>NC_069505.1:585631387-585781387 GCF_027579735.1 Bombina bombina
AAGCCCAGCCCCTGGGTGTCTCTAACACATTGTAAAGATAGTTTTGTAGTTTTCTATACTTGACATTCCTCCAGCAACTCTGACTGCTGTTATAAGACAGTGGCTTCCCAAGTATTTTTATGCGGGCTCCCTGCTTCCCTCTCCTGCTCTCCTGTAAGCCGCCTCCTGCCCTCGGCAGTGGGGTGACATGAAAGCTGGTGCAATGTGCTTCAGAGTTCTTGTTCAGTCAGCCCTGCTAAATGTGGTTAGGGGTTTAATACCGACGAGTACTGGTTAGCTAGTAGCTACAATAGTTAAGTTTAACATGTCTGCCACTGTGCCACATGACAAGACTAAGAGGTATTGGATTGGAGTCGGACATAAGGTGCTGCTGTCATCTGTTACAGAATGCTAATTTATGTAGCCGGACTATAAATAAAGTTATTTATTGTCAAGTGCTTAGTGGCATGCAATATCACACACATCTTCTTGTTAGGCAAAAGGGATGCAGATGACAGCAGCACCTTATGTCTGACTCCAATCCAATACCTCTTATTGCTGTCATATGGCCTTAGGTGTTCTGGCACCCTGTGCAGGCTACTTCTGTGTCGCGCCCCCCCCCCCCCCCTCCACGTTCACCTAAACAAAAGCGACCAATCAAAAGCTAGCTCCCAGTAATGCATTGCTTCTCATGAGCCTACATAGGTATGCTTTTCAACAAAGGATACATAATAAAAAAATTATCTACTATTGATAATAAATTAAATAAATAATAAATACTAATTAATGCCTGGGATAAGCATAAGGCTATCCTACATACTAATAAATACCTTGGATAAGGACAAGGCTATCCTACATACTAATAATGCCTGTGATAAGCACAAGGCTATCCTACATACTAATTACGGGGGGGGGCCTGGGGCTGATGGGTGTTACGGGGGGGGTGCTGAGGCTGATTGGCATTACGAGGCGGACCCTGGGGCTAATGGGGGTTACAGGGGGGCCCTGGGGGTGATGGGGTTTACAAGGGGGGTGCTGAGGCTGATGGTGGTTACATCAGCCTCAGCACCCCTACCCTGTAAACCTCATTAGCCCCAGGGGCCCCTTGTAACCACCATCAGCCCCAGTCCCCCCCCTGTAACCCCAATCAGCATCAGCAACCTCACCCTGTAAACCCTATTAGCCCCAGGGTCCCCCTGTAACCCCAATCAGCCTCAGAACCCCCTGTAACCACCTGTAACCACCATCAGCCACAGGGCCCCCCTGTAACCTGAAACAGCCTCTGCACCCCCATCCTGTGTAAACTCCATTAGTCCCAGGGTCCCCCTTGTAACCCCAACAGTCTCAGCACCCCCTGTAACCCCAGTAAGCCTCAGCACCCCCACCCTGTGTAAACCCCATTAGACCCAGGGTCCCCCCTGTAACCCCAATCAGCTTCAGCACCCCCATCCTGTGTAAACCCCAGGGTACCCCCTGTAACCCCAATTAGCCTCAGCACCCCCCTGTAACCCCCATCAGCAACAGCCACCCCCCTGTAACCCCAATCAGCCTCATTGCCCCCTCTGTAAACCCCATCAGCCCCAGGGTTCACCCTGCACCTGTTGCCTACTGTCGGCATATGGTTCAGCTTCTCCCTAGCGCCTTGTCTCCACAGTGTTAGACTGTCAGTGTGTACATACAACACACTTGATAGTGCGCCCCTGCCGCCATAGCCCCGCACTGCCGCAGTAGCCCCGCCCCCTCAGTAATACAATACATTTGTATTTTATAGTAATACATTTGTCTTCTGCAAATTAGGTGCCCTCTGGGCTGACTGTCACGGTTTGTCTCACTTACCGGTACGATAGTAGGGCAGGGCAGCAGCTGAAGATGATGTCCAATTACTTGAATCTGGGCTCAAGATGGATGGTCACAGGAGGCAGCAGTCTCTCCTTCCCACCACTAACGCGCTGTCTATGCTGCATGCGCAGGAATCCAATTAACGCTGGCCATGTTCTCCTGGTGCTGTCAATCACCAGGAGAACATGACCCTCTCTGATTGGCTCCCTTGCTAGGAGGCATCAAGAGGGATGCCTCCTATTGCTCTCAATTTTGTGTGCTAATATTTTGACAGCACACAGGTGGCGCTCCAGCACAGCTGCTATGGAGAGAAGATGTCCTGTACCTGCCTCTTCATAGCGTTATATGGAGAGGAAAAAGATTTTGATTTTTTTTTTTGCCATTATTTTTTTTTTTTTTTAAATAAAAATTTACCTAAACTTTGCCCCAATATGGCAGGGGAGGCCCTGCCTCCTATGACTGCACGTCCCTGTTTAATGTGTTTGTATGTGTGTGTATGTATGTATGTGTGTGTGTATGTATGTATGTATGTGTGTATATATATATATATATATATATATATATATATATATATATATATATATATACACACACACACACACACACACACACACACACACACACACATATATATATATATAGTGTGTGTAGAGAAAGATGTTGGCAGGGCCAGGAGTGACACGGGGCGGGGCTCAGGCGGGGTCGGATGCTGTGGCCGACTGAGAGACAGAGAGCTCTAAAGAGGGGGTATAGAGAGAGCAGAAGAGGGGGGATAAAGAGAGGGAGAGAGACAGCAAAAGAGATGGGGGCATAGAGAGAGCAAAAGAGAGAGGGGATAGAGAGAGCAGAAGAGGGGGAGAGAGAGAGCAAAAGAGAGGAAGAGAGACAGTAAAAGAGAGAGAGGGGGGAGAGAGAGCAAAAGAGGGGGGGGAGAGAGAGAGCAAAAGAGAGGGGAGAGGGAGGAGAGCAAAAGAGAGGGGGAGGAGAGAGAGCAAAAGAGAGGGGGAGGAGAGAGAGCAAAAGAGAGGGGGAGGAGAGAGAGCAAAAGAGAGTAGGGAGAGAGAGCAAAAGAGAGAGGGGAGAGAGAGACGCAAAAGAGAGAGGGGAGAGAGAGCGCAAGAGAGAGGGGAGAGAGAGCGCAAGAGAGAGGGGAGAGAGAGCGCAAGAGAGAGGGAAGAGAGAGGGCAAGAGAGAGGGGAGAGAGAGCGCAAGAGAGAGGGGAGAGGGGGAGATAAAGAGAGGGAGAGATACAGCAAAAGAGAGAGGGGAGGAAGAGATACAGAAAAAGACAGAGGGAGAGAGAGAGCAAAAGAGAGGGGGGGAGAGAGAGAGAGACCGCTGTACTGCAAAAAATGGCCCATGTACACGGGCTTTAGGACTAGTGTGTGTGTGTGTGTATATATATATATATATATATATATATATATATATGGCATAATTTTTTTAATTTTTGTATCTAACACGTATAAACCACATTTTTTTTATATATGGTTATATTTTGCCTGTCTTCATAGCCATCTTAAGCAGTAATTTTCCTAGGTGGTATCTTATTCCAATTTGGGCTATATTTGTATCCTTGTCAGACCGTAACTTCTTGACCCCATATTGCATTTGTTATAGGATTTAATCTTTTTGTACATACTGTCGGTATATATTTAATTCACTTGTGAACCTTTTTATTTCTCATTAATTTAGGAGATTAATTGTCCATCAATAAATAATACTTTCTAACCTTATATTGGTCCATCAATCTGGGTTTATTTGTTCACCTGTTGGCAATTAGTTTATTCATTCATACCTCTAAAGGTGACTATAAGGGAACCTATTGCTATCTAACTTGTGTAATACTTTAGCCTTTGGAGCTCCTATACCTTTAATATTTTTCACTACTCTAAGATCCTGTTAGGGAGTCTTTTATAGTGTAGCATGTATTCTATCCAGGCGCTTGTTACTAAATATTAATTACTATTGATTATATAAGTAAACTGGAAAGTTGTTTAAAATTGTAAGTTCTACCTAAATCATGAATGAAAAAATGTTGGTTTCATGTCCCTTTTATAGCTACTTACAATGCGCCTTGCAGATAGTATTTAAATACGTTAACATTTACTGTCCCTTTAAACTGTAATCTTATTTCCTAATATTTATGTTATATTTGTTTTTTAGATGCTGAGATCATTTTATTATACCTGCTCAGTGAGAAATTGCAGATTCAAATGAGATAAACAGGACTGAACAGGAGACCAGGAGAGGCTGAAAATCAATTGTTAAATTGCAAAATCTGAGCTTGATACAGCTGGGATAGATCACTTGAGAACTCTTTTTAATATGGAAAATGTTATATGCAGAAATATTTTTAACACAAAGAGAAATAAGTCAAAACTCTCAGGAAATCAAAAAGGTTCTAATTTGGGTATCTCCCAAAAAAAGAAAGACGGAGAATCTTCCGACAAATTAAAAAGAGAACACAAATTTGTTCAACCCAATATACCCCAAACAAAAGTAAAATGTCATATTTGTTCTTGGTGCAAAAAGCAGTTTTCGCAAAAGTCCCATCTTAACAGACACATAAAAAGTCATACGGGGGATGCTCCTCACGCGTGTTCAGAATGTGAAAAATGCTTTAGTGTAAAGTCCAATCTTATCATACATATGAGAATTCACACAGGGGAGAAACCGTACAAATGTTCTGAATGTAAAAGTTGCTTTGCACACCAAAGCCATCTTGTGGTCCACCAAAGAACTCATACAGGGGTGAAACCCTACAGCTGCCCCGAATGTAAACAAAGTTTTGCCTACTCTTCAGTTCTTAGAAGCCACCAGAAAATTCACATGGGAATTAGGCATAATTGTACCGAGTGCAGCAAGACCTTCAGTCGGAAACAACATCTTAGTCGTCACCTCAGAATCCACACGGGCGAAAAGCCGTTCAACTGTTCAGAATGCGGGATGTGCTTTAATAGGAAATACACTCTGGATGCACATTACAGAACGCACACAGGAGAAAAACCTTACGAATGCTTTGAATGTGATAAAAAGTTTAGTATGAAAAAAACACTTCACCAGCACCAACAGAAGGTTCATGCTGCCGACGGTTCCTCATGTTCATCAAACTTAGAGACTGAGTGAGAGGGCTCAGTATATGTACACGGTGTGATAAAGTAATGAGATCTGATTATATCTACAGATATAAGCTAAAGACGCATGTATATGTACACAATGTGATAAAGTAATTAGATCTGATTATACCTATAGATATAAGATAAAGACACATGTATATGTACACAATGTGATAAAGTAATGAGATCTGATTATACCTACAGATATAAGATAAAGACACATGTATATGTACACAGTGTGATAAAGTAATGAGATCTGATTATACCTACAGATAGAAGATAAAGACACATGTATAGGTACACAGTGTGATAAAGTAATGAGATCTGATTATACCTACAGATAGAAGATAAAGACACATGTATAGGTACACAATGTGATAAAGTAATGAGATCTGATTATACCTACATATATAAGATAAAGACACATGTATATGTACACAGTGTGATAAAGTAATGAGATCTGATTATACCTACAGATATAAGATAAAGACACATGTATATGTACACAATGTGATAAAGTAATGAGATTTGATTATACCTACAGATATCAGAGACATGTATATGTACACAATGTGATAAAGTAATGAGATCAGCTTATATCTACAAGCTCATCCCATTTTATTAGGTTGTGGCTTCAAAACACAAAACCAGCTAATTCATATACACAAATAAACCTTAAAAAGCAAATCCTCATACATTGTATGCTCTGCAGTTGGTAAAACTGAAAACACATTAAGGGGAAAACAAGTTTACAGTTTACTGTCCCTTTAAATTAATGTTTTGGTTTTTATGCCAATTGTATCATGACTTAACCACTTTGTGATTTTCATTAAAATGTTTAGTCTTATCTTGTTTCTCCATTTTCTATATTTTAAATGTAGTTTAAAATGTTATCATTGCCTTTCAGTAATAATTTAGTGCCTTTGAGCGCTACTGATGTTTCTTCTATAAAGGTAAGCTGAGTCCACGGATTCATCCATTACTTGTGGGATATTATCCTTCCTAACAGGAAGTGGCAAAGAGCACCACAGCAGAGCTGTCTATATAGCTCCTCCCTTAGCTCCACCCCCCAGTCATTCTCTTTGCCTACTCTAAGTACTAGTTTGTTATTTTAAATGGTACAGGTGTGTACTATTTACTCTCAGGCAGCAGATGGATGAAGACTGCTGCCTGGAGGATGATGATCTTAGCATTTGTAACTAAGGTCCATGCTATGCAGCAGTGAGGTATGTTCAGTCATATTTTTCTGGAGAGACTGTGTATTTCAGAAAGGCTGACATACCCAGGAGGGTAAGGGTAAGCAGTAATCCTAGAGCTAAAAGAAGGGCATTACTTAGCTTGCATATGGGGCCAATTACTAATATGGTTGACACTGAATTACAACTGTTTGGGAGCAAACGTTTTTTGACTTGGGAGTGCTTTAACGTTTTTGTGGGCAATAACGTTTTAGGCAGCTTTATTAAGGGCACACATGGCTTAACTTTTGGCTCTCAGTACCCACATGGCTAGTTATAACCGTTCTGGTGCGGTTCGGTAAGGCTATGGAGATATTGAGTGAGATGGGCGGGGCCTATTTTCGTGCCTCAGATGCGCAGTTAGTTTGATCAGCAAGCTCTAACTCCTGTGGGCCCTGGTGTATGTTTTGAGCCAAATAAAAGCTTTTACCCCACATTTTCGATCCCTGAGGACAGGTAGGGCCACAGCAGGGCTGTGGCAAGGTGCTGAGGGTTTTTTTTTCCGGATCTGGGCCTATTTTCGATCCGGTTTTCAAATTAAGGGGTTAATTGTTAAAAAAAATTTGCTGTGCAATCTTAACTACCTATATTGTGTCTACATACAACATTTTGAAAACATTTGGTGCATGTTTAGGCTGTTTTGCAGAACGTGTATGCTTTTTTTTCTCTTAAAGGCGCAGTACCGTTTTTTAAGATTGTTATTTTTTTTCACTAAATAAAGTGTTTTCATGCTTGTTTGTAGTCATTACTAGCCTGTTCAACATGTCTGACATTGAGGAAAGTCAATGTTCAATATGTTTAGAAGCCATTGTGGAACCTCCACTTAGAATGTGTCCCTCATGCACTGAAAGGTCAATAAATTGTAAAGAACATATTTTAGCTACTAAAAGTATGTTGCAGGATGATTCTCAGTCAGAAGAGAATCAGGTTTTGCCATCTAATTCTCCTCGTGTCACAACCGTTAACGCCCGCACAAGCAACGCCAAGTACTTCTAGTGCGTCTAATTCTTTCACCCTGCAAGATATGGCCGCAGTTATGAATACTACCCTCACAGAGGTTTTATCTAAGCTGCCTGGGTTGCAGGGGAAGCGCAGTAGGTCTGGTGTGAGAACTAACGCTGAGCCCTCTGACGCTTTATTAGCCATATCCGATGTACCCTCACAATGTTCTGAAGTGAGGGATTTTCTGGCTGAGGGAGAGATTTCTGATTCAGGAAATATGTTCCCTCAGACAGATTCAGATATGACGGCTTTTAAATTTAAATTAGAACACCTCCGCTTGTTGCTCAGGGAGGTTTTAGCGACTCTGGATGATTGTGACCCTATTGTAGTTCCAGAGAAATTGTGTAAAATGGACAGATTTCTAGAGGTTCCTGCCTACACTGATGTTTTTCCGGTCCCTAAGAGGATTTCGGAAATTGTTACTAAGGAGTGGGATAGACCAGGTATTCCGTTCGCTCCCCCTCCTACTTTTAAGAAAATGTTTACATAGTGCCGAAAGTGCTGGGCTATTGGAGTGATATACTCAATAAAATGAAGTACATGAGAGATTGAAGAAGCATAATAAATGTATGTTATATATTTTAAAATGATATATTTATTAATATATCCTTTTATGCTTCCAACGTTCTCGCATAGTTTGCATTTTCCACATGTAAATACAATAAAGTTAGTAAAGAATGATGCTAAAATGTTGCATCAAAATCTAGTATAATAGTATGTGATCTATTAAAAAACCTATATTTTAACAAACAAATTAATAAATGAAATTTTTACGCATTAAATAGGAGGTGAAAATTTAATATGTAACATTGTGAATGTATCTACAAACAAGTGTACATATAATTAATAAATTTGTTGAAAAATAAGTAAAATGACTTGATTGGTATCTTCAAACTTAGTGACCAAATTTAAGTAAGATGTGTATTACCTGGAAATTAATATGTGTTAAATTAAAAGATGATACACGTGAAAAATATGTGTACAAATATAAAAACGTGAAAAAAATGCAAAGAATGTACAAAGGACAAAAGTAGGCATGGAATTCAATCAACAAAATATCTTAAAGGGACATAATACTCATATGCTAAATCACTTGAAACTGATGCAGTATAACTATTAAAAGCTGACAGGAAAATATCACCTTAGCATCTCTATGTAAAAAAGGAAGATATTTTACCTTACAATTTCCTCAGGTCAGCAGAGTAAGTTCTGTATAAAAAGTTATACTCAGCTGCAGGTAAAAAAAAATAAGAAATGAACTGCAGCCAATCAGCATCAGCAGTGCTGAGGTCATGAACCCTTTTACTGTGATCTCATGAGATTTGACTTAACTCTCATGAGATTTCATTATAAACTTCCCTAATCTGAATAGGGAAATAATATGAGAGTGCACGAGGCTCATCCTTTCAGCTGTCCCAGGACAGACATACTAATATGCTGCTTAGAAATCTTTTACAATGGGAGGTGGCTACTGAGGAACTTTTGAGGTAAAATATCTTTCTTTTTTACATAGAGATGTTCAGGTGATATTTTCTAGTCAGCTTTTTACAGATAGGCTGCATCACTTTCAAGTGTTTAAACATTTGGGTATTATGGCCCTTTAAGTCTGTAATCTTATTCATTCCAAGAGGTATGCCTGTGGATAAAGTGGAAATCCAAAAAGCCTCTTTCCTATTCAGGACAGCTAACATCCTCTAATACTACAAGGAGCGTGATCTATGCCCTGAAAACTAAACATGGTGCCCAAATTGTTGTCGTTAATGGGAACGTTCATAGAAATAAAATGTGCTACAAAATGTTTAGCTACAGGTATGACTGGGGGGATCATGTTTAATAGACAACAAATGTTCTCGGACTCTGTCTTTGAGAAACCTAGTGGTCCTTCCTATGTATTGTTTACAGCAGATCTTACAATTAAGTATACCACAAATTTTGAATTACATGATAGTCTGTATCTAATGTCAAAGGTTTTACCTGTAGTGGTGGACCTAAATTGGGTACCTGTAATGACATAGTCACAACTTTTACATGGGATTTTTTAACAACTGTAGAATCCCATTGTTGGTTGCAACCATGTGGTAATTCCCTTTGTGGAGAAATCTCTACTGAGATGGTTACCAATAGTCTGTGCCTTTTTACTGACAAGTCTAATCCCCTGGTTCTTTAAGGAATCATGTAAAAGAGAATCTCTCTCTAAAACTGGTACATATTTCCTTATAATCTTACTAATTTGATTGAAATGCCTACTGTAATTGGTTGAAAAAGTTATAGGTGGTTCAGAACAAGATTTCTTTCTTGGTACATCCTTTAGTAACTTCTCTCTATCCATTTTCTCAACTTCACTGCTCACTTTTTCAAGAGAGCTTTTGTCATACCCCCTCACTATTAAATGCTTGGATAGAGACAGGGCTTGTTCCTTATAAGTATTAAGGTTACTGCAGTTACGTCTAAGTCGCATGTATTGCCCTTTGGGAATGGCTTTCTTAAGATGTACTGGGTGGTGTTAGTCTGCTCGTAGGATCGTGTTTCCTGAAGTGGATTTTCTAAATGTGGAAGTCTTAATGGAATGTGAGGCAACATCCAATGTTAGCGTAATATCCAAGAAAGAAATACTTTCCTTGGATGCCAAATAAGTAAACCCCAATTTAAAGTCATTGCAATTCAACAAAATCACCTATTGCATCAAAGTCCCCTCTCCAAAGTATGACCAAATCATCTATAAACCTCCTGTAAAACTTTATACAAGACTTGAAAGGATTATTCTCATGAAAGATCTTTTGAAATTCAAAATTGGTGAGGTAGAGATTTGCATATGATGGTGCAAACTTAGCACCCATAGCGGTGCCCTGGTTTTGTACAAAAAGTGTACCTTCAAAAGTAAAGCTATTATGATTCAATAGAAATTTAGCACCATCACATACAAATCCTATAAACTTTTCGTCAAATGCAATATATAGTCTAAGCATAGCTTGCAAAGCCTCAAGGCCCAGATTGTGAGGTATGCAGTAGTATAACGATGTTACATCGATGGTAAGTAAAATATCACCTTCTGAAACCTGTAGAGAATTCATTAATCTTAGCAGATGTTTAATGTCTCTGAGATATGCTGGTGTTACTTGGACTATGGGCTGTAGAACTGTGTCAATAAAAGACCCTAGTTTCTCCCCAAGTGTTCCTACCCCAGAAATAATGGGGCGCCCTGGGGGGACCACATAGATTTGTGTATCTTGGGAAAGTGTTTAAAAACTGGTATAGTGGGAAAGTGTACTCTGAGCATATCAGCCCTTTGTTGAGTAATAACCCCTTGCGTAATATAATAATCAAGAAAGCTGTTAAAGGGATACTAACCCCTCATTTTCTCAAGATAGCATGTGAACAAAGAAAAATTGATAATAGGAGTAAATTAGAAAGGTGCTTAAAATCTCATGCTCTATCTGAATCATGAAATAAAAAAATTGGGTTTAGTATTCCTTTAAATTCAGATATAAACTTCTTCATTGGGTTAAAAGTTAACTTCCTATATGTAGTACTATCACTAAGCTGTCTATATTGGATCGTGCACTCTCACTCTCAAGTGACAATAAATAGACAACCTGGCATTGATCTTCAAAATTAAAGCAATCTATATCAGTGTCATTGATAGCAACATTCATGAATGCATTATTTGGCTCTCCTTCTTAAGTGCCACTTATTGCCGAATCAGTTACGCATTCAGAATCATTATTGCTATGCGCCAGTGCAAAATGTCTTTTTAAAGTGAGCTTCCTGGTAAATCTATTAAAGTCAATGAGGGTTTGGAAAAGATTGAAATCCCTGCTGGGTGCAAACCCTAGGCCTTTAGATAAAACGGACAGTTCTTCCGTATTTAGTGATATATGTGACAGGTTCACCACATTAAGATCCTGATCGTGGTTTGTTCCATTTGTGTTCGTTACTTCTTTGAATTGTGTCCCCTTCCTCTTGTTGGTTTTCTGCTGGGATACCTTGCCGGAGTTGCCGCAGTGCCCTCTACTGGCAATTCATTTTTTGAGACATTGCTGTTTCCTCCTTGTGCACTATTTGTATATCCAACAGATGTAATATCACTTAATGATCTGTGATGAGCCCTTCTTAGACTTGACCGATGGCTTCGGGACCTGACTGGACTCCTTATCACTTATCGTGGTGGAAGCTCGTGGACTCACATCACTGGTGTCGACTTCGAAATTAGAGAAGGTGACTTTCTTATCAACACCTTTCTTCTTGTTTCTACCCCTCGTGTTTCGTCTGGTCAAGTTACAGCTATAAACTGTATTTAGTCCTTGCAATCTCTGTGATACTTTTTCAACTTTGTTTTTGTTAGTTCATCATCAAGTTTCTTCAAAGTCGCTTCGACCTGTGCTTGATAGTCGTTATATTTTTCGTCATTTGTAAATTGTTCACAACTGTCTTTAATATCAGTTAATTCATGACACGCTTTAGTATATTCAAACTCTTTGTCTTTCAAGAGTTGTTTCATCAATGTAAGTGAACATAAATTTAGAGTGTTATTCCATTCAGTCATGAATTCAGGGCGCTTTGAGGCATATGCTGGATACTTCTTCATTCTTAAGCCTCTGGGTATTTTGCCTTCGTTAATATAAAGTTTTAAGAATTCAATGTCCCACCACAGTTTCAGTTCCTTTTCCTAACTTAATTTTATCTGAGATGCGGCCATGAACAACTATGCTTGTGGATGCCTGTGTGCAAATATTTTTGATTAAATTTAAGAAATTATTTGTCAGACCAAATCGAGTTAGTGTATCAAATAGATGTTGATGATTGACCCTATCGAAAGCTTTCTCAGCATCTATTGCTAATACTGCTGCGTCTGGGTAGTTTGGAGGGAAGCTGCCCTCTGAATTTTTAAAGTAATCCACAGTCATAAGAAGTTGTCTGATCTTAGCAGCTGAACTACGTTTATACAAGAATCCAGCCTGATCACTATGAATGATCTCGGCTAGTCCCTTTTGTAGTCTCTTGGCTAGAATGGATGTGAGAATTTTATAGTCTGAATTTAATAATGCGATAGGTCTATATGATTCCCTTTTTTGCGCATTTTTACCAGGTTTTAGGATAAGAATAGTGTGAGATTCTACGAAATTGGACGGAATTTGAGTGCTTTCCCCGAAGTAGAAATTAAACAGTTTTGTCAAATGTGGAGCAATTGATGTTTCTAAGCTTTTGTAAAATTTGTTTGGGATTGCGTCGGGGCCCGGAGTTTTCTCTGATTTCAATGCACGAATTACTTGTAATACCTCTACTTCCGATATTGGAGCATTTAAATTAGATACAAACTCGGGTTTACATTTCGTGATAAGTAGTTTGTCCCAAAACCTCTTCTGAGCTTCCTTATCAGGGGGCGAGGGAGAGTAAACAGCTTTATAATATTGGAGGAATGAGTCTGATATTTCCTCAATTGAAGTTAACCGATTGTCATCAACCTGTAGATATTCAATTGTATTTGACTGTCTATAATTTTTTAGCAATCTAGAGAGTAATTTGCCTGCTTTATTGCCGTATTTATATAATCTGGATTGGTATTTTAGTTCTGTTTGTACTGTCTGTGTAGATATGAACAAATCACGTTCCTTTTTAATTTTAATATATCTATTCCAATTACTTTCGTTGGAGGAACTCAGGTATCTATTATATGCATTAGACACCGAGGCTAATAGCTGTCTCTCTTTTAGACGGGAATCACGTTTGAATTTAGCAGTATACGCAATGATGTCTCCCCTCAGAACCGCCTTTGCTGTTTCCCAGATAATCGAGGGGCTAGATACCGAGCCTTCGTTTAACCTGAATAATTCGTCCATTTTGATTTTTAACCAGTTCTTAAATTTTATGTTATTGTTGAGATATTTAGGATAAAAAAAACGTGATCCTGGTAGGCTCTTTTTCTGGGTTGGAATATCCAACGTTATAGGGGCATGGTCTGAAATACATATTTCTGATATATCTGCTTTAGGCCCTAATTGATATAAACTGTCATTTATTAACATTAAATCTATTCTAGAGAGACTCTTAGAGGCTCTTGAGTAGCAAGAGTAAGCCTTGCTGTCAGGGTTTTGAGACCTCCATACATCCCTTACTGCTAGGGTTTGAAATATACTTTTAAACATTTTTGTTTCAAGATTATCTTTTTTAGTTTTCCTTAATATACCACTGTGTCTGTATCTATCTATTGGGTAATGAGGGGCCATATTAAAGTCTCCAGCAATAATTATTTGACCTTCTGCAACTTGGAGGAGTTTAGCTTGAAGGGTGTCCCAGAATTGATAATCAATCACATTAGGGGCATAGAGGTTACAAATAGTATATACCACATTAAGAATTTTTAGTTTTAAAATCAGATATCTACTATCTGGGTCTATTATAGTAAGTATTTTCTCTTACATTAGTTTTTTCCCCAAAAGGATAGCAACTCCTTTCTTCTTGTTAAGAGACGGAGCAAAAAGTACTTCAGCTACCCATGAATACTTTAATTTAATTGATTCCTCAGTGTTTAAATGTGTTTCCTGAAGGAGTGCAATTGTGGTGTTTAGTTTTTGGAGGTGCAAGATAATTGTCTTCCGCTTAATTGGCGAAGTTATACCCCCTATATTCCAGGAGGTGATTCTCACCGGGTTATTCATATCTTGTTAATTAAGGGGGGAGACCGAGAGGGGGAGAGAAGAAGAAAAAAAAAGGGGGGGGGTAAGGTATTTACACATTTATGTTTATAATGAAGATATCTCATTTAACCATGTTATTAACAATTAATCCCATATTCGATTAATTTTTTCTCAGCTTCCTCTAGAATCAAATAGAAAGGTTTGATCTTTGAGAGTTAATCTAAGTCTGGCAGGATATATAACCGTGGCTTGGCAACCTGCTTTTAACAATTTCCCACATAACGGAGAGAGGATTTTACTACCATTATACAGAATGGGTTGATTTTTTTGGAAATTGTGTAAATAGAGCATTTTGTCTTGAAAGTTTAAAAACCTAGCGATTATTGGTCTAGGTCTATTCATATTATTTGGATTATCTGGAGCTCTTCCCAACCTGTGGACTCTTTCGATCAATATAAGTGACTGAGCTGGGGGAATTTTAAGCATGGTTGGTAAGATATTTGTCATAAGATTCATAAGGTCTTCTTGTTTGAATGGGTCAGGAAAACCTATTATTCTCAGGTTATTTCTTCTTGACCTATTCTCTAGGTCATCAATCTTAGCCTGTAGTTTCGTTATCTCATTCTGGTTGCTTTCTATTGTGGAAATGTATGTATTTGTGGTGTCTTCTAGATCAGAAATTCGCTGTTCCACCTCCTGAAATCTGTCCGAGTATTGTCTAACTTCTGCTGTTAGAGTTATGAGGTCTTGTTTGATTTCATTCCTCAAAGTGTCAAATTTGGGGGAAATAGCCTCAAGGATGCTAGCTACTAAATCTTGGTTATCTTGCGGTACTGTAGTTTTTTGAGTTTTTGTTGGGGTGACTTCACCTGTGTTTTCTGGAGGAGCTTCAGTTAGGTTCTTGTTCCTTCGTTCCCTGTTCTTAGTCGCCATGCCTGGATTGTGTTTAGGGGTGATAAATTTATCATCTCTGTATACGGCCTCATAAAGTCAGGCGAAAGCACGGTCCGTACTGCATCCCCAGCAGCCCTCCAAGCGCGACCACCACTGCACTCTCCCCACACGCAGCATCGGTGGGTGGGGAGAGAGGTAAAATAGGTACTGATAGATTGGGCAAAAGAAGCGTGGGGAGTGTATTCCAGTAATGTCTAGTTATAATTGTAAGCTGACTTGGCTGTGTACCTGACCTCCCAGTTGAGAGGAGCAGGTAAAGTATGTCGGTCTTTAACAACCCTTTAGGAGAAATGTTCACGCAGCCATCTTAGAACATTCTCAGGGCAATATCACTGTCTTTTTTTTCCCGCGTAGTTGACTCCACACGGTGTTAGAGAGTATACCACGATGTATATGGTTGCAGGTCTCTGTCAGGGGAGATACCAGACGCGACAAACCGCCTCAGGCAAAGCTGCGGGGAAGCACCTGCCGTGTGCACAGGCCCCTCCTCTTCCTCTCTCACAGTTTCAGTTCCTTGATTTCTTTTTTCTCTCTCTTTACAAAAATAGAGCCCAGATCCTCTGGAGCCTCAACTCCTGAGCTAGTACCTTGTAATAATGAATTAAACGTAGCCCTGCGGCAGGTATAAACAGCTTCTGCCATAATGATGGATGTGCAAACTGCTGGGAGCTAATTGAAACTTAAGGTCCTAAAGATTATAACACATATACACACAATGCAGTTGAAGCACTCTGTGCAATAAAGGTACACTGTTAACGTAATGCTGTATAGAAAGCAGTGTAACAATGTTCACACTTGCACTACTGGTTGATTGTTTAATACACAGTGAACTTTGTAATGTCCCAATGTCTTAGAGGTGTATTTGCGATGACAATAGAAACTGCTATTAAGAGGTATACTCAGCAATGTAACAGTATATAAGGATAACAAGGCTGTAAAGTAAGCCCAGTGATCTCACCGCTCTCGCCGCTCTGGGGCTCCGCCTCAAGACGTCCTGCTGTTGGGTATGGAAACGCTCCTCTGATTCCCGGATATTCAAGCAAGAGGAATGAAAAACAAAAATTACCTGTGGCAGGACATAATGAATCCGTAGGGCATGAGTGCAAGTAAAATTAGACTTTATTGTAAGTCATATGAAGATACAAGGTACGAACAAGCTCAGGAGTGAGCTGAAAACAATGCTAATGTCCGACGTGTTTCCTGCCCGTAGGCACTCGTCAGGGACTAAACTTGCTAATACAAACACAGCTTAAAAAAGACACACCTAACTACATCATGATAAAAACACCTGCTAATCAGTATGAAAGGAATAGCATACATAGGGCTCGATTTATCAAACTTTGTTCAAGATCGCCGTTCCGTTCTCCGACAAGTACTCTGCATATCGCCATCGGATAGGCGCACATGTGCGCCATTATTTATCATAAAAGGGGTCGTATTTCTACGTTACTTTCCAAAGGCGAGATGTGGCGTGATATTGATAAATCTCGCCGTTATTCATATATTTGCGACATATTTATTATTAAAAATGTGTTAAATTAAAGCGCATATGAGAAATAAATGTGAATTCTCATTGATTACTTTTTAATTTGTATTGTTCAGTTATCAATGTTACAAATTCGATGTATATAACTATAGTGCTTTTCAATAAACACAAACTTTATTTATATTTCCGATAATCGCTAAAAATGTATTAAAAATTTGAATATAATAATTGTGATCATATTATCACATTCTCTCACATATAAATCTTTGAAGGGATAGAAGTTAAATGGTAAGATTAAAATTTAATGCTGAAAATAACACAATTTTTTTATATCTACTTTATTATTTGTTGTATCAATGTTTATATTATTTAAGAAAGCACATCAAGATCTCATTCCAAATTGTATTACAAATTTTATCTTTGTATTAACTTTTGAACTACTTATCTAAACATGAGCTTATGTATTTCAAAGATATAACCCAACTCTTTGATCTAACCCAACTCTTATATTTATATCCACCTCCCCCCTCAGCATTAATATAGGTTTTTTGTTTTTTTTTACAATAAAATAATTCAATGTTTTGGATTAAATAAACACACACACACCTTTAAATTGTAAAATATATGGATTTATTGAAACCCAAAGTAAATGTTATTTTCACATCATAATAATTTTTTTTATTTCAAAATGAAAAGAAATAATGTTTTGCTTTATTGTTCATAATTAAAACGATTGATATTTTTCTCTTAAGTTTTGCACTTTTATGTATGTCCTCATCAAATTATGTTCAACTTCCAGCAGGGTATCCAAAATTTCTTTTTTGTTGATAGTTATTTCTTGATCTTCAGGCACTATACCAATGAGAAATAGAAAAATAGTTATGTCATGAATTGAATACATTTCAGTTCAGTATTACAAGATAAATAGTGTTTTATCTAATGCTAACAAGAAACACAGACAAAAGACTAATATCTTGTTAGAAGGTTTTATCTACACCTCTGTTGTTATTTAAAAGCATGTCATCTTGATAATACTGTGTACACGCACATGCATCTTTTGTTCCACACAATACTGAAAGCTAAAGATTGTTATGATACAAAAGAACTCACTCCAATCATAAAATTCCGTTAAATTGGATGAATTTGATTGCAGTTCTTCATGTTCAAGGTTCTGTCCTTCATCTTGAATAGCTGAAAGACATACAAAATAATTAGAACAGGAATACTTATGTAATAGAACAATGCTGATTGAAATCCATATCTCTTTTCAATAATTATTCACTAAAACAAAAGTTCTATTTTATTACAAATAATGACATTAATTTTATTACAAATAATGACATATAAGGAGTGACTGAATAGACATATGAACCTACATATATTATTGTCTTGTTGTTGCTCGCTATTTGGTGAATCTTGAATCATATTATTATTTTCCTCTTCAACAATTATATCTTCAATGGCATTTTGGTTTGTATCTTCTTCAATCATGTCTATAATTAATATGATTATAGTCATTAAATAGAATAATTTTATTTATTTGTAAGATATATGTGAATTAAATCTACCTTCATTGTCACATTCATCATCAATGATGGGCATTGGCCTTCTGCGACGTTGTCGCCTCTTTTTTTTTTTTCCCTTTTTGTAAAAATTTTGAACATATAAATGTTAATATCAATGATGAGTTATCTTAATATTATACATTTTAGTAACTATATTCATACCTGTTGTAATTATAGCCTCAGACTCCAGAAAAACAGTCGGTAGTGGATCACAATCAGCTTCTGGACTGGATGGATTCCATTTTATTGGGCGCAGATAACGGGGCCTTTTTCTATTTTTGACTGTAAAAAAGTGAAATACAATTGTATTTATATTGGTAATCGATTTTACAGTACAACATCAGACTGAAACAATTACATTGTTAATACTGTTTCACAAACCGCAATAAAGCTGAAATGGATACAAAAATTGCAATTATATTTTTGTACAAAGTTCAAGATTATGTAAAAAAGTAACAATTAATGACAGATTACAAGGTTACAAAATTGATACACAACTATTACATCAATACTTACATTTCATAACATAGCTTCTTATTAGGGTCCTTAATTTAGATTGTCTCCGGATTAGATCATTATAACGCTTCAGGCACTGTTTTCTAGTCCTATTATGGCCAGACAGACGTCTGACCCGTCGAACCATCTCTGATAAAATTGGATTTCTTTTATCCTGTTCCAATGTGAATATCCCCTTCCTTTTTTTCGGAAAATACTTTTCCATTGTATAGGTGATTATCAGTAATTCACCGATGGAAAACTTCTTGGAACGATTCATCATCAATGTCTGTATGTATCTCTCTAACCATAAAACTCCACCCAATAACGGAACTAATTGTTATTGTAATTGCGCATTAAAATATACCCATTTTAAAAATGATTTATGTTTAAAAGAAATAAGTAATCGAGTAGAAACTTATTTATTGATCAATATTAAAGAAAAAATATTAAACTAGTGACATCTTTTTGTATAAATATAGATTACATTTAAGTTGTTACAAAGTGCGCAATAACGTGCACTATATTTCTACAGTCGATACAAGATAACTGGCAATTGTTACAATGCGCAATAACTTTGACGATATTTCTACAGTCGATACATTTGTTTTCATAGGTTAAATTTATTTTTAGGGCTATGTTCGTTGTTACTTCAATTGATACATACAAATAGTTTCGAATTTTAAAAAAGAATGTATATAAAAATAAAGACACATCAATTTGAAAAAAATACACATTTGACCAATAGGAATAAAGTAAATTCTAATTGTGCAATCAGATTACAGTTACTAATTTTATTTAAATTATTCATTAATCTATTCATATAACGCCCCATTTCTGTAACTTTCTGGAACAAAAGTTGTTAGTGATAATTGTTCATTACTTTATTCTGACTTCGAACGAAGACACTATTCTTATTTGCGTCATTTTTTGCTCTAAATTTGCTATGGCTACTGGACTAGCTGGAAAGACGAAAAGTGGCCGAAGTGTGATGTTTAGTCATCGACAGAACTGTATTTTAGTTGAAGTTGTCATCGAACATTATGATGTTATTATCGGCTATCAAGCAAAATCTGTCAACCCTCAAAGAAAAAAGGCAATTTGGGAACAAATTAGTCGTGCTGTGTCAGCAGAGGGTAGTTTTCCTAAAGACGTCAGGGCCTGTCAGAAGCGGGTGAATGATATTCGTAAGAATATAAAAAAAAAGTATGTAAGGAAAAGCAGTTATCAAACGGAACTGGTGGTGGCCCCGCATATAGGGCTGAACTGCTCGACTATGAACTGATGCTGTATGCCAGGATGGGGGATGCTGTCGTGGTGGGACTTGATGTCCCATCAGATACCATGGATTTTCGAGGTAAATATCTAATTGATTGCTATTAAACGAATAGTATAGTATATTCTTAACTTATAGTTCATGATTCAGACAGAGCATACCCTGGTAATAATTTTTTTATATTAATATTTTATATTTTTTGATTTTAATATGTATTTAACAAAGTTTGCTTGTAAGCTTGGAAGCAGGACCATTTTTGGTTGAGGACCTGGATACAGCTTGTTGATTGGATGGCTACATTTAAAAAGAAACCAATCCTCAAGCGCTAAACAGGTGTCACACCCAAAAATGGCCACGCTTCTAAACTTAGATTATTTTTTTTTGGAAATGAAAGATAATCCAAAAAGAAGAAAATATAAAAATTATAATAGTATTGAATTATAAAGTTTTTTGGAAATTCCATGCTCTATCCGAATAATGAAAGAATAATTTACACTATACTATTTCTTTAACATGTATTTTGTATATTCAGTTTTTCATTTTTTAATTTTAATTATTTTTTATTTTGTTTATATGTACTATAGAAGAACATGAACAGGCGTTTGAAAATGAAATAGAAAATGCCCAGGTGGACCTACCATCCGAGTCTGAGTTGACTAGTGAACATCAACAACCCTCAACATCTTCATGTGATATACCATGCAGGGAAGAAACTACTAGTAAGTAAAAGTATATTACAAAAATGTTAATATCATTTGTATTAATGAAAAGAATGGACAATGAAATGTAATTAATATGTATTAATACGTTTCTTACTTTTCTCCTGAAAATTCTGTTTATGTAAAGAAATTTTATTTAAAAACATATATATGAATATCAGTGTATTTATTGTTACAGGTGTCAGGGGATTACTACAAACAATGCAGGATTCGTCAATTACATTATTTGATGGTAATTATTGACCTTTTTTTTTTTTTTTTAATTTAATTTTTTTTTTTTTTTTCACATTACAACCACTTGTGACTGACACAGTTTGTCAGGAGGATGATGATGATGAGACACAAATAGAGGGACAAACATCAACACAACTTGAGACACCACATGTAGACGAATCAGAATGTGAGGAAGAGATTGAGGATGCAGAACAATGTCAGATAGATGAACCGGAGAGACCAAATGAAGTTGAAAGATTAACAGATATGGCATTGTCTTTCAGAAATGAACAAAATGAATTTTTTAAACAAATGATAGAATTAGAAAAACAGAGAAATAATATACTTCAAGAACAGTTAACTGTGCAAAAGGAGTATTATCAGAAAAAGTTAGAGTTCTTGAATAGACGACATCCTGATTTATAATTCTATTGTTCATATATACCTTCAAGTTATGGGTTCTAAACTATTTAACGCACTTATAACCTTAGTTAATGTTTATTCGAGTTCACTGTTTTGATGTTAATTTTTTGTGTTTAATAAAGTTTTTTATATTATTAAATAAAATAATTAAAAGTAAATAACGAAACTTTTTTTTTTTCAAAGTATTCATTTTTTATTCAAAAATAGAAAAAGATATATATAACTCTATTTTATATATATATATATATATATATATATATATATATATATATATATATATATATATATATATATAAATAACACAACACAACTTTGGTAACAAACTATATAAATTATATTTAAAAAAATATATATATATTTTATATATATGTATATATATATATATATAAATAACACAACACAACTTTGGTATCAAACTATCTAATTTCTCTTATATAAAAATAAAATTATATATATATATATATATATATATATATATATATATATATATACAATTCTATCTATTTTAATTATTAAAAATAACCAAGGTATTTGAATCCAATCAGAAAATTTCCTAAAAAAAAGAAAAAAGGTGTAATTAATAATATAGAACAAACAATATTAACATGTTAATACAATTTTATTAAGTAGACTTACATCTAAAAAATCGTTCAATAATTTCAAGACGATTTTCCACTCCAGCTCTTGTGGTATGTCTTGTGACAATTTCCTGAGGAACATAAACATCTTCTGGCACATCCTCCAGACACACCTCATCTATATTTACTTGGGAAATAGCTATATTATGCATTATGCATGACACCAGAATTATGTCATTACATTTCTCTGGGGAATATTGTAGATCACCACCAGAATGGTCCAACACCCGAAATCTCATTTTCAGTACCCCGAATGTACGCTCAATAGCACTCCTTGTTGACCTGTGAGATTCGTTGAACTTGATTTCTGACCGTGTATGAGGTATTGGTACAGGTGTCAAGAGCCAAGGCCTACAGGGGTACCCGCTGTCACCTTCAAAAATATAATAAAATTACAAATTAGCGACATGTAACTACAGGTTTATGAGGTTCAAATATGACATTTTATAAATAAATATAAAAAATGTAATATTCACCTAATAGCCAACCGTGTGGCATCTCTCCACGTTCAAATGCTGCAAATAAAGCCGACTGCTTTAATATGTGATAATCGTGGCATGACCCTGGAAATCCTGATCTTACTGCCCAAAACCTAAGGTTAGAGTCACATACTGCTTGAACATTGAGAGAGTGGAAGTGTTTACGATTTCAATATTGCTCCTCCCTTAAAGCTGGTGGTCAAATTGCAATATGTGTGCAATCTATTGCACCTAGGACATTTGGAATGCTGGCAACTTGATAAAAACCAGATTTTACTTGGTGCCATTCATGTACATTCCTTGGCACATATATAAATTTATTTAGATGCTTCAAAATCGCTTTTAAGACAGTCCTCAAATGTCTACAAAAAGAAGGCTGACTCATGCCAACCACTGCACTGGACACAGCCTGAAAAGAGCCCGTGGCTAGGAAATGCAAAACTGCCAATAACTTGAGCATTCCAGGTATTGCCCTTGTTCTTCTGGTCTGTGGCTCTAGATCATTCTGTATTAGAACATAAAGATTTTGTATGCTCTCCCTGTTTAGGCGAAATCTTTTTTTTATCTGATAATCAGATAATGCCTGTAGTCCACAACGAGGTAGAAAAACTCGTGGAACTCTTTGCCGTCTACGTATTGGCAAAATCTGTTCATTTCGTCGATTTTCATGGCCCCTTGCAAAAGAAATTGCAGACAAAATCAGGAAATAATCCATCTTCTTGAGCTGAAAATATGGAGTAAATTAGATGTTCTCCTATCTCTTCATGGAGAACATTAGTAGTCGTATTAGGAGGAGAACTTTAGGCTCTCCAATGGCGCAAAATAATGATAAATATATATTTTGGAGAGAAGTAGGTCGTATTCTTGAATATACACCCTGAAAAGGGCGTTTTAAAGCTTTATTTTGCGCAAATGTGCGCCTAGGCGAGGGACATTGAAGGGCGAGAATTTTGCAGTCGTATTTGCACATTTTTCGGAGTATTTCTGATTGATAAATAGGAGATATATTACGACGGCGTGAATTAAGGCGCAAATTAAGGAGAATATGTTTGATAAATCGAGCCCATACAATACATAGTAAAATAAGAACACAAAATATCGCCAAAAATATATAAAGTTCCATAGTCTGCAACAAACGTATCATTTTGTTACTATTGTGTATATATCTTGTATCAAAATGAAGTACATACAAAAGATACTTTTGAACTATCTAAATGGAACACTAAAATACATTCCGCGATGTTCTATTATTACTATGGAATATATACTGACAAATGATCATAGAGTGAGTCATGAACAGATAAGCTAAAATGTTATAGTTTTGGTTGTTTGCAGAACCTCTCAGAGATACTCTAATTCGGCAGCATAATGTTAGAAGGTAACGCAATATGATTTCTTATAATACATAGTGCCGAAAGTGCTGGACTCTTAGGGTGATATACTCAATAAAATGAAATACATGAGAGAGTGAAGAAGCATAATAAATGTATGTTATATATTTTAAAATGATATATTTATTAATATATCCTTTTATGCTTCTGATTCAAGGTCCGTTCCAGCATCCAAATCTAGCTTCTCTGCGACTGACTGCTTGGAGATTGAACGCTTGATCTTATCCAAGCGGGGGTTCTCTGAGTCGGTCATAGATACCTTGATTCAGGCTCGAAAGCCTGTCACCAGGAAAATTTATCATAAGATATGGCGTAAATATCTTTATTGGTGCGAATCCAAAGGCTACTCATGGAGTAAGATCAGGATTCCTAGGATTTTTTCCCTTCTCCAAGAAGGATTGGAGAAGGGGCTATCAGCTAGTTCCTTAAAAGAACAGATATCTGCTTTATCAATTCTACTGCACAAACATCTGGCAGATGTTCCAGACGTTCAGTCGTTCTGTCAGGCTTTAGTTAGAATCAAGCCTGTGTTTAAACCTGTTGCTCCGCCATGGAGTTTGAATTTAGTTCTTAAGGTTCTTCAAGGGGTTCCGTTTGAACCTATGCATTCCATAGATATTAAGCTTCTATCTTGGAAAGTTCTGTTTTTAGTTGCTATCTCTTCAGCTCGAAGAGTTTCTGAACTATCTGCATTGCAATGCGACTTGCCTTATCTTGTTTTCCATGCTGATAAGGTGGTTTTGTGTACCAAACCTGGATTCCTTCCTAAGGTTGTTTCTAATAAGAATATTAATCAGAAATTGTTGTTCCTTCTCTGTGTCCTAATCCTTGCTCTAAGAAGGAGCGTCTATTGCACAACTTGGACGTGGTTCGTGCTTTAAAGTTTTACTTGCAAGCGACCAAAAATTTCCGTCAAACATCTTCTTTGTTTGTTGTCTATTCTGGAAAACGTAGAGGCCAAAAAGCTACGGCTACCTCTCTTGCCTTTTGGCTGAAAAGCATCATCTGTTTGGCATATGAGACTGCTGGACAGCAGCCTCCTGAAAGAATTACAGCTCACTCTACTAGAGCGGTGGCTTCCACATGGGCTTTTAAAAATGATGCTTCTGTTGAACAGATTTGTAAGGCTGCGACTTGGTCTTCGCTTCATACCTTTTCCAAATTTTACAAATTTGATACCTTTGCTTCTTTGGAGGCTATTTTTGGGAGAAAAGTTCTTCAAGCAGTGGTGCCTTCTGTTTAACCATCTGTCTTGTCCCTCCCGTTCATCCGTGTCCTGTAGCTTTGGTATTGCATCCCACAAGTAATGGATGAATCCGTGGACTCGTCTTACCTTTATAGAAGAAAACTAAACTTATGCTTACCTGATAAATTGATTTCTTCTATGGTAAGACGAGTCCACGGCCGCCCTGTCATTTTAAGACAGATTATATTTATTTTATTTTTTTAAATATCTTTATTAGTCTTAGCCATTGAAAAATAACAACACAGAAACACGATGAAATAACATATGTTCTACATAAGGACGGTCTCGCAGGATCAGCAAGGTCTCGCAGGACCAATATAAATCAGTAATGTAGCAACACTAGTACAACATTAGCAATCCTATAAAATTAATAATGTTTCTGGGCCCAACTCCAGTATGGAATACAAAAAATGGCTAATTTTCCACCCTATATACATAAAATAAGAGTAAAAGGAACTAAACAGAACAAAACAAGACAAGCAAAAAAAAAAAAAAGGGGGAAATCATCGAAAAAAAAGGGGAGAGATCTGGTCCCCCTCTCCTCCGCCATGAACCCAGGAGAACTACCCCGAATCTTAAGTATCGCGTCTTGGACAAGATTATTCTACCGCAATCCTACTTCTGATCCAGGAGTCTGGAAATAAACCCTTTAGAACCAGTTCTGCGAAGCTTATTGATGCCAAGAAGGGTCTCAATATCTGTCTCTGAACGCCACTAGAATATGTCTTAATAACCGGGGCCCAGCCCACCAGAAACTCTTTAATTTTTCTCTCAGATGCAAACTGTAAATGAAAGGATTCAAAAATAATCTGGGCTTGGATGTCCCTTAAGACTTGTGTAAGACTAGGAGGGCCCTTCATTATCCATTTTTTTAAAATATTGAACCTAACTGTTAGTATAATTGTGTTCAGGATACGCATCCTTTCCCCTCCTCTTCTTTCCGGGAGGAGCAGGACTATATCTTCAAACGAGAAGATGATAGCACCTGAAAAGACCCTATTATACCAGAACTGAATCTTCAACCAAAGTTGAGATATCCTCGGACAAGTCCATAACATGTGGCACAGATCCGCCCGGATGTACGCGCAGTGTTCACATTGGAAATTTTTATTAGGGAAATATTTGGCCAGAGAGGCCGGAGAAAAATAGGCATTATTTAATAGTTTTAAATGAGATTCTTTCCAGCTAGTAGGCAACGGGAGTTTCGCCACTCTTACAAGACTATTACTTAATTTCTCAAAATCTATAGGGCTGATATGTGGAAGCCAAAAATTGATCAGTTTATCTTCCTCCAACATACCTTGCTTATGGCTAGATTTAGAGTTTTGTCGGTAAGGACCCGCGTAGCTAACGCCGGCTTTTTTCTGGCCGCACCATAAAAATAACTCTGGTATTGAGAGTCCACAGAATGGCTGCGTTAGGCTCCAAAAAAGGAGCGTAGAGCATATTTAACGCAGCTTCAACTCTCGATACCAGAGTTGCTTACGGACGCGGCCAGCCTCAAAAACGTGCTCGTGCACGATTCCCCCATAGGAAACGATGGGGCTGTTTGAGCTGAAAAAAAACCTAACACCTGCAAAAAAGCAGCGTTAAGATCCTAACGCAGCCCCATTGTTTGCTATGGGGAAACACTTCCTACATCTGCACCTAACACTCTAACATGTACCCCGAGTCTAAACACCCCTAACCTTACACTTATTAACCCCTAATCTGCCGCCCCGCTATCGCTGACCCCTGCATATTATTATTAACCCCTAATCTGCCGCTCCGTAAACCGCCGCTACTTACATTATCCCTATGTACCCCTAATCTGCTGCCCTAACATCGCCGACCCCTATATTATATTTATTAACCCCTAATCTGCCCCCACAACGTCGCCTCCACCTGCCTACACTTATTAACCCCTAATCTGCCGAGCGGACCGCACCGCTATTATTATAAAGTTATTAACCCCTAATCCGCCTCACTAACCCTATAATAAATAGTATTAACCCCTAATCTGCCCTCCCTAACATCGCCGACACCTAACTTCAATTATTAACCCCTAATCTGCCGACTGGAGCTCACCGCTATTCTAATAAATGTATTAACCCCTAAAGCTAAGTCTAACCCTAACACTAACACCCCCCTAAGTTAAATATAATTTTAATCTAACAAAATTAATTAACTCTTATTAAATAAATTATTCCTATTTAAAGATAAATACTTACCTGTAAAATAAATCCTAATATAGCTACAATATAAATTATATTTATATTATAGCTATTTTAGGATTAATATTTATTTTACAGGTAACTTTGTATTTATTTTAACCAGGTACAATAGCTATTAAATAGTTAAGAACTATTTAATAGCTAAAATAGTTAAAATAATTACAAACTTACCTGTAAAATAAATCCTAACCTAAGTTACAATTAAAACTAACACTACACTATCAATAAATTAATTAAATAAAATACCTATAATTATCTACAATTAAACCTAACACTACACTATCAATAAATAAATTAAATACAATATCTACAAATAACTACAATGAAATAAACTATCTAAAGTACAAAAAATAAAAAAGAACTAAGTTACAAAAAATAAAAAAATATTTACAAACATAAGAAAAATATTACAACAATTTTAAACTAATTACACCTACTCTAAGCCCCCTAATAAAATAACAAAGCCCCCCAAAATAAAAAAATGCCCTACCCTATTCTAAATTACTAAAGTTCAAAGCTCTTTTACCTTACCAGCCCTGAACAGGGCCCTTTGTGGGGCATGCCCCAAGAAGTTCAGCTCTTTTGCCTGTAAAAAAAAACATACAATACCCCCCCAACATTACAACCCACCACCCACATACCCCTAATCTAACCCAAACCCCCCTTAAATAAACCTAACACTAAGCCCCTGAAGATCTCCCTACCTTGAGTCGTCTTCACCCAGCCGAGCCAAATACTTCATCCAAGTGGAGCAAGAAGAGGTCCTCCATCCGGTAGAAGTCTTCATCCAAGTGGGGCAGAAGAGGTCTTCCATCCAATTGAAGTCTTCATCCAAGCGGGATCTTCTATCGTCATCCATCCGGAGCGGAGCAGCAGGATCCTGAAGACCTCCGATGCGGAACATCCATCCTGGCCGACGACTGAACGACAAATGACGGTTCCTTTAAATGACGTCATCCAAGATGGCATCCCTCGAATTCCGATTGGCTGATAGGATTCTGTCAGCCAATCGGAATTAAGGTAGGAATATTCTGATTGGCTGATGGAATCAGCCAATCAGAATCAAGTTCAATCCGATCAGAATATTCATACCTTAATTCCGATTGGCTGATAGAATCCTATCAGCCAATCGGAATTCGAGGGACGCCATCTTGGATGATATAAGATTCAAGAACAATGGTAGTAACCAAGTCAGCCCTGGAGATCCAATCAAAGGCAATCTTTCCCAACGTAGCATAATTGTATAGCATGATATTGGGCAGCGCCAATCCTGCACTCGTATATTTTTGTGCAAGCCTTTTAAGAGAAAGACGAGGCTTTTTAGATTTCCATAAAAACTTTGAAAACCCGGATGCCAATTTCTTTAAATCCTTATTTAGAATCAAAAGAGGTAAATTTTGCAGATAGTAAAGAATTTTTGGGAAGATTATTGTTTTGATCAATGTAACTGAAGCTGTCAGAGATAGAGGAAATGCTGCCCAATTCTTAAGATGCTCTTGGATTTTCTGGAAAAGCCAGCCAAAGTTGGCCTGATACCATAGTTTCGGATTCCTATTTATCTCTAAACCAAGATAACGAACAGCATCTACCTTATGAAAGATCGTATCAGGTTGTTTGGTACACTGCGCCCCCAGTCACATCAGTTCACTCTTCTCCATATTTATCTTGTATCCTGCAAATGTACTAAATTGATTTATTACATTGATCACCTTAGGAATAGAATCCTCCGGCTTATACAGAAAGAGTAAGATGTCATCCGCATAAAGAAGTATTTTCAAATTCTGGCCTCCTAATGGAATCCCGGGGAGAACTTCACGAAGTTTAATAGCCCGGGGTTCCAGAACAATATTGAACAGCAAAGGAGAAAGCGGACAACCCTGTCTTGTTCCTCTTTGCAGAACAATCGAGGGAGAGGTCATACCATTGACTAATAAATATGAGATTGGCTTTTGATATATCATCTGGACAAAATTAAGAAAATTACCGGAAAAGCCAAATTTATGGAGAGATGAGAACATATGTTTCCACGAGATGCAGTCAAAAGCCTTGACTGCATCTAAAGTGAGAACCGCTGTGTTCTTTAATTCCATCCTATCCCTACACTGTTCTGAGTTCCAAATAAAATCGACTAAAGTTGTTAGTTTCCTTATATGCTTCGAGGAGCACCGGGATGGCATAAAGCCCACCTGGTCCATATGTATAAGTTTCTCCATACCTAAAACCAATCTATGTGATAAAATGGATGCAAGAATTTTGTAATCAGCGTTGAGAACTGAGATAGGCCTATATGAGGCCGGATCCTCTGGCTTTTTACCTTTTATTAGAATCAAGGAGATATTGGCAGCCGAAAATACAGTAGAAGGTAAGTTCCCTGATATAAAGTAGCTATTATAAAGCTTTTCTAATATGGGAATAAGCAGATCAGATAAACTTTTATAGAATTCTATAGGTAGTCCGTTCGGACCAGCTGCCTTATTTATTTTAGCCTGTGAAATCGCACTACTGATTTCCTCGGCTGAAATGGGAGCATTCAACATTTCCAAATCTTCTACTTGAATTTTGGGTACCGAAATCATGGACCAGAAATTTATTTCATTGTCGTTTATAAAAATCAAAAAAGATTCCTGCGATTTCTTCTGTATCAGAAGTAGATCTATCTAGATACCGTATCACCGGGATAAAATTTTTGTTTTTCTTAGCTTTGACCCATCTCGCAAGGCTTTTAACTGAACTGCCATAGATGCCCTTAAATCGTAAATTAGTTTTTAGCTCTTCTTCCTGGTGTTTACGTAACAAAACGGCATCTCTCTCTTTCTTAGCACTAACATATGTATTCCAGTTAGCCCTGGAACGCACACTACAATAATGCCTGAAGGAATTTCTTACCTGATTGGTTAATTGGACATCTCTGGCACAGATTTTCTTATTCCTAGCAGAGAGAAATCCCTTTATTTCACCCCGTAATACAGCTTTGCCGGTTTCCCAAAAGGTTTGAATTTTATGAAGCTATGTCGAGTTGAGCCTGGCATATTCATTCCATTTTTCTTTTAGCCAAGACAAAAATCTAGGGTTATTGGATAAAAATTTGGGATAAAAGAATCTAATGGTCTTACAACCAGTTCTATCTTGCGCGCTCAGCGAAACAGATATTATGGCATGATCAGAGATCAAGATCTCTCCGATTTCAGCTTCCAATTTGCCCCTTAATAGTGGAACTGAGATCAAAAACAAATCTATACGTGAAAACGTTCTGTGCGCTTTTGATTCGCATGTATAATTTTGTACATCCGGGTTCACATCATCATGTACCTGAAGCTTCTGACAAAATTTCCGAAAATATTTTGAACTTCTCTTATTCTCTGATAGGTTTCTAGAAGAAAACCTGTCCAGTTCTGGATATAGGGTCATATTAAAGTCTCCAGCAATTATTAAAATCTCATTAGCATATGGGAGCAATTTGATTTTAATTTTGTCCCAAAACTCTAAATTAAATTTGTTAGGGCCATATAGATTACAAAAGATAAATTTTATATTATTTATGTACATGTGTAAAATGATAAATCTAGCTTCTGAGTCTATCTCGGCCTGCATAACCTTATAATCAAGGGTCTTATTGATTAGGATCGCAACCCCACATTTCCTTCCCCTAACCGTGGAAGTTACCACCTCTCCAACCCACTTAATCCTAAGCTTCTCAGCTTCCTGTTCATTCAAATGGGTTTCCTGAAGGAAGGCAATATCTGGATTCTTCTTTGCTAGAAGTTTAATAATGAGTTTACGTTTGAGGGGAGAGGAGATTCCTCCCACATTCCAAGAAGTTATCTTAAGATCCATGGTTACTATAGGCTATTTATTACTCGGAATCTATACAGAGGAGGAGAGGGGGAGGGGAAATGAAGAAAAAAAAAATCTTAAAAACAACTAAACTGAAAAGCTGGTGGGCATCCTTGCCTTTATAAGGTATAAAATAGACTTTTTTACTTATAACATACCATAAATCAATTTTATCAATATCAGAATTCCACTTCAAAAAACACCTCCAGAATCTAACAAAAAATACTAATAATAGAAAAAAAAAGAGCTGTATCCTAGACAAAGTTTTAGCCATACAAAGGGAGACTGCTATCAATCTCATTTGTCCTTAAGGAAATGTTTTATTTCCCCCGCCTCCGAGAAGGTCAGACGGGATCCTCCGTACTCAACAATTATTTTAGCAGGATAGATCATTCGCGCCTGGATACCTTTATTAATAATTTGGGTACAGAGGGGAGCCATCGTCCGCCTTCTCTGCGAGGTTTCGATTGAAAAATCCTGAAATAATAGGACTTTACTATTGCCAAAAATAAGAGGGTCCTTCAATTTTTTAAACAATCTCATTATTTCTATTTTATCCTGGAAGTTCAATACCTTGCATATAGACATTCTACTCCTTCCTTGAACTGACTCTGTAGTTTTTTTAGGACCGATTCTATGGGCTCTTTCAATCGGGATGGGTAACCTAGATTGTGGGACTCCCAGTCTCTGAGGTAATATCGTGGAAGTGAACTGCAACAAATCTTCAAACTCAACAGATTCTGGGAGACCCACAATTCTAATATTATTTCTTCTCGCCCTATCCTCAAATTCATCCAATCTTCCTTGCAAATTATTAATTTTAGAACCCTGCTGAGTGATTATGCTATCTTGGGTGTTGACCTGATCCTCCAGATCAGAGATTCTGCTCTCTGCTTCTAGCATTCTACTGTAGAATTATCTTACTTCTGCCGACAATGTGTTAATCTCAGATGAAATTACGCCCAACTCTTTTTTAATCAGATCAAATTGAGGTGAAAATAAATCAGAAAGTTGAGTGATCAAGGCCTGAGTGTCCACAGGATTGGGCAATGGATCTGATATATTGTCAGTACTAGATTCAAGAGCCTTAGCTCTTTTATCTTTAACTTTACTCGGCATTGAGTTTAGAGCAGGTCCCAGTCGCCAAACGCCTGTCGGGCGTCTGTTTCTACTGCCTTGCCGGAGCCTCCAGGCTTCCTAATAGGTAGGGTCGGTTTAGCCTCACTTCCAACGCTCACCAGGGAGCGTCTGCGGATATAGCCAGAACCGGCACCAGAACTTGAGGCGTGCAGCTCCCTCTGAGTACTTAAGCTCAGAGCAACCAGGATGTCTCAGCAGCGGCTTTGTATGTCCAGAGAGGAGCCGGGTCGATTTCACTGCTCACCAGGGAGCATCTAAATAAAAGGCAGAAGGTCCGGATCTGACTCCCGGTCTCTGTTGCAGGTAGCTCCCTTCAGGATACTTGCATACGCCAGGTAAGATAGCGAACTGGCCGAACAGGGTTTGCATCTGTCAGGGTCTTACTGTCCTTGTGGCTTACTCCATCACACCACGGATAGTCCTTTACCGTATAAACTTGGGGAGGTAATCTTTTCTTTTAACCCACAGGAACACACAACAAAAAGGCAGCTGACGAACAGCTGCAATCCAAAGCTTGTCTTGAGACTTCAATCTCTTGTGCGGGACGTAGCCCAGCTGAGCGCCACATTCGATCCCTCGGCAGGCTTCCAAGGTAAGTGGCAGAGAGCGGGGAGCTGGTGGAACGGCATCCTCTCACAGCACCGGCATGCAGGTAAGTTGCATGACTCCTCCCCCACCGGAAGTCAGGACCATTTTTTGATTTACACTTCAGTCACCTCTGCACCTTGTAGTTTCTCCTTTTTTCTTCCTGTACCTTCGGTTGAATGACTGGGGGGTGGAGCTAAGGGAGGAGCTATATAGACAGCTCTGCTGTGGTGCTCTTTGCCACTTCCTGTTAGGAAGGATAATATCCCACAAGTAATGGATGAATCCGTGGACTCGTCTTACCATAGAAGAAATCAATTTATCAGGTAAGCATAAATTTAGTTTTTTACCTCAAAATCAAACCAGTGGTAGATCTGATACGACCCAACTTTCCTTAGAGACTTTTTGTGACAGGAATCTTGCAGTATCCAGGACTTTTGGGGGTTTGGGTTCTAGGTCATACAATTAGCTGTGATTCTAGACCTTTACTTTGCACATTATAGAGTGGCACATTTATCTGTCACTTGTGTCTGTGAGCAATAGACTTTACATGATACTCTCTCTGTTGCACACTTCATATCAGTGAACTTCAGTACTCAGATGTCACCAGCCCAGATGCACAACTTGTTTTCATTTTCTGTGATAAAATTTTAAATTAGGCCGTTGCACTAAAGCACCAGCTCAATTGCAATGTTTTGATTAACTGGAGAAAAAGTTTTATAATATATTGCAGCAGTCGAAAATTGCATTGCAAATTTGCTGCAGAGGAAAAAAAAAGAAATTGTCCAGCTTTGAAAATGTCTGTTGAATAAATGTTGTTTTCTTTGGTCTTGGTCTAACATCACATAATGGTGAGGTAAAAATTTAGTAATTTGACTGTTCTCTTTAAAGGGACAGTAAAGTCCAAAAAAAAATTCATGATTTAAATAGAGAATGTAATTTTAAACAACTTCCCAATTTACTTTTATCACCAATTTTGCTTTGTTCTCTTGGTATTCTTAGTTGAAAGCTAAACCTAGGAGGTTCATATGCAAATTTCTTAGACCTTGAAGACTGCCTCTAATCTGAATGCATTTTGACCTCTAGATGGCATTAGTTCATGTGTTTCATATAGATAACATTGAGCTCATGCACATAAAGTGACCTAGGAGTGAGCACTGATTGGCTAAAATGCAAGTCTGTCAAAGGAACTGAAATAAGGGGGCAGTCAGCAGAAGCTTAGATACAAGGTAATTATAGAGGTAAAACGTGTATTATTATAACTGTGTTGGTTATGCAAAACTGGAGAATGGGTAATAAAGGGATTATCTTTCTTTTTAAACAACAAAAATTCTGGTGTTGACTGTCCCTTTAATCAGCGTTTTGCGCTGGCTGCGCTGTGTTAAGTAAAACTCACAGCAGCCAGAGCACAGCTCTGTTTGAAAAGAACAGCCTGATGTGGCCCAGCGCTGCAAAGGGAAAGTGCTAACCAATGTTCCCTCTAATTTTTTTTATTTGTGTGCAATCATTTTCTTCAGTGTGCAGACTTCATACTGCTTGTGTATGCGGCACTCAGCAGCTGTATTTTTTTTAACTGTGTGTGTATATGTGTGTTGTGTGTGTGTGTGTATATATAAATAAATATATATATATATATATATATATATATATATATATATATATATATATATATATATATATATATATATATAAAAGCAAAAAGAAGCACTCACTGGATTTTCATCAAAAAGTGACCAGAAATTTAATGTAGTTTGTGACGTTTCGGGACAACAACAGTCCCTTCCTCTGACAAATAAACACTGAACAAAAGCAGCCTTAAATAGGCTCCCAAATACAATCCCCTCAGGATCAGCCAATCCAGGCTGAATAATTAAACACACCCATATAGTGACCAATGAGAAAACATGATACAAATTGTGCATGTGACTGTTATAACATTATTGAAAAAATGCTTTAAAAACAAATTCCCTTTGGACCCCAATGCTAGTAGTCATGCCATCTAACTACAATAAACATCATATGTGGTTATCAATCGTCTAAATGAATGCAAAAAATCATAAAGTCGTCTATTGTTAAATAACCAATCAAACATTGGATTGCAAAACTCGACTTGCAATAGGCTCCAATTCGTCATTGCTCCTGCTGCTGATCCGCCCCTTGTTGCCAGGGACGCGATCAGCTGTACGTCTATAGCCATCAAACAAAATACTATGCTACCGATCAGCCCCTTATTGCTAGGGACGCGATCCACGGTACAACTCTAACACTCGAAAAAGACACGCATCACCACACACAGTAGCGCATATACTGCTGAGTTACTTGTTACATGCGCCTTTCTAGATACTATGTAGCCGATCGCCCTGTAGAAAGCTATCAAACATGTCAACAAAGAATTGTCATTGACCATGTGCCAGTCCCTAGGAGAGGAGGCAATAGGGGTAATCTTCTATTACGCAAGGAATCAAGATGGATTTATGAATTGGGGACTATATACCCCAGAGGACTCAATACCCACACTGGATGGCAATGTTTCCTGTGAACTTTGATTTTGACTTTTTGTTTTTTGTTTTTTGATTCTTTAGGAATCCCTATGAGATTCTATGCCTCTGTGAGAGTCCACGATATCCCGCTGTTACATATATGAGAGTCCATCAGGCCCATTTATCAAGCTCCGTATGGAGCTTGAAGGGCCGTGTTTCTGGCGAGTCTTCAGACTCGCCAGAAACACAAGTTATGAAGCAGCGGTCTAAAGACCGCTGCTTCATAACCCTGTCCGCCTGCTCAGAGCAGGCGGACAGGAACCGCCGGAAATCAACCCGATCGAATACGATCGGGTTGATTGACAGCTCCCTGCTGGCGGCCGATTGGCCGCGAGTCAGCAGGGGGCGGCGTTGCACCAGCAGCTCTTGTGAGCTGCTGGTGCAATGTTAAATGTGGAGAGCGTATTGCTCTCCGCATTTAGCGAGGTCTTGCGGACCTGATCCGCAGTGTCGGATCAGGTCCGCAAGCCCTTTGATAAATGGGCCCCCATGAGTCCATTATCAGCGATTCATTTATTTTTTTGATTCATTTTTTATTTATTTTTTATTCAATTTTTGTTCTATTTTTATAATTTTTGGCCTGTTTTTGATCTCACACATACATTTTCATTATTATTTTTTGCCCCCCCCCTTTCTTGGGAATTAGTTTTTAAGTAAATAGTCTGACACTATAGAGTTTTTTGTTAAATAGCCTTTGGGCAAAGACTGGATGGCAATGTTTTCTGTGAATTTTGATTTTGGCTTTTTGCTTTTTGTTTTTATGATTTTTTAGGAATCCCTATGAGATTCTATGTTTTTGTGAGAGTCCACGATAATCCGCTGTAACATTTATGAGAGTCCATGATTTCAAGCAAACAGTTTGACATTATAAAGTTTCTGTTAAACAACTTTTGGGCAAAGACCATTATAATAATATTACCTTGTTTAAATACTTTGTTATTTTATAAGATTTGCTTGGTTTTGCTTGGATAATTGCTCTTTTTGATACGATTATTTTTTCAAAACGAAATATCTGTTCTCTGTCAGTTCTCCATGCGCCAATTTTTGTTTTTTGTTTTTAACTGTTTCATTTTAATTGTATTGTTTGTGTGGTGTATCACTCCAAGGAGTGTTTACACGATTCCTATTGGATCCTTCTGCGGTTTGGTCATGCCCTATATGATATAGTTCCCTTTTTGTCATATTCACCCCCCCCTTGTTTCCCCTTTGGGGTGTAGCTGGATGCCCGAGATCGGGCAGAGACATGTTGTGGCCAACATGTGTGGATATATATTTTTTATGCACTATTATGTATGTTTATGCACTTTTAGGTGATAATTTTGGTTTCACTTATTTAGACACATGCCTAATTATCCATAGTTTCTTTTTTAAAAAATTTTTACAGTCCTCTTTTTCTTCACACACGGGGATTGTATGATGGACACAATATATAAGTGTTAATTCACGTTAGGATTCGAGCAATAGGCTCATGTATTTATGCATTATATGTTAATAACACGCCCATTGGGGCTAGACACATAGCTATTGGCCAAGTCTGTTTTACTGATTTATAGATGGTAATTTTTAATTAAATACATTAAACATGATTAACACAATTGCTGATGCTACCAAAGAGGTGTTCTAGAAGTAAATCCTTGTTATATGTTTAGTTACGTGCACTCAAGGGCATGATATACTAGATATATCTGCTTTTTGCTTTATGTACATCTTGATAATTTATACATGGCGATTTTACTATATATAATACGATTGCTAACATATAGGAGGATTGGAACAATAGGCTTTTATATCAATGTATTTTGTGACATGGTAGTTGTTGATTTTTGTTTTCGTTTTTGCTTTGGATTACGGTGTATCAGATATCAGCATATTTACCATTGAGGCATGCACGCCTCTATATGTACGCCTATTTTTCGTCATGACACTTTGCCATTGGTTTTTGGATTGCCGTGTATTAGATATTAGCATATTTACTACTGAGGCATGCACGCTTCTATATGTACGCCCATTTTTCGACATGGCACTTTGCCATTGGACAATTCTTTGTTGACATGTTTGATAGCTTTCTACAGGGCGATCGGCTACATAGTATCTAGAAAGGCGCATGTAACAAGTAACTCAGCAGTATATGCGCTACTGTGTGTGGTGATGCGTGTCTTTTTCGAGTGTTAGAGTTGTACCGTGGATCGCGTCCCTAGCAATAAGGGGCTGATCGGTAGCATAGTATTTTGTTTGATGGCTATAGACGTACAGCTGATCGCGTCCCTGGCAACAAGGGGCGGATCAGCAGCAGGAGCAATGACGAATTGGAGCCTATTGCAAGTCGAGTTTTGCAATCTAATGTTTGATTGGTTATTTAACAATAGACGACTTTATGATTTTTTGCATTCATTTAGACGATTGATTACCACATATGATGTTTATTGTAGTTAGATGGCATGACTACTAGCATTGGGGTCCAAAGGGAATTTGTTTTTAAAGCATTTTTTCAATAATGTTATAACAGTCACATGCACAATTTGTATCATGTTTTCTCATTGGTCACTATATGGGTGTGTTTAATTATTCAGCCTGGATTGGCTGATCCTGAGGGGAGTGTATTTGGGAGCCTATTTAAGGCTGCTTTTGTTCAGTGTTTATTTGTCAGAGGAAGGGACTGTTGTTGTCCCGAAACGTCACAAACTACATTAAATTTCTGGTCACTTTTTGATGAAAATCCAGTGAGTGCTTCTTTTTGCTTTTTTATCATTCACCGTACAGCACCCTGGTAGTTGTTGAACGTTGGTGAGAGTGCACATACACCAATTTTTTGCCTATATATATATATATATATATATATACACACACATATACGCAGGAACATGGCATATTTTTCCTTTTACACGAATACAAGTACATGTTTTTGTTTTTCTAACAAAATTGCCAGGACCTTAAATCAATTATTTTAAAAGAAAATATTCCTGCACCATTTAATTAAAAAGAAATTTAAATCAGATGTCTGCATTACACATATGTAATGTGTCTGTATTGAAATTTTAATAATGATTAAATAGACCCTCACTTAAAAGTGGCAATAGCCTTACACAGACTTAGTACTAAAGATATTGTTGCTCTAAGGCCTAGATTTAGAGTTTGGCGTTAGCCATGAAAACCAGCGTTAGAGGCTCCTAACGCTGGTTTTAGGCTACCGCCGGTATTTGGAGTCAGTGATTAAAGGGTCTAACGCTCACTTTTCAGCCGCGACTTTTCCATACCGCAGATCCCCTTACGTCAATTGCGTATCCTATCTTTTCAATGGGATCTTTCTAACGCCGGTATTTAGAGTCGTTTCTGAAGTGAGCGTTAGAGCTCTAACGACAAAACTCCAGCCGCCGAAAAAAAGCAGGAGTTAAGAGCTTTATGGGCTAACGCCGGTTCATAAAGCTCTTAACTACTGTACCCTAAAGTACACTAACACCCATAAACTACCTATGTACCCCTAAACTGAGGTCCCCCCACATCGCCATTAAATTTTTTTAACCCCTAATCTGCCGACCGCCACCTACGTTATACTTATGTACCCCTAATCTGCTGCCCCTAACACCGCCGACCCCTGTATTATATTTATTAACCCCTAACCTGCCCCCCTCAACATCGCCGCCAGCTACTTACAATAATTAACCCCTAATCTGCCGACCGCAAAGCGCCGCCACCTACGTTATCCTTATGTACCCCTAATCTGCTGCCCCTAACACCGCCGACCCCTATATTATATTTATTAACCCCTAACCTGCCCCCCACAACGTCGCCGACACCTGCCTACACTTATTAACCCCTAATCTGCCGAGCGGACCGCACCGCTACTATAATAAAGTTATTAACCCCTAATCCGCCTCACTAACCCTATCATAAATAGTATTAACCCCTAATCTGCCCTCCCTAACATCGCCGACACCTAACTTCAATTATTAACCCCTAATCTGACGACCGGAGCTCACCGCTATTCTAATAAATGTATTAACCCCTAAAGCTAAGTCTAACCCTAACACTAACACCCCCCTAAGTTAAATATAATTTAAATCTAACGAAATTAATTAACTCTTATTAAATAAATTATTCCTATTTAAAGCTAAATACTTACCTGTAAAAAAAATCCTAATATAGCTACAATATAAATTATAATTACATTGTAGCTATTTTAGGATTAATATTTATTTTACAGGCAACTTTGTAATTATTTTAACTAGGTACAATAGCTATTAAATAGTTAAGAACTATTTAATAGTTACCTAGTTAAAATAATAACAAAATTACCTGTAAAATAAGTCCTAACCTAAGTTATAATTAAACCTAACACTACCCTATCAATAAATTAATTAAATAAAATACCTACAATTACCTACAATAAAACCTAACACTACACTATCAATAAATAAATTAAATACAATTTCTACAAATAACTACAATTACATAAACTAACTAAAGTACAAAAAATAAAAAAGAACTAAGTTACAAAAAATAAAAAAATATTTACAAACATAAGAAAAATATTACAACAATTTTAAACTAATTACGCCTACTCTAAGCCCCCTAATAAAATAACAAAGACCCCCAAAATAAAAAAATGCCCTACCCTATTCTAAATTAATAAATTTAAAAGCTCTTTTACCTTACCAGCCCTGAACAGGGCCCTTTGCGGGCATGCCCCAAGAAAATCAGCTCTTTTGCCTGTAAAAAAAAACATACAATACCCCCCCAACATTACAACCCACCACCCACATACCCCTAATCTAACCCAAACCCCCCTTAAATAAACCTAACACTAAGCCCCTGAAGATCTTCCTACCTTGTCTTCACCTCACCGGGTATCACCGATCGGTCCTGGCTCCGATATCTTCATCCAACCCAAGCGGGGGCTAGACATCCACTGAAGAAGTCCAGAAGAGGGTCCAAAGTCTTCCTCCTATCCGGCAAGAAGAGGACATCCGGACCGGCAAACATCTTCATCCAAGTGGCATCTTCGATCTTCTTCCATCCGGTGCGGAGCGGGTCCATGTTGAAGCAGCCGACGCGGATCCATCCTCTTCTTCCGGCGTCTCCCGATGAATGACGGTTCCTTTAAGGGACGTCATCCAAGATGGCGTCCCTCGAATTCTGATTGGCTGATAGGATTCTATCAGCCAATCGGAATTAAGGTAGGAATATTCTGATTGGCTGATGGAATCAGCCAATCAGAATCAAGTTCAATCCGATTGGCTGATCCAATCAGCCAATCAGATTGAGCTCGCATTCTATTGGCTGATCGGATGTCCTCTTCTTGCCGGATAGGAGGAAGACTTTGGACCCTCTTCTGGACTTCTTCAGTGGATGTCTAGCCCCCGCTTGGGTTGGATGAAGATATCGGAGCCAGGACCGATCGGTGATACCCGGTGAGGTGAAGACAAGGTAGGAAGATCTTCAGGGGCTTAGTGTTAGGTTTATTTAAGGGGGGTTTGGGTTAGATTAGGGGTATGTGGGTGGTGGGTTGTAATGTTGGGGGGGGTATTGTATGTTTTTTTTTACAGGCAAAAGAGCTGATTTTCTTGGGGCATGCCCCGCAAAGGGCCCTGTTCAGGGCTGGTAAGGTAAAAGAGCTTTTAAATTTATTAATTTAGAATAGGGTAGGGCATTTTTTTATTTTGGGGGTCTTTGTTATTTTATTAGGGGGGTTAGAGTAGGTGTAATTAGTTTAAAATTGTTGTAATATTTTTCTTATGTTTGTAAATATTTTTTTATTTTTTGTAACTTAGTTCTTTTTTATTTTTTGTACTTTAGTTAGTTTATTTAATTGTAGTTATTTGTAGAAATTGTATTTAATTTATTTATTGATAGTGTAGTGTTAGGTTTTATTGTAGGTAATTGTAGGTATTTTATTTAATTAATTTATTGATAGGGTAGTGTTAGGTTTAATTATAACTTAGGTTAGGATGTCTTTTACAGGTAATTTTGTTATTATTTTAACTAGGTAACTATTAAATAGTTCTTAACTATTTAATAGCTATTGTACCTGGTTAAAATAAATACAAAGTTGCCTGTAAAATAAATATTAATCCTAAAATAGCTATAATATAATTATAATTTATATTGTAGCTATATTAGGATTTTTTTTACAGGTAAGTATTTAGCTTTAAATAGGAATAATTTATTTAATAAGAGTTAATTAATTTTGTTAGATTTAAATTATATTTAACTTAGGGGGGTGTTAGTGTTAGGGTTAGACTTAGCTTTAGGGGTTAATACATTTATTAGAATAGCGGTGAGCTCCGGTCGGCAGATTAGGGGTTAATAATTGAAGTTAGGTGTCGGCGATGTTAGGGAGGGCAGATTAGGGGTTAATACTATTTATTATAGGGTTAGTGAGGCGGATTAGGGGTTAATAACTTTATTATAGTAGCGCTCAGGTCCGCTCGGCAGATTAGGGGTTAATAAGTGTAGGCAGGTGGAGGCGACGTTGAGGGGGGCAGATTAGGGGTTAATAAATATAATATAGGGGTCTGCGGTGTTAGGGGCAGCAGATTAGGGGTACATAAGGATAACGTAGGTGGCGGCGCTTTGCGGTCGGCAGATTAGGGGTTAATTATTGTAAGTAGCTGGCGGCGACGTTGTGGGGGGCAGATTAGGGGTTAATAAATATAATATAGGGGTCGGCGGTGTTAGGGGCAGCAGATTAGGGGTACATAGGGATAATGTAAGTTGCGGCGGTTTACGGAGCGGCAGATTAGGGGTTAATAATAATATGCAGGGGTCAGCGATAGCGGGGGCGGCAGATTAGGGGTTAATAAGTGTAAGGTTAGGGGTGTTTAGACTCGGGGTACTTGTTAGAGTGTTAGGTTCAGACGTAGGAAGTGTTTCCCCATAGGAAACAATGGGGCTGCGTTAGGAGCTGAACGCTGCTTTTTTGCAGGTGTTAGGTTTTTTTTCAGCTCAAACAGCCCCATTGTTTCCTATGGGGAAATCGTGCACGAGCACGTTTTTGAGGCTGGCCGCGTCCGTAAGCAACTCTGGTATCGAGAGTTGCATTTGCGGTAAAAATGCTCTACGCTCCTTTTTTGGAGCCTAACGCAGCATTTTTTGGGACTCTCGATACCAGAGTTAATTTTATGGTGCGGCCAGAAAAAAGCCTGCGTAGCGTTAACAGCCCATCTACCGCCAAACTCCAAATCTAGGCCTAAGTATTTAAAAACTGTCACCTCCTTATATCTAGTGAGCATAATTTAGCCCCATGCCTGCCAAAAAGGGCTACAGACTGTGCATTCTACAGGAATTCACTGCTATCCTCCTTGGTATGGGGTTAAATATTGCTCTGCATTTATTTTTATTTTTTTAAGAATGCTGAATTGGGAGGAGAAGAAAAAAACACCTCACCTACTTGGCTGCTTCTAAGTCTCTCTGCATAACGGAGGAGGACAGCACTTCCTCTGACATTCCCTTAATCTTTTTTTTTTTGCTGAAAGTGACTGTGGTTATAGTTTTACATATTTATAATTAAAGGTGATTTATTCTGATGAAGAACATTTTACCTTTTGTAATACCCTACACTGTGTCTGCTGCTCTCCCGGTTTTAAATTCTCCCGGTCCCTGACAGCTGTGTGATTTATGCACACAACAGTCAGTCAGCTTAGGCCCTTCCCTCTCAGCCTAGCACAGGAAATAGATTAAGCAGGAGATGAAAAGTGTTTTGTTTGTTTTTCTTATTTTATTTCTAAGGTCCGTGCTCTGTGTGTCATGCCATTTTATTGCGCTATTGAATTTTTTTTTTTTTACTTTCCACATTCCTCTTGTGTTGCGCAGCCTGATGTACTGCCTGCGCAACACAGAGAGGGAAGGTGCGCGGCCTTAGAGGGAACAGTGGTGCTAACAGTTCCTGTATGTGTCCTGTTCTCTCTGCAGACAGGCTGCATTTTCTGCAATGACATCTCAGATCACATGTTCTGCCTTGGGGGTCACCAGAAAGCCTAAGGATTTCTCAATCTGCGCTGAATTAGTGACTGAGTAATAGACCAACATAGGCAATGAAATAGTGATAGTAGTTTTACCATAGCTACATCACACACAAAAACAATGAAGGACAATCCATGGAGTACCCGTTGCCAATTGCCCAAGTACCCCAGGGGTACACGTCACAGGTGGAGAAAATGGGTTACAGGAAATAGAGAAGCATCACAGACTGGTTTTGTAAACCCTCAAGCAGTACCATCGTTTTTTCTGTAACTGCGGACACAACAGATACTGATATTAAACTTTCAATGTGAAAATGCGATCAGAGCTTGAGTAGACAGTTTCATGTGTATACCCGTGTCCCTGTACTTATTAAATATGCAGAGCAGGAGCCTTAGAAAGCTGTCATTAATTAACCAAGAAAGTTTTGTGATTTAATTCAAAGGGACAGTAAAGTCAAAACTAAACGGTCACGATTCAGACGGAGCAGCAATTTAAAACAACTTTTCAATTTACTTTCTTTATCAAATGTGCTTTGTTTTCTTGATATCCTTTCTTGAAGATTAAAGTCAGGTAGGCTGATAGGAGCTTAGGAGCGTGCACGTCTTTAGCAGTCTATGGCAGCAGCGTTTGCATCTATGCATAACATTGCTATAAGCAATGTTGCAAGCACTGCTGCCAGTTGGCTAGAGACGTGCACGCTCCTGAGCTCATCCAGTATAACATCCAGAAGAACTAAGCAAAGTGGATAACAGAAGTAAATAGGAGAGTTGTTCAACCCATTGAGTGCCAATGACGGCTCTGAGCCGTCACAAATGGTCCCAGTCAGGTGCTGACGACGGCTCAGAGCCGTCGCTAGCACTCACCCACCTTGAGGGCAATCTTGGGGCTCCCACCTACTCCCACCCCAGCGATCTGGCCTGAATAATGAAAGGCATCACGGGGGCTTCACGATTCGGGTGGTGACATCACGCGTAATGACCTCACCGTGCAACGTTATTTTAAATTGACAATGGACAATATAGGGAAATGGGGGCATGCTGCTTAGAAGTCTGTATCTCAGCAGAATCTAAGCAGCTACAGACCCTTAAGACCCCCCATTTGAAAGGTAATCGCCAAACCATTTCAACAGTATAAGTCTTGGGGATCTGGAAAAAAAAAGGTAAAAAGTAAAAAATTTATATATTTTTAAAAAGTTAAAAAAAGCTAAAATCCAGTTTAGCAGCCAAAGGGTTAAAATTTTAAGCTCTATCCAACACATTGAAGTTTAATTCTGACTTTACTATCCCTTTAAGACTTTTATTAAGAGTTACCAGTGTTTATAAATATGCTATGGACATTCTAGTTCTGATTTCAGGGTACTAATTTCATATCTTACTGTTATGCAGTTTTACTTACTGCAATGTAATCGCAAACTGTTCCTTTCGTATATACATCCCTTATATGTAGTTGTTTTTTTTTCAATAAAGCTTAAAAAATATTAAAAATATTTATGATTATGTTTTATATATGAAAATTATAATTAAATCATTATTCTTTAAAATTATTTTTTTAATATTATGATCGATTCACTTGAAATCTCAGAACCTTTTTTTATTTATTTTTTTAATTTTATCCTTTCTGAAAAAGTTCATAATAATGACCAAAATGTATATATTTAATATTTTCAGTCTCAGCTATCTGATCTATGTGTTTACAGTAATACACTGCAGGTGAAAGAGAACAAAAAGATGCCATATACTATAGAATATTCTCTATATAACAATTATATATATATATATATATATATATATATATATATATATATATATATATATATATATATATATATATATATATATATATATATAATTATATACATAAAATTCTACACTACATGGACTTTTCTAAAGGAACACCAAACTTATATTTTTCCTATGAAAGAGTAGATTTTAACCTGCCTTTTGTTTTAACCTGAAATAAAGGAGGTAAAATCTGTTTAAAATTTAAACTTGAAACTAATACAGCTCTGGTCAGCCAATGAGCCTTAGCAGGAAGTGTCAATTAGCCAATGAGCTGAAGCAGAGAGTACCAATCAACCAATGAGCCATAGCAGGAACTGTCAATTAGCCAATGAGCTGAAGCAGAGAGTACCAATCAGCCATAGCAGGAAGTGTAAATTAGCCAATAAACCGAAGCAGAGTACCAATCAGCCAATGAACTGTAGCAGAGAGTACCTATCACCCAATAAGCCATAGCAGAGAGTACCAATCAGCCAGTGAACCATAGCAGAGAGTACCTATCACCCAATAAGCCATAGCAGAGAGTACCAATCAGCCAATGAACCGTAAAACAGAGTACCTATCAGCCAATAAGCCATATCAGAACACAACTGTATAATTTACCTTTATTTAAAAATGTATTCTTTTACTAGCGTTTTGGAAGCTACCAGCTGCCCATCAACTTCACAAAGAGGAATCAGGAGGGCGCACTATATCAGATATAGTCTGCTACAGGTGCAGATTTTAATAGGCCATTAGTAGAGGCAGATTTTAGATTTCCAAAAGGTCAGTAAAAAGAAGCTTTTTAAAACATTTGGGTACAAAAAATGACTGGCATAAAGCAAAAATAATTAGCAGTAGTTAATGAAACAAAATTGGTGGTTATTGTTTTCATTATGTTTACGAAATTTATCACCTTATGTATCACCGTCCCTTATCTTTCTGTAAATGAGACTGCACGTAAGCACAGATGGGTTACAATGCATAATACACCAAGTACAATGAACCTAAAGAACTTTATTAACAGAAAAATAACTATACAGTTTTCCATATAAAACTTTATCAATACTAATGTTGAGCAAAACGATGCCTTGTATATAACCACAAAATTATAATCAGATTAAGCCCTGAGCACTTCTGCCATAGAAATAATCTTAAATCTCCCCGATTAGATATTTATCAAAATATTTTCCGCTAAAAGAGAGAAAGAAGTAAAAATTAAACGCTAAATGTTCCAGATAACGCATACATTTTTAGTCTTTCCAATGTATATAACTAATATGAAATTCACTACTTATTTTTGTTATCCTTTTTTTTAAATCTAGGTCTTATCCATAAGATCATACAGAGGTAGGTTTAGGAGCGTGCATGTGCTCAAGATGTGCACCTTGCTAGCTCAGTATGCTTTTATGGAAAACTCTTTTAATTCTTAGCCCTACACTTATTTAATTACTGCCAACATGTCTACATAGTATACTTTTCTAGATTATTTTCCCGTCTCCCAACACCCAATATTTATAGGCCCTTACCGTCTAACCTGGTTATCTATTCTAATATATTTTCTTGTTACAAATAAGTAAACCCATGATTAGTTTATTAGTATAGGTACACAACCTGAGTTAAATCATTTTTGTTTGTATGCCCCATGCATTTTTTTAATCTCTTAATAGCATACTACAAAATCTACGTTTTATTTATCTCCTCTTGATGGGCACGTTTATGCCTAATATGAGAACGATTATCTGTGAAGTTTTATCACACTCAGTACACGGGAACGGCCTCTCTCCAGTGTGAGTTCTTTGATGTCTCAGCATAGTGTCCTTGCATATAAATCCTCGCCCACAATGACTGCAGACATAAGGTTTCTCCCCTGTGTGTAATCTTTGGTGTACGACCAAGTTTGCGTATTGGCAGTAGCCCTTTCCACACACATTGCACACATGGGGTCTCAGCGTGGATGCTGGAGTGTTTGATGACACTGGATTTACGGGTAAAGCGTTGTCCACAAACGTTGCATACAAATGGCTTTTCTCCGGTGTGCACCAACTGATGCAAAACGAGGTGCGAGTTGTTTATAAATTTTCAACCACATTGCTTGCATGCAAAAGGTCTCTCACCCGTATGGATTATTTCATGAACAACAACATGAGTCTTACAGTAAAAAAGTTTTTCCGCAAAGAGAACAAGAAAACTGTCTCTCCTTAATGTGCGTTTTAGAGCATCTTGAAAGGCTTGACTTATCTGCAAAATCTTACCCACACTTATCACATATGTAAGATTTGTCTTTTGAGCAAGATTTATTGTTCTTCTTAATATCTCCAGTTTTTCTCAAACTTCTGAAACATATGATGCACGTAAATGGATCCCCTTCACTAATGCGAATTCTTAGATGTGGGTTAATTTTCACCATCTCTGAACATTCATAGCAAATCTGTCCCTGGACATTTTTGTCCTCTTGATTATCATTCTCCCAACCGAAACCTGATGGAAACACCAAAATGAATGAGATTAATACCTTCTTTTTCTGGTTTATATTTTGTTTTACATTAAAACATAGTAAATTAAGTATTTAACCCTTTCCTGCCAGGACTTATTTGTCTATATCAGAAATGTAAACAAATAAGTAAAAATTGAAATCACGCGATTGTTGATGGGATTGAGTGATTTCAATAATGCTAGGCACACCATCCAGCCCACGATCACATTTACGAATCGGCTATGGCTTCAGGACAGCTAAACCGCTAGTACGTTTCATGCCATCCTAACGGCGCTAAAGCCCAGCGGAGTTAGGATGGCGTGAAACGCCCTAATGGCGGAAAAGGGTTAAACCCTACTGATTGTAAGAAAAAAAAACAATGGTAAGAAATTCTTGGTTATTACATAACTGGTAATTGACCAAGCAAGATAAAAACATAGGAGGCGGAGCATAGAAAAGGAGAGGTGCTCTGGAGAACAATAGAATGGTATTAACCCCTTAACGACACGTCGTTAAGACCAGCGACCTACCCTGTACAACGTTAGGGGTTTAAGGCGTCTGGAAGCAATCCTGATCGCTTCTAGACGCTTTCAAGGTATTGCCGTGATGCCTCGATATTGAGGCATCACTGCAATACCTTTTCTGGCACACTGATGCAGAGAGGGCCACTATGTGGCACTCTCTGCATTGGCCAGCGATGGTGCCGATCGTTGGTGGGTGGGAGCAGTTGCAGTATAGGGCAGCCCATCGCTGGATCACTTCCGGATTAGTCCCCGGTGCGTGCAGGAGCGCCCACGGGGGCAAGCACGTGTGTGTGCGCGTGCCCCCGCGATCTGCACATCGATTAATTGTGGATGGGGTGTTGGTGGGAGTGGGAGAGGGGGGAAAATTATTTTTAAAATAGGGTTCTGGGAGAGGGGGGTAGCAAATAGTGAGAGGGTGGGTTAGAGAGCTGTTTGGGGGCTCAGGAAGGTTGGGTGGTAAACAGGGATCCTACACTGCAGAAAATATATAATTTAAAAAAAAAAACACACAAACTTTTTATACTGGCAAACTTTCTGCCAGTACTTAAGATGGCGGGGACATTTGTGGGGTGGGGGAGGGAAGAGAGCTGTTTGGGAGGGTTCAGAGGGTCGGATGTGTTAGGTGGGAGGCTGATCTCTGCACTAAAGCAAAAAATGAACCCTTCAAGCTCCCTACAAGCTACCTAATTAACCCCTTTCACTGCTGGACATAATACAGGTGTAGTGTGCAGCGGCATTTATCTGCCTTCTAATTACCAAAAAGCAATGCTAAAGCCATATATGTCTGCTATTTCTGAACAAAGGGGATCCCAGAGAAGCATTTACAACCATTTGTGCCATAATTGCACAAGCTGTTTGTAAATCATTTCAGTGAGAAACCTAAAGTTTGTGAAAAAGTTAACTTTTTTTTTAAATTTGATCGCATTTGGCTGTGAAATGGTGGCATAAACAGAGATAGGCACGGATCAAGGCTGTGGCGGCCATTTTCCAAAGTACAGATCTTAGTGAAGGACACCAAGGTACATTTCAAATAAAAAAACATCAAAAACACTCTCTTTACCCAGAGGGTACTGGATGCATGGTGGATCTAGTTCCACAAGTACAAATTAGTCATCTAATCAAACAAGTTTAAAATGACATTTATATAAAGACTGCTTGTGGTATACTAATATAAAATGTTTTCAGAATTCTAACCTTTCTTTTTTTTTTTTTGTACTGAGAGTCTGCAACTCCTAACCAAACTCACCCACCTTGATGATCAGAGTAGGTGGCGGTCTTCTACACAGAGACACCAGCACCATGCCGCACAGATCAAGGGATTGGAACGGCTCACAGGACAAAATTTAGAAACTATTTAGCATGGGTGTTTTTTGGTGGTTGTAGATGTGTAACAGATTTTGGGGGTCAAAGTTAGAAAAGTGTGTTTTTTTCCATTTTTTCCTCATATTTTATAAAAAAATTATAGTAAATGATAAGATATGATGAAAATAATGGTATCTTTAGAAAGTTCATTTAATGGCGAGAAAAACAGTATATAATATGTGTGGGTACAGTAAATGAGTAAGAGGAAAATTACAGCTAAACACAAACACTGCAAAAATGTAAAAATAGCCTTAAAGGTATTCTTAGTTGAAAGCTAAACCTTAGACCTTGAAGGCCGCCTCTAATCTAAATGCATTTTGATAGTTTTTCACCACTAGAGGGCATTAGTTCACGTGTTTCATATAGATAACATTGAGCTCATGCAAATGAATTTACCACGGAGACAGCTCTGATTGGCTAAAATGCAAGTCTGTCAAAAGAACTGAAATAAGGGGGCAGTCTGCTGAGGCTTAGATACAAGGTAATTACAGAGGTAAAACATGTATAATTATAACTGTGTTGGTTATGCAAAATTGGGGAATTGGTAATTAAGGGATTATCTATCTTATAAAACAACAAAAATTCTGGTGTAGACTGTCCCTTTAAGGGAAAGAAATTGAAAATGGCCTTGTCCTTAAGGGGTTAGTAAGATCATTAGTAGTCATTTGAACTCATTGACCTCAAAAATCCATGATGTGACCTTTAACCTCAGGTACTGGTGACCCCTACAGTGACCTATCACTATATAAAGTCAGTATTACCTTATGGTCACAATCCCCAGAAATCACATAAAAATGTCATAACACTACATTAAAGCAAGTTATGCCCTGAATACTATAAAGACACATGTACTTTAATGAGAAAAGCAATATAGCAATATCACTTGACTGTTCAAAATATTACACTCCCACTCGTGTTTTTTTTTTTCACTCTTTCACTTCTGTAACAACAAACCAATAAGTTGCATCTGTAGTGTGTGACAGGACGTTTCGCGCATGCGCTGAAGTATGAGGCGCAATGGTGCGCGGCGCAGCGAGTCTGTCTGTGCACGCTTCTCCTCAAAACATCCGTGTAGGCTAAGCATTGGAAAATGCGCATGCGTACTTGTATCACTGGCCATGTCGCTTGCTCGTGATGTAGACGTTGTAGAGAGGAGGGCACGAGGAGCGAGACAAGCGCACGCTCTTTTATATTTTGCCTGTAGTTATCCCATACGTACAGGAAAACAAATAATAATTACATACTGGCCTTGTAACTACAGTGTATTGTATGTTAATAAAGTTACAGTGCCCCTAATAAAATAATACTGATAAATGAGCTCCACTTGTAAGCTAGCCCTATCAATATTAAAATAATTCGCATCTCTGCTAGTACAGAACTACAATTCCCAGAATGCCTTGCTGAGGTTTTTGCCTGTAAATAGTCTGGCACATGGTCTTAAATATCAGCGTGATCTGCGCACAGGCTTGGACACATAAAAAGGTCGGTGTCTCGTCATGGGGAAGGGATACGGTTACCGAAGAGATATAGAGAAAGGGGGGTGATTGGGATCTATTAGTAAGGGAACAATACATGAGGGATAGACTACGATAGAGAGGTGAAGGGGTAGATAAAGGGTTTAACAAGTTACCATTGCTATGATTGACAGGTGTGTCTGTCTATTTTATGAATGGAAACTGATCCCATGCTAATAATAGATCTGGTGCCCCTAGTGGTCAGGGACTGTAACTAAACTTACACTGTGACTACTGGGGTGACACTACTTACTGGGGGTTTAGCAGTAAGAGAGGTGACTGAGGAATAGGGAAGTAAAATTAGTGCAAGGGGAGGAAAAGGAGACTAGGAGTAGACTGTATGTGGGTGTGTGCCTTGGTCTCTCACCTCTGTATATGTGTTTTGTGATCATTTATGTGTTTTACTAACTGTAAGCAGTCTTCAGACATATCTGCACCTAGAGATGCCAGGGGAGCATGTCATTGTAAATAGGGTTGTCAGCTGTCCTCCAATCTGTCTGTGACTGGGCACAATAATATTAGGGTCACACAATGCCCCCCCCCCCCAAAAAAAAAAAAAATCTCTTCCTTAGCCCCTGCTCGACGTGATCTCACCATGCATGTTTTTTTTTTTTTTTTACAACTGAGCAGTCATTTTACCCTTTGGCCATACCTCCCAACATTTCAAAATTCAAAATAGGGACCCCCCCGCAAAAATGAAATGTGGTGGGCCGGGCTTAAAAAATCATAAGACCAAAGTAATATAAATAAAATTCTAAATAAAGTCATAGATTTTAATACACTTAGGCAGCAAATCAAACACAAGCTCAAACCACTGCTATGGCTATGTGAGCTATGTATTTAATTAGCCTTTGCAAAGACATTGCTAAATATTTTTTATCTTAATTGGACATTTAATAATAAATTCTTTAAAAATGCTCTCTGCTTTCCTCATTAATATTCTAGATTCTGGCCTTTAAAGTCAGCAAAAATGCACAGTAGCACACTACATAGCATACACTTACACATGCATACACACACACACACTACATAGCATACACTTATACATGCAGATACACACACTCTACATAGCATACACTTACACATGCAGATACACACACACACTACATAGCATACACTTACATATGCAGATACACACACACACTACATAGCATACACTTACACATGCAGATACACACACTCTACATAGCATACACTTACACATGCAGATACACACACACACTACATAGCATACACTTACACATGCAGATACACACACACTACATAGCATACACTTACACATGCAGATACACACACACACTACATAGCATACACTTACACATGCAGATACACACACACTCTACATAGCATACACTTACACATGCAGATACACACACACACTACATAGCATACACTTACACATGCAGATACACACACACTACATAGCATACACTTACACATGCAGATACACACACACACTACATAGCATACACTTACACATGCAGATACACACACTCTACATAGCATACACTTACACATGCAGATACACACACACACTACATAGCATACACTTACACATGCAGATACACACACACTACATAGCATACACTTACACATGCAGATACACACACACACACACACACTACATAGCATACATTTATACATGCAGATACACACACACTACATAGCATACACTTACACATGCAGATACACACACTCTACATAGCATACACTTATACATGCAGATACACACACACACACACACTACATAGCATACATTTATACATGCAGATACACACACACTGCATAGCATACACTTACACATGCAGATACACACACACACTACATAGCATACACTTATACATGCAGATACACACACACTACATAGCATACACTTATACATGCAGATACACACACACACACACTACATAGCATACATTTATACATGCAGATACACACACACTACATAGCATACACTTACAGATGCAGATACACACACACTACATAGCATACACTTATACATGCAGATACACACACACTACATAGCATACACTTATACATGCAGATACACACACACTACATAGCATGCACTTACACATGCAGATACACACAGACACTACATAGCATACACTTACAGATGCAGATACACACACACTACATAGCATACACTTACACATGCAGATACACACACACACACTACATAGCATACATTTATACATGCAGATACACACACACTACATAGCATACACTTACACATGCAGATACACACACTACATAGCATACACTTATACAGGCAGATACACAGACACTACATAGTATACACTTATACATGCAGATACACACACACTACATAGCATACACATGCAGATACACACACACTACATAGCATACACTTATACATGCAGATACACACACACTACATAGCATACACTTATACATGCAGATACACACACACTACATAGCATACACATGCAGATACACACACACTACATAGTATACACTTATACATGCAGATACACACACACTACATAGCATACACTTACATATGCACATACACACACACACACTACATAGCATACACTTATACATGCAGGTACACACACACACTACATAGCATACACTTATACATGCAGATACAAACACACTACATAGCATACACTTATACATGCAGATACACACACACTACATAGCATACACTTATACATGCAGATACAAACACACTACATAGCATACACTTATACATGCAGATACACACACACTACATAGCATACACCTACACATGCAGATACACACACACTACATAGCATACACTTATACAGGCAGATACACAGACACTGCATAGTATACACTTATACATGCAGATACACACACATTACATAGCATACACTAATACATGCAGCATACACTTATTCATGCAGATACACAGACACTACATAGTATACACTTATACATGCAGATACACATACACACACTACTACATAGCTTACATTTATACATGCAGACACACATACACACTACATAGTATACACTTATATATGCAGACACACACACACTATATAGCATACACTTATACATGCAGATACACACTTATGCATACAGATACACATACACACACTACATAGCTTACATTTATACATGCAGACACACACACACTACATAGCATAAACTTATACATACAGATACACACTTATACATGCAGATACACATACACACACTACATAGCATACACTTATACATGCAGATACACACTTATACATGCAGCATACACTTATACATGCAGATACACAGGCACTACATAGTATACACTTATACATGCAGATACACACTTATACATGCAGATACACATACACACACTACATAGCTTACATTTATACATGCAGACACACACACACTATATAGCATAAACTTATACATGCAGATACACACACACACAGTTATGGATACAGACACACACACACTACATCATATATGGGTATCTGTAATTCATTGTATGGGGTCCTGGGGTTGGCAAGCACATTAGCTGGCAGTCTGCGGCTGCCACTGTTCGTTACCCTGGTATTAGCACTGCTCATTGTATAAAACTGAAGGCATGCTACTATTATCACCAGGGGTTAGACATCATCACTATCAGAGGTAGGTTAGAGAGGTCACCATTACCCGTGGTCAGAGTGTATACAGCCTTCTTACTCCTGCTTAACCCACACACCATTCCTTTTCCACAGGGAATGTAACAGGTATCTAACCCTGTGAGAGCAGAGCCAGCTGCTTCTGAGTATGGTCCCAATAGAATTTAAAAAAAAATAAAAATATTTTTTTAATGCCTGGGGCAAATCGGGACAGATGGCTAGCAACCCGGGACAGGGGGACAGACCCCTAAAATCAGGACTGTCCCACGAAAATCGGGACAGTTGGGGGGTATGCTTTGGCTGCCAGTAAGATATACATTAAGAAGTTTACTTCTTTAGCTGATCGCAACAAACGTAAACAGAAGTGATTTGACCCCCCCACTTCTTTCTGCTTCATATTTGTAATGCATTGAGATGTAGGAGGCTTTTAACATTAACCCCTTAATGACCACAGCACTTATCCATTTTCTGTCCGTTTGGGACCAAGGCTATTTTTACATTTTTGGGGTGTTTGTGTTTAGCTGTAATTTTCCTCTTACTCATTTACTGTACCCACACATATTATATACCGTTTTTCTTGCCATTAAATGGACTTTCTAAAGATACCATTATTTTCAAGTTTCATCATATCTTATAATTTACTATAATTTTTTTTTTATAAAATATGAGGAAAAAATTGAAAAAAAAACACCTTTTCTAACTTTGACCCCCAAAATCTGTTACACTTCTACAACCACCAAAAGACACCCATGCTAAATTGTTTCTAAATTTTGTCCTGAGTTTAGAAATACCCAATGTTTACATGTTCTTTGCTTTTTTTGCAAGTTATAGGGCAATAAGTACAAGTAGCACTTTGCTATTTCCAAACCACTTTTTTTCCAAATTAGCGCTAGTTACATTGGAACACTGATATCTGTCAGGAATCCCTGAATATCCCTTGACATGTATATATATATAGAATTAAGTAGAATGTTACCATTCAGTGTCAGTGAGTGGAAACAGGCGTTACTCAAGTAAATGCGCTAGTCAGAGGTATGAAAATCTCATAGAGCAGCTATGAAGGTACAAATATTGTATGATAGACTAAGTCTATACAATATAGGAAAAATAGGAGTCAAAGGGTAAACAGCGCTTATGGAGATTCTTAAAAACTGAATAATATTAAAATCTCGGCAGTGTTGGTGGGTAAAGAAAACAAAAAAAAAAAAAAAAAAAAAAAAGGGAAGAGAAGTATATGAATATACGTATATATATTAGAGTCTTTGATAGGATATTGGAATCCTAGTGTAATGAAGGCGTAATAGATACCCTTACCAAAAGTTACCTCAATCCTATGAGGTAAGTTTGCCGCATTGGAGGATGTATCTAGTGGTTGAATGAATCCTGGATGTTCTGGTCTGTATAAAATCGCTGCCTCTTGGAGTAGAATGGGATGTGGGTCCCCTTTGTGCTGGTTTCTTTAGGAAACTTCCTGTATTTATTGCCTCTTGGAGCTTGGTTTTCTTGTCTTGGTATGAAAGGATGTCAGAGCAGGTGACGTGGTTACAGGGTACTTATTTCTTTTTTCTTTTCTTATTTTTTCTTCATTTTCCTTAGAATTGTGTCAGCAGATACAAAAAAATTTCCCTTTTCCGACTCGGAGTCGAACATCCAGGATTCATTCAACCACTAGATACATCCTCCAATGCGGCAAACTTACCTCATAGGATTGAGGTAACTTTTGGTAAGGGTATCTATTACGCCTTCATTACACTAGGATTCCAATATCCTATCAAAGACTCTAATATATACGTATATTCATATACTTCTCTTCCCTTTTTTTTTTTTTTTTTTTTTTTTTTTGTTTTCTTTACCCACCAACACTGCCGAGATTTTAATATTATTCAGTTTTTAAGAATCTCCATAAGCGCTGTTTACCCTTTGACTCCTATGTATATATATATATATATATATATATATATATATATTTTTTTTTAGAAGACATCCCAAAGTATTGATCTAGGCCCATTTTTGTATATTTTATGCCACCATTTCACCTCCAAATGCGATCAAATAAAACAAATCGTTCACTTTTTATCAATTTTTTTCACAAACTTTAGGTTTCTCACTGAAATTATTTACAAACAACTTGTGCAATTATGGCATAAATTGTAAATGCTTCTCTGGGATCCCCTTTGTTCAGAAATAGCAGACATATATGGTTTTGGCGTTGCTTTTTGGTAATTAGAAGGCCGCTAAATGCCACTGCGCACCACGCGTGTATTATGCCCAGCAGTGAAGGGGTTAATTAGGGAGCAAGTAGGGAGCTTCTATGGTTAATTTTAGCTTTAGTGCAGTGTAGTAGACAACCCCAAGTATTGATCTAGGCCCATCTTGGTATATTTCATGCCACCATTTCTACGCCAAATGCTATCAAATAAAAAAAAAAAGTTACATTTTTCACAATTTTAGGTTTCTCACTGAAATGATTTACAAACAGCTTGTGCAATTATGGCACAAATGGTTGTAAATGCTTATCTGGGATCCCCTTTGTTCAGAAATAGCAGACATATATAGCTTTGGCGTTGCTATTTGGTAATTAGAAGGCCGCTAAATGCCACTGTGCACCACACGTGTATTATGCCCAGCAGCGAAGGGGTTAATTAGGGAGCTTGTAGGGTTAAAGGGACAGTCTAGTCCAAAACAAACTTTCATGATTCAGATAGGGCATATAATATTAAACAATTTTCCAATTTACTTTTATCACCAATTTTGCTTTGTTCTCTTGGTATTCTTAGTTGAAAGCTTAACCTACGAGGTTCATATGCTAATTTCTTAGACCTTGAAGGCCGCCTCTTAAGAATGCATTTTAACAGGTTTTTCACCACTAGAGGGTGTTAGTTCATGTTTTTCATATAGATAACACTGTGCTCATGCACGTGAAGTTACCTGGGAGCTATCACTGATTGGCTAAACTGCAAGTCTGTCAAAAGAACTGAAATAAAGGGGCAGTTTGCAGAGGCTTAGATACAAGATAATCACAGAGGTAAAAAAATATATAAATATAGCTGTGTTGGTTATGCAAAACTGGGGATTGGGTAAAAAAGGGATTATCTATCTTTTAAAACAAAAAAAATTCTGGTGTAGACTGTCCCTTTAATTTTAGCTTTAGTGTAGTGTAGCTTGTAGGGTTAATTTTAGCTTTAGTGTAGTAGACAACCCAAAGTATTGATCTAGGTCCATTTTAGTATATTTCATGTCACCATTTCACCGCCAAATGCGATCAAATCAAAAAAATCGTTCACTTTTTCACAAGCTTTAGGTTTCTCACTAAAATTATTTACAAACAGCTTGTGCAATTTTGGCACAAATGGTTGTAAATGCTTCTTTGGGATCCCCTTTGTTCAGAAATAGCAGACTTATATGGCTTTGGTGTTGCTTTTTGGTAATTAGAAGGCCGCTAAATGCATTACACGTGTATTATGTCTAGCAGTAAAGGAGTTAATTAGTTAGCTTGTAGGGAGCTTGCAGGGTTAATTTTAGCTTTAGTGTAGAGATCAGCCTCCCACCTGACACATCACACCCCCTGATCCCTCCCAAACAGCTCTCTTCCCTCCCACCCCACAATTGTCCCTGCCATCTTAAGTACTGGCAAAATGTCTGCCAGTACTAAAATAAAAGGTATTATTTTTTTTAACATATTTACATAAGCTGCTGTGTAGGATCCCCCTTAGCCCCCAACCTCCCTGACTCCCCTCCAAACAGCTCTCTAAACCTCCCCCTCTACCTTATTGGGAGCCATCTTGGGTACTGGCAGCTGTCTGCCAGTACCCAGTTTACAATAAAATTGTGTTTTTTTTTGTTTTGTTTTTTTTTTTACTTTTTTCTGTAGTGTAGCTTCCCCCCCTAAGACCAACCCCCCACCCCCTCCCAGATCCCTTAGATCATTAAAATTGCTAATTCCCACCCCCCTTTCTCCCACTTAATATATACACTTTTTCCATAGTGTAGTGGTTCCCACCCTCTCCCGCCTTGTGCATGCGCCCCCGGCCACCCCGCCCACGATTCTGCCCCCCTCTTATTTACCAACGCCATCAATGTCCGCCTGCCTCCCACATCGGATCTCACCCACCAACGATTTCAACCATCGATGTCCGATGCAGAGAGGGCCATCGGATGGCTAGGAAACATTATTGCAGGATGCCTCGATATTGAGGCATCACTGCAATAACCGGAAAGAGGCTGGAAGCGATCAGGATCGCTTCCACCGCTTTCAAAGACTGACGACATGCAGGGAAATAATTGGTTATTTCCCTGCAAGCTCAAAGCATTTTGATGGGTTGTTTTTTTTTTTTTTAAAAAACAATACCAACTATTTCAAATACAGAAATAAACTAGAAGGAACAATTTCTCATACATTTTATACTCTGCAGCTTGCTCTATACCCTAAATACAAAAGGCTAAATCTGTACTTTAGTTTCCTATTAAGGATTTCACTATTCTGCATGATGTATAGATAATTCTATTTTAGTAGTGGTATTAGGGCATGACATAATAGTTCATTTAAGCTTTGCTAAGTTTCTATAGGCTACATGGTTTTTCATGGGCAGCTGTTCTCTGTGTGTGTATATGTGTATATATATATATATATATATATATATATATATATATATATATATATATATATATATATCTTTGTATATGAATGTCCTTGCTATAGATTTAAAGGGTTTAGTAAAGTCAAAATTATTTTTTTATGATTTAGATAAAGCATTCAATGCTAACAAATTCTCAAATGTTAAAGCGTAAAGGGTTAGTGTACTGTAAAATAGTTTTTTACCTTAAAGGGACATAAAACAAGTTGGGATAGAGACAAAATATAATAATATGTACTTTAATTACTTTACCTTCAAATTTATACTGCAGTGCCTCGCTATTAACCCTTTCTTTTTAGTTTCTGAATTGTAAAGTTCTAACTCCTCCCACACATTTCCTTCTATGGCTGTAGCTATATCTATTGTTGTTTTGGTAGAATGCAGAAGTGAATAGGGATTATCTGCTGGAGCATGCCTAGAAGCTGTGAACTCAGCTGAAATACAACACCTGTGTCCCAACACTAAGGGGTGCGGAGTTGGCTGCTCCAGGCAGCTTAGCTATGTAATTCATTTTGCTTATTTTTGAAATTATTTTAAAATACTTGCCAGCAGTTTTTAAACAATTTTTTTTATGCAAACTATTTTTAATGAATTAGCCCTTTTAGGATAAGCACAGATCTCAACCTGTTTTATGTCCCTTTAAAGGGACATTAAACACTTTAAGATGGTAATATAATACGATACATTTATATATATATAATTTTTGCTAGTGGCATTGGATGTTTCAGAGTGCACCCAGCCTCAGTGTTTTATGTGTGTGTGTGTGTATGTATGTGTGTATGTGTGTATGTATGTATATGTGTGTATATATATATATATATAATGTGTGATCATAGTTAAAGGGATATGATTGTGATTCAGACAGAACATACATCTTTTAAAAAGTTTCCAATTTACTTCTAATATTAAATTTGCTTCTTTCCCATGATATTCTGTGTTGAAGAGATACCTAGGTAGCATCTGGTGCACTACATAGCAGGAAATAGTGCTGCCATATTGTGCTCTTGCAAATGGAGAACATTCTTGCAAAGCTGCTGCCTTATAGTGCTCCAGAATTAGGCCGGCTCCTAAGCATACACCCCTGCTTTTCAACAAAAGATACCAAGAGAACAAAGAATTGATATAGAAATAAATTAGAAAGTTGTTTAAAATCACCTGCTCCTATCTGAATGGGGTTCATATCCCTTTAAAGTTATGTTTATATTAAAGGTTCAGTACATTTTAATATTTTTTTTATAACATTTAAAAAATAGCTATTTGTAAGGCACAATATACATGGCTATAAAACACATCAATGTTACAGCAATGGATTATTTTACCTTAAAAAAACCTACTCCAATAGGGTCCCGTGGCTGCCTTCAGGCCGGTGTTCTGTCAGACTAGCGAATTCATCAGACTAGCGAACGGAAGTGACGTTCCGTCAGCTGTCTGATAAAAAATCCATACCGCGCATTCGCTGCTCTTCTCATGGCATTCCAAATGCAACTACATTACAGCCCATCAGAATAGTGAACGGAACGGCCGCGCGCACTAGCAACATTTCTATTTGTAAATAAAACTATTTGTAAATATAACCGTACACACGCTGCATGTTAACAGCTGTCACATGTACAATTGGCATTGTGCGGTACAGATTAGTACACACGCTGTCCTGCATTGTTTTGTACCTAGATAAAAATGTTGTACCTTTTGTAGAAGTCTATTGTTTCTTGTCCATGTAAAATTTCAAGATAGGTGTGTGCAATGTTTTAGGAGACCAGACAGTTGTGTTCAAAGAGCGACAAGAAACCGTAGACTTCTACAAAAGGTACAACGTTTTTATCTAGGTACAAAAAAGGAGAGCGTGTGTACTAATCTGTACCGCACAATGCCAATTGTACATGCGACAGCTGTTAACATGCAGCGTGTGTACGGTTATATTTGCAAATAGTTTTATTTACAAATAGAAATGTTGCTAGTGCGTGCGGCCGTTCCGTTCACTATTCTGATAGGCTGTGACGTAGCTGCATTTGGAATGTTAAGAAAAGAGCAGCGCATGCGCGGTATAGATTTTTTATAAGACAGCTGACGGAACGTCACTTCCGTTCACTAGTCTGATGAATTCGCTAGTCTGACAGAACACCGGCACATTTTTTTATATCTTCAGCAGGTTTTACTTGCTTCATGCCCTTCCTAATATGCTCGGCCCTGATTCTGCCCGTGTCACATGCTCCTCATTCAGGAAGTCTGGCGTACAAGCAGGGAAGAAACACAGGCAAAAGAAAGGCATTGGTGAAATTCCTCCCAGTAGTGCACTTCTGCTTCTAAGCCTACCTAGGTATACTTTTCAACAAAGGATACCAATATAACAAAGCAATTTAGATCATAGAAGTAAATTGGAAAGTTGTTTAAAATTGCATGATCTATCTGAATCTTAAGTTTCATTTTTACTTCACTGTCCCTTTAAGATATAAACAAAAGCTTGTGCTGACTTGTGGGTGGCCTATGAACACTTAACGGAGCAGGTTTAGGAATATGCTTAAAGGGACAGTAAAGTCATAATTAGACATCTGTGATTTAGACAGAGAATACAATTTTAAACAACTTTCCAATTTACTTCTATTATTTAGTTTGCTTCCTTCTCTTGCTATCCTTTGCTGAAAGGTTTATCTAGGTAAGCTCAGGAGCAGCAAAGAACCTAGGTTCTAGCTGCTGGTTTGTGGCTACATATATATATATAATTTGTCATTGTCACACAATGTGTTCAGTTAGAAGCCAGAACTGCATTGCTGCTTGTTCAACAAATGATATCAAGAGAATGAAACAGTTCTACCTAAATCATGAAAGACAAAATTTGGGTTTCATGTTCCTTTATAGCTACTTACAATGCGCCTTGCAGATAGTATTTAAATAAGTTCTTACAATTTTAACATTGTCCCTTTTAAACTGTAATCTTATTTCCTAATATTTGTTATATTTGTTTTTTAGATGCTGAGATAATTTTATTATACCTATTCAGTGAGAAATTGCAGTTTACACTGAGATAAACAGGACTGAACAGGAGACCAGGAGAGGCTGAAAATCGATTGTTAAATTGCGAAATCTGAGCTTGATAACAGCTGGGATAGAGCACTTGAGAACTCTTTAATATGGAAAATGTTATATGCACAAATATTTGTAACACAAAGAGAAATAAGTCAAAACTTTCAGGAAATCAGAAAGGTTCTAATTTGGTTATCTCCCAAAAAAAGAAAGACGGAGAATCTTCCGACAAGTTAAAAAGAGAACACGAATTTGTTCAACACGATATACCCCAAACAAAAGTAAAACGTCATATTTGTTCTTGGTGCAAAAAGCAGTTTTCGCAAAAGTGCCATCTTAACAGACACATAAAAAGTCATACGGGGGAAGCTCCACATGCGTGTTCAGAATGTGAAAAATGCTTTAGTGTAAAGTCCAATCTTATCATACATATGAGAATTCACACAGGGGAGAAACCGTACAAATGTTCTGAATGTAAAAGTTGCTTTGTACACAAGAGTCATCTTGTGGTCCACCAAAGAACTCACACAGGGGTGAAACCCTACAGCTGCCCCGAATGTAAACAAAGTTTTGCATACTCTTCAGATCTAAAAAGGCACCAGAAAATTCACATGGGAATTAGGTATAATTGTACCGAGTGCAGCAAGACCTTCAGTCGGAAACAACATCTCAGTCGTCACCTCAGAATCCACACAGGCGAAGAGCCATTCAAGTGTTCAGAATGTGGGATGTGCTTTAATAGGAAATTCACTCTGGGTGTACATTACAGAACGCACACAGGAGAAAAACCTTACGAATGCTTTGAATGTGATAAAAAGTTTAGTATTAAAGCAACCCTTCACCAGCACCAACAGAAGGTTCATGCTGCCGACGGTTCCTCGTGTTCATCATACTTAGAGACTGAGTGAGCTCTAAAGAGCATATGATAGTTTCAGACTGTAAAAAACATGTTTGAATAAATAGCTAGATTTAAAAAATTTTTTTAATTTCAATGGTCATAAAAAGGGACAGTAAACATTTTGAGATTGTAATATAAAATACTTAAAGAGACAGTCTACACCCTTAATACGCTTACTGGTTTGGATTCTAATCCCCTGATTAAATCCAGCCACCAATCAGCAAGCACTACCCAGGTTCTGAACCAAAAAAGGGCCGGCTCCTAAGCTTACAGTCCTGCTTTTTCAAATAAAGATAGCAAGATAACGAATAAAAAATGATAATAGAAGTAAATTAGAACGTTGCTTAAAATTGCTGCTTTATTTGAAAGAAAAAAATTGTGTTTAGTATCCAGTTAATTTTATAAATATACTATACTGCGCTAGAAACCTGTGTACAAAATAAACTTTTTAAAAAGCTTTTAAAACTAATTTTGTTAGGAAATGTACATTATTTTACAGTCCAAAAATACAGTCCTTGAAAAGCCTATTGAGTGCTGTTTAGCAAATTAGAGACAAAATGTATTTATTTCAATCACATAAGGTGTGTGTGTGTTGGGCTAGGACTTGATCCCTGGATATTTCCAGCCTACTCCCAGAGAATTGTGATATATCTATCCCACTATTTTGTATTTGATATTTTAACCACACAAGGTGTATGTGTATTTTGAATTAGCCCTGGGCTGGGACTTGAACCCTGTACGTATCCAGCCTCCTCCCAGAGAAGCATGATGTATTTATCCTACACAGTTTACTCAAATGTTCTCCCCTTTAAATTGTTCCCAATGATCCACTTTACCTGCTGGAGTGTATTCAATTGTTTACAAGCATTTCCTTTACTCTTATATTGGCATTTGAAATAGTTGATTAAGCCTGGGGGATCCCCAAATATACTGAAAGTTTCTGGCCTTGGGTTCAAGCTATAGGTAAGCTGTGTAAACACAGCCAGCAGAAGATAGTACACTCCCAGTGGGGTATATAAGAGATAATGTAATACAATGTTAATTTTCCATTGTTCTCTCAAAGTTGGTCTTTGATTATACCTAAAGATATACGATAAAGACACATGTATATGTACACAGTGTGATAAAGTAATGAGATCTGATTATACCTATATGTATAAGATAAAGACACATGTATATGTACACAATGTGATAAAATAATGAGATCTGATTATACCTACAGATATAAGATAAAGACACATGTATATGTACACAATGTGATATAGTAATGATATCTGATTATACCTACAGATATCAGATAAAGACACGTGTGATAAAGTAATGAGAGCTGAATATACCTACAGATATAAGATAAAGACACATGTATCTGTACACAATGTGATAAAGTAATGAGATCTGATTATACCTACAGATATAAGATAAAGATACATGTATATGTACACAATGTGATTAGGTAATGAGATCTGATTATACCTACAGATATCAGATACAGAGACATGTATATGTACACAATGTGATAAAGTAATGAGATCTGATTATACCTACAAGCTCATCCCATTTTATTAGGTTGTGGCTTCAAAACATAAAACCAGCTAATTAATTTACACAAATAAACCTTAAAAAGCAAATCATCATACGTTTTATGCTCTGCAGTTGATAAAACTGAAAACACATTAAGGGGGAAACAAGTTTACAGTTTACTTTCCCTTTAAATTCATGTTTTGTTTTTATGCCAATTGTATCAAGACTTAACCATTTTGTGAGTTTCATGAAAACGTTAAGTCTTATCTTGTTTATCAATTTTTTATATTTTAAATGTAGTTTAAAATGTTATCATTGCCTTACAGTAATTATTCAGTGCCTTTGAGCCTCAAAATCAACCAGTGGTAGATTTGATAAGACCCAACTTTCCTTAGAGACTTTTTGTGACAGGAATCTTGCAGTATCCGGGACAGATGGGGGTTTGGGTTCTAGGTCATAAAATTAGCTGTGATTCTAGACCTTTACTTTGTGCATTATAGAGTGGCACATTTATCTGTCACTTGTGTCTGTGAGCAATAGACTTTACATGGTATTCTCTCTATTGCACACTTCATATCAGTGAACTTCAGTACAGGTAGCCCTCAGTTTACGCCGGGGTTAGGTTCCAGAAGGAATGGTTGTAAATCGAAACCGTTGTAAATTGAAACCCAGTTTATAATGTAAGTCATTTGAAAGTGAGGGAGATAGGTTCCAGGCCCCTCTCAAAATTGCCATAAGTAACATCTAATACATTATTTTCAAAGCTTTGAAATAAAGACTTTAAATGCTAAACAGCATTATAAACCTAATAAAATAATCACACAACACAGACTATATAATTAAACTAAGTTAAATGAACAAAAACATTTGCTAAACAGCATTATAAACCTAATAAAATAATCACACAACACAGACTTCACTTGCATTTTTCTGCAAACAGTTCTTTCTATGCATTCCAATCTGGACTGATTTATAGACAGGAAGATCTTGTTCCTTTGAAATCTGCTCAATAGCTCAGGTCTGGTTAAACGGATTAATTTCAGCTTGCTTGGCTTTGCTGCAACACAAGCGGACAGCTCAACCTACTGGCTATTTTAATAAATGCACTGCTTCTCAATGCTTTTCAATAGCAGTCACATGACTGGAAAAAAAGGTTGTTATTCTGAAACGGTGTAAATTGAACCGTTGTAAAACGAGGGCCACCTGTACTCAGATGTCACCATCCCGGAAGCACAACTTGTTTTCATTTTCTGCGATAAATTTTTAAATTAGGCCGTTACACTAAAGCACCAGCTCAATTGCAATGTTTTTATTAACTGGAGAAAAAGTTTTATAATATATTGCAGCAGTCGAAAATTGCATTGCAAATTTGCTGCAGAGGAAAAAAAGGAAATTTATGCTTACCTGATAAATTTATTTCTTTTACGATATGACGAGTCCACGGATTTAATCCTTACTTATGGGATTACGCCTCCTGTTTAGCAGGAAGTGGCAAAGAGCACCACAGCAGAGCTGTATATATAGCTCCTCCCTTCCCGACCCCTCCAGTCATTCGACCGAAGTTAGGAAGAGAAAAGAAAAGCCAAAGGTGCAGAGGTGACTGAAGTTTAACAAAATAAATACCTGTCTTAGAAATAACAGGGTGGGCCGTGGACTTGTCATATCGTAAAATAAATAAATTTATCAGGTAAGCATAAATTTCCTTTTCTTTTACAAGATATGACGAGTCCACGGACTTCATCCTTACTTATGGGATACAATACCAAAGCTATAGGACACGGATGAAAGGGAGGGACAAGACAGGAACCTAAACGGAAGGCACCACTGTTTGAAGAACCTTTCTCCCAAAACCAGCCTCAGAAGAAGCAAAAGTATAAAATTTGGAAAGAGTGTGAAGAGACGACCAAGTTGCAGCCTTGCAAATCTGTTTAACAGAAGCATCGTTTTTAATGCCCATGAGAAAGCCACAGCCCTAGTAGAATGAGCCGTAACTCTTTCAGGAGGCTGCTGTCCAGCAGTCTCATATGCCAGATGGATGATACTCTTCAGCCAAAAAGAAAGAGAGGTAGCCGTAGCTTTCTGACCCCTACGCTTTCCAGAAAAAACAACAAATAATGAAGATGATTGACGAAAATCCTTAGTCGCCTGCAAGTAAAACTTCAGGGCACGGACCACGTCCAAGTTATGCAACAGACGCTCCTTCTTAGAAGAAGGATTAGGACATAATGAAGGAACAATAATTTCCTGATTAATATTCCTATTAGAAACAACCTTAGGAAGGAAACCAGGTTTGGTACGTAAAACCACCTTATCAGAATAGAAGATAAGATAAGGCGAGTCACATTGTAACGCTGAAAGCTCAGAAACTCTACGAGCAGAAAAAATAGCAACCAAAATTAAACCTTCCAAGATAACAACTTAATATCTATGGAATGCAGGGGTTCAAACGGAACCCCTTGAAGAACATTAAGAACTAAATTCAAACTCCAGGGTGGAGCAATTGGTCTAAACACAGGCTTAATTCTGGTTAGAGCCTGACAAAAAGACTGAACGTCTGGAACATCTGCCAAACGTTTGTGTAGTAAAATTGACAAAGCAGAGATTTGTCCCTTTAAGGAACTTGCTGATAACCCTTTCTCCAATCCTTCTTGGAGAAAAGACAGAATTCTGGGAATCCTAACTCTACTCCATGAGTAGCCCTTGGATTCGCACCAATAAAGATATTTATGCCATATCTTATGGTAGATCTTTCTAGTAACAGGCTTACGTGCCTGAATCAAAGTTTCAATGACCGGATCAGAGAACCCCCACTTGGATAAAATCAAGCATTCAATCTCCAAGCAGTCAGTTGCAGAAAAACTAGATTTGGGTGTTGGAAGGGTCCCTGAATTAGAAGGTCCTGCCTCAATGGAAGCTTCCACGGCGGCAGAGAGGACATGTCCACTAGATCGGCATACCAAGTCCTGCAAGGCCACGCAGGTGCTATTAGAATTACTGAAGCCCTCTCCTGTTTGATCCGCGCAATCACCCGGGGAAGGAGAGCAAATGGTTGAAAACACATAAGCTAGGTTGAACAACCAAGGCATCCATCAGTTCGACCTGAGGATCCCTTGACCTGGATCCGTATCCTGGGAGCTTGGCATTCTGACGAGACGCCATCAGATCCAATTCCAGACTGCCCCATCTGAGAATCAGGGTGGCAAAGACCTCTGGATGGAGTTCCCACTCCCCCGGATGAAACGTCTGCTTAAAAAGTCCGCTTCCCAGTTGTCCACTCCTGGGATGTAGATTGCTGACAGATAACAAGAGTGAGCTTCCGCCCACCGAATTATCTTGGATACTTCTGTCATCTCTAAGGAACTTCTTGTTCCTCCCTGATGATTGATGTAAGCCACAGTCGTGATGTTGTCCGACTGAAAATGGATGAATTTGGCCAAAGCCAACTGAGGCCAAGCCTGAAGCGCATTGAATATTGCTCTCAATTCCAGAATATTGATTGGAAGAAGAGACTCTGACCGAGTCCACACACCCTGAGACTGCACCCCAACCTAGTAGGCTGGCATCCGTTGTCACTATCACCCATGAGGGTCTGCGGAAGCACGTCCCTTGGGACAGATGATCCAGCGACAACCACCAAAGAAGAGAATCTCTTGTCTCCTGATCCAGATCTATCTGAGGAGACAAATTCACATAATCTCCATTCCACTGTCTGAGCATGCTCAGCTGTAGCGGTCTTAGATGAAAACGAGCAAATGGAATGATGTCCATTGCCGCCACCATCAATCCTATTACCTCCATGCACTGAGCCACTGATGGCCGAGGATTGGACTGAAGGGCTCGGCATGTATTCAGAATCTTTAACTTTCTGACCTCTGTCAAGAAAATTCTCATGGATATGGAATCTATCAGAGTTCCCAAGAAGGGAACCCTTGTCTGTGGAATTAGTGAACTCTTTTCTAGATTCACCTTCCACCCGTGAGTCCTCAGAAAGGACAGAACCATGTCTGTATGAGACTTTGTCAGATGGTAAGACGACGCCTGGATCAGATATCATCTAGATAAGGCACCACTGCAATACCCCGTGGCCTGAGAACCGCCAGAAAGGACCCTAGAACCTTTGTGAAGATCCTGGGTGCTGTGGCCAACCCGAAGAGAAGAGCCACGAACTGAAAATGTTTGTCCAGGAAGGCAAACCTTAGGAACTGATGATGTTCCTTGTGGATAGGAATATGTAGGTATGTATCCTTCAAGTCCACGGTAGTCATATATTGACCCTCCTGGATCAATGGTAGAATTGTTCGAATAGTCTCCATCTTGAAGGATGGGACTCTGAGAAACTTGTTTAGACTCTTGAGATCTAAAATGGGTCTGAACGTTCCCTCTTTTTTGGGAACCACAAAAAGATTTGAGTAAAACCCCTGCCCCTGTTCCGGTATTGGAATGGGACGAATTACTCCCATAGCAGATAGGTCTCTTACACAGCGTAAGAACGCCTCTCTTTTTATCTGGTTTACAGACAATCGTGAAAGAAGAAACCTCCCCCTTGGGAGAGAATTTTTTAATTCCAGTTGATACCCTTGGGACAAGATTTCCAGTGTCCAGGGGTCCTGAACATCTCTTACCAAGCCTGGGCAAAAAGAGAAAGTCTGCCCCTTACTAGATCCGGTCCCCTTCATGCTGTCTTGGGAGCAGCAGTGAGCTTCTTGGGTTGTTTACCTTTGTTCCAAGCCTGGTTGGGTCTCCAGACAGTCTTGGCTTGCGCAAAATTCCCTTTCTGTTTAGCGGAAGAAGAAGCGGGGACTCCTTTGAAGTTCCGAAAGGAACGAAAATTATTTTGTTTACCCTTCAGTTTAGCTGCTTTATCCTGAGGTAGGAGATGACCCTTACCTCCCGTAATGTCAGAAATAATTTCTTTCAAGGCAGGCCCGAATAGGGTTTTCCTTTGAAAGGAATAGCCAAAAGCTTTGACTTAGATGACACATCAGCAGACCAAGACTTTAACCAACCCGAAGAGAAGAGCCACGAACTGAAAATGTTTGTCCAGGAAGGCAAACCTTAGGAACTGATGATGTTCCTTGTGGATAGGAATATGTAGGTATGCATCCTTCAAGTCCACGGTAGTCATATATTGACCCTCCTGGATCAATGGTAGAATTGTTCGAATAGTCTCCATCTTGAAGGATGGGACTCTGAGAAACTTGTTTAGACTCTTGAGATCTAAAATGGGTCTGAACGTTCCCTCTTTTTTGGGAACCACAAAAAGATTTGAGTAAAACCCCTGCCCCTGTTCCGGTATTGGAATGGGACGAATTACTCCCATAGCAGATAGGTTTCTTACACAGCGTAAGAACGCCTCTCTTTTTATCTGGTTTACAGACAATCGTGAAAGAAGAAACCTCCCCCTTGGGAGAGAATTTTTGAATTCCAGTTGATACCCTTGGGACACGATTTCCAGTGTCCAGGGGTCCTGAACATCTCTTACCCAAGCCTGGGCAAAAAGAGAAAGTCTGCCCCTTACTAGATCCGGTCCCCTTCATGCTGTCTTGGGAGCAGCAGTGAGCTTCTTGGGTTGTTTACCTTTGTTCCAAGCCTGGTTGGGTCTCCAGACAGTCTTGGCTTGCGCAAAATTCCCTTCCTGTTTAGCGGAAGAAGAAGCGGGGACTCCTTTGAAGTTCCGAAAGGAACGAAAATTATTTTGTTTACCCTTCAGTTTAGCTGCTTTATCCTGAGGTAGGAGATGACCCTTACTTCCCGTAATGTCAGAAATAATTTCTTTCAAGGCAGGCCCGAATAGGGTTTTCCTTTGAAAGGAATAGCCAAAAGCGTTGACTTAGATGACACATCAGCAGACCAAGACTTTAACCATAACGCTCTACGCGCTAAAATGGCAAATCCGGCATTCTTAGCCGCCAACTTGGCAATCTGAAAGGCGGCGTCCGTAATAAAAGAATTAGCCAGCTTAAGGGCCTTAATTCTATCCAGAATTTCCTCTAAAGGAGTCTCAGTCTTAAGAGACTCTTCTAAGGCGTCAAACCAGAAAGCCGCCGCAGTGGTAACTGGTACAATGCAGGCTGTCGGTTGTAAAAGGAAACCCTGATGAATAAATAACTTTTTTAGAAGACCCTCCAATTTCTTATCCATAGGGTCTTTGAAAGCACAACTGTCCTCAATAGGAATAGTTGGACGCTTAGCCAGGGTAGATATAGATCCCTCCACCTTAGGGACTGTTTGCCAAGAGTCCCGAATAGTGTCAGATATGGGATACATTTTCTTAAAATTAGGAGAAGGTAAGAACGGGATACCCGGTCTTTCCCATTCCCGTGTAATAATGTCCGAGATTCTCTTAGGAACCGGAAAAACATCAGAGTAAGTAGGCACCTCTAAGTATTTGTCCATCTTACACAATTTCTCTGGTGGTACCACAATAGAGTCACAGTCATCCAGAGTTGCTAAAACCTCCTGAAGCAACAGGCGGAGGTTTTCAAGCTTAAATCTAAAGGACATGACGACCGAGTCCGTCTGAGGCAACACATTTCCCGAATCAGAAAGTTCCCCTCAGACAGAAGTTCCCTGACCCCCAAATCAGATCCCTGTGAGGGTACATCGGAAATAGCCAACAAAGCATCAGAGGTCGCAGTATTCAAATTGACTTCTGTCCTGCTGCGTTTGCCCTGTAACACTGGCAACTTAGATAAAACCTCTGTAAGGGTAGATGACATAACTGCAGCCATATCCTGCAGAGTAAATGAAGTAGACATGGTTGAAGAACCCGGCGTCGCTTGGGTGGGCGTTAGAGGTTGTAATGCATGGGGAGAAAGTAGCGGCATACCCTGATTCTCATCAGACTGAGAAGCATCCTTAGACACACTTTCCTTAAAGAAAATCTGTCCTTTACATTGTAAGGCCCTTTCAGTACATGAGGGACAAAAAGTAAGAGGGGGTTCCACAATGGCATCTAAACACATAGAACAAGTAGTTTCCTCAAGTTCAGACATGTTAAACAGACTAGCAATAATAGTTGTTCTTTACTTGAAATATTGAGCTCTGAAGTCAAGTTACATAGACAAAATATCTGTACTAAAAAGTGTACTGCGCCTTTAAATAATAAAAGCACAACAATTTTTCTGTTATCTTCAAAACAACGTTTGCGGCAGTAAAAACTGTCCTAATGTGCCCAAAATAGCCTTACAGTATTGCACCAATTTGCTTAGCTATGTAATATATCAATATATATCGAATTTATCAGTTATAACAAAAAAAATTATTGATCAAGCCCCTGAACCTCGCCACAGCTCTGCTGTGGCGCCTACCTGCCCCCGGAACACACTGATGCTGTTTGTGTAGCTTTTAAATCACTTCGATTAGCAAAACAACTTAGGCCCCACCGGAGCCCAGGACCTTGCTGTCTATCCGATCCGGAAGATACTGTGCGGCTGAGTGCGCGAATATAGGCCCCACCCCCGTGGGCGTAACTCTAGCCTTACAGAGACCCGCATGGGTAGCAAAAAAAAAAAAAACAGGTCGGTTCTTAATTAAAATATGAAAAGCCGGGGGCGGAGCTACGCCGTGCAGGTACATGGCCGCACATTGACACAGCTCCGCATCTGCCACCTCTCTCTGCACTGAAATAATGGACCTGAGGCAGAGCAACTAACTAAGGATCGATACCGGAGGAGCCTGGCCACACAAACAACCAACACTGACAACTCCCGGTCCCTCTTTTATGACTAGCTGAGCCTTTAGAGCGGCTCCCGGAACGCCGCCATCTTTGTTCTAGGAGGACTGGCCTCTCTAATCAACCCGAGTGAGTCATCCAGGATCCCCGCGCCGCGAAGTCACAGGAGCCTGTCAGCAGTCCAGTCCGCATACCTGTCATAGTATAGAGGAGCATTTTACAGCTCACGCTCCTTCCAGCTGACAGCCGCAGCGACACTTACACGGCAGGCCCGGAGCAGGTCCCACGTGGTAACTGGCTGCAAAGTGGAGTTTACGTACACAAGCTATAGGTCCTATAAACAGCCCAGAACTTGGTGCGCAACGACTGTTCACCCCTGAGAGCAGTCATTCCGCTGGGGCAAATCATAAGGGGCTTCTATCCACTGACTTTAATCACAGCCTAATTTCCCCTAACAATTAAACTCACTGGGAACAAAATATATCCCCAATAAATACACACAACGTTTGCCCCTAAATCATAAAAAAGGGGCTCTGATATTGCTCTCCACTTCCTGATACCTGTTCATAAGGAGAAACCTCACTAACCTAAAGTGGACTATACCTATTCTCAGAAATAAAGGGGGGAAAAAAGGGGGCACAATAATGACCCCGAAAAAGGGCCAAAAACCAGAAAAATCTTCGAAAACACAGCAGCAGACACCATCAGTTTCTACCTTTTTTCATTCATCTGATATAGCTCCAACTGCAACTTTGGGTATACCTGAGATGTCTAGTACCCCCAGCTCCACGCCTCTATTACAGAGTCAGCAAGACCCCTTACAGGCCATACAAATGAGACTGGCATCACTTCCTTCAAAAACGGACCTTGAATCACTAAAAGCATTTATCAAGGAAGAATTAAGAGACCTGAAAAAGGACTTAAATGAAATGGGTGGTAGGATTGAGTATCTGGAGGAGGGCCAAGAGACTCTAAACAATCTTGTCAGCTCTAATACCCAGCAACTCTCCATACAAGATGCCATGGTCCAGTCCCTACAAGATAAAGTAGAGGACCTGGATAATCGTGGGCGTAGAAATAATCTACGTATCCGTGGAATCCCGGAGGCAGTTCCTCAAGATCAGCTGAAAAATTATCTCAAAGGCCTATTTCAATACCTCTCTCCAAACTCTCCAATCATACAGAATGAAGATATCGACAGGGCCCACAGGGCACTACGGCCCCCACCCAAACCCCCACTGCCTCCACGTGATGTAATTATAAGATTCTTACGTTTTACTGCAAAGGATAATATCTGGCAAGCGGCACGGGCACTACAGTCTATTTCCTATGAAGGACATACACTACAAATATACCAGGACCTTAGCCCATACACAATTCAGAGACGCAAGGAAATCAAGTTCATAACAAGCACGCTGCAAGAACATCGTATAAAATACCGATGGGGATTCCCTTTTAGCCTGATAATACATCATGAAGGGTCCCAGCTTGTCTACAAGGACTACAATGACCTTGATCATATCTCCAGATCTCTAAATATTAAATTTAATCCCCCCGCTGAATCTGTCCTCGAAGTCCCATCCACATCCGCAGCTCCAGAATCTTCGCGACCAAGAGAACAACGACCTCAGTGGCAAAGAGTTCATTCAAAAAGGAGAAAGACAAGTTCTCAACACCCGGAGGACGGGGCACCACTGCCATGAAAGTTCAGCATAACTGACATTTGAACATTTGGTGACTAAATGAGGGTAATGTTATCTTTAACTTGAGGTATTACACGGGTCATATATGGGATTAAATCTCAAGTCCCTGTCTGCCTTTTGCACCGTAAGACGACTCTGTTCGTAGCAGGAAAGGAACCAAAGCACAATTAGGTAATATGCTGTGTTAGACTAAATTTACAGTACGTTTCTGAAGGTATTTTTTCCTTAACAATAGAAATGTGTCAAACAAAATATGGTACAGTTTTCTCATGTGTGAATAACCTAGATATTGCATTATGTTTCAGGTTTACATAAGCACATACAACACATATGACATAATACATATAACTAGCACGCAATCATATATTCCTTCCTCCCTTTCTTTCACCCTAATAACATTGCCCTTAGAACCTGTCCTCAGAAGTGGCTAACTAGCCTCCTTTATCATCGATTTCTCCTCCTTTCTCTTTACTCATTTCCTCAGAGCTCCTCCGAGTAGATTTATAGATATCTAAAGAAATGTTCCTACAACTAGTTGAATGATTGATCTGTTAACTGCTTCAATTTGCAATAAATGACTCCTCTAGGATATAAATGTTATAATAATAACCTGAGAGCTAGGTAGGCGATATCTCCCCCCCCCTAGTAAGGTGTATGTCAGAATGTTCCGTACACTACTTACGTACGTTATGGTTAATATGTTTTTCTGTTTATTAGAATATATATGTGATGTTATTGTTATTTTTGATTTATGTTTGATTTACTATTGTGGTCCAATCTCAGAATGTATTCCCTCTTTAGATAAAATCTTTGCTATTCTAACCCACATCTACCCAATAGAATGGAACCCGCGCTGAAAACAAATATAAAGTTAATTTCCCACAACGTAAAAGGTTTTAATAGCCCTTTTAAAAGATCGATGGCATTAAGGGATTATAAGAAATCAAAAGCAGATATTCTGTTTATACAGGAAACCCACTTTAAAAGGGGATCTGAGCCCAGAGCCAGCCTTAAAAAATTTGGTGAGGTCTTCTTCTCCTCACACAATACTAAGCATAATGGGGTTGGGATATTAGTGAATAAAAAACTACCTTTTCGAGCAATCTCAACCCGTAAAGACAAAGAGGGTAGGTACATAATTGTAGTGGGGTTCCTCTTTCATAAACTGGTAACACTAGCAAACATATATGCCCCCAATACAGACCCCACCCCCTTCTTTCTCCAGCTAAATAAGGAACTCCTTGAAATAACTAGAGGCAGTCTGATTTTGGGAGGCGACTTCAACCTCGCACTAGACCCTGACCTAGACTGTTCTACAGGTACGTCCTCAGTGCCAAACAAAACACTAAAACAAATTAAATTAACCCTTGCACAAATGGCTTTACATGACACTTGGCGATTACAACACCCGAATGAAAAAAACTTTACGTTCTACTCAAATCCACACCAATTATACACAAGAATTGATTATTTCTTCACAGACGTTACCAGTCTATCCTACTTCACTTCCACTGACATCTACCCTATCACATGGTCTGATCATGCTAAAATCAGCTGCCAAATCAACTGGCCCTCTTCGCTACCCTCCAATACTTGTTGGAAATTTGACGACTCCCTCCTCAGAGACCCCTTGACTATCATTCAGATTCAAAAATCGCTAATCGAATACTTTCAAAGAAATGATACTAATGATACAAACATACACAATATCTGGAATGCTCACAAATGTGTGATTAGGGGAGAACTCATTGCCATAAAAGCATACAAGATTAAGCAACAGAATATTTATCTTAACTCCCTATTAGAAGATTTAGATAAGCTACAGGACCTCCACAAAAAATTCCCTACTAATACCTCATTACTAGACAGCATTTCTCACAAAAGAGATCAGCTACACCTACACCTAGGCACTGAAGCAAAAAAAAGAGCCCTTTTCCTTAAGAAAGTATACTATGAAGGGGCCAATAAACAGGGGAGGATGCTTGCTCGTCAGCTTAAAAGACGAACAAATAGACAATATATAATGAAAATCCGTGGCACTACCGGCGACTTAAAATCGAATACGGCTGACATCATGCTAGCATTCAAAGACTATTATGATAAATTATATAATATTAGACGAGGCACAGGTGACCCCAACTCAGGCGACATAGCAGACTATTTATCAGACCTCCACCTCCCTCGGCTCACCACAGAACAAAATGAAACTTTAGATGCCCCAATAACCGAAGAGGAGCTATTAGAGACTATCTCTTCTCTCCCCTCAGGTAAAGCCCCAGGCCCTGACGGTTTTAGTAACTCCTACTACACTCAATTCAAAGAAATATTGTCCCCATACCTATTAAGACTCTATCAGAGCATAGATTCCGACCGGGGCTTCTCTCCGTCCTCGCTCCAGGCACACATCTCAATAATTCTTAAACCTGGTAAACCATCAGACCAAATATCTAACTACCGCCCGATTTCGCTCATTAATACTGACATAAAGATCTTTGCGAAAATAATAACAAATCGATTAAATCAGTTCCTCCCAAATCTAATACACAATGACCAGGTGGGCTTTGTGCCTGGTCGCGAGGCAAGAGATAGCACAGTTCGCAATTTACATCTAATCTGGCACATCACAGATAAACACATCCCCTCAATATTAATATCTACAGATGCCGAAAAGGCCTTTGACCGGGTCAATTGGTCTTTTCTGAAGGCATCTCTTGAGGCATTTGGCTTTAGCTCAATCACCTTGAGGCGAATATTCTCGCTATACACGTCACCTAATGCCCGTATCTTAGTTAATGGTTCTCTATCACCCCCAATAGAGATTAATAATGGAACACGCCAGGGATGCCCTCTTTCGCCCTTGCTGTTTGCACTCTTTATTGAAACTCTGGCCACCAAGATTAGAAACAACCCCGAAATTACAGGAATAACAGTAGGACAAGACACATATAAGATTTCTCTTTTCGCCGACGATATTCTATTCACCCTTACTAACCCAGAACAATCTGTCCCCCCTTTACTGACGGAATTCTCCACCTTCCATACCCTAACAAACTTCCTGATTAATCAGAACAAATCTGAAATAATGGGCCTTTGTCTATCAGAGTACTCGCTCACCTCAATTAAAAACATTTGTCCCTTTAAATGGTGTAAGGCACCTATGAAATACCTAGGCATATACCTCCCAGATACGTTTGAAAAGATTTTTCACTTTAACTTCCTCCCAATCAAATCATTAATCACGAGAGACCTATCCTCATGGGGATCAAAGAAACTAAATTGGTGGGGTCGTATCAATACCTTAAAAATGAATATTTTCCCAAGGCTTCTTTATATTATGGAGGCACTACCGATCCCACTACCCCCAAAATATATATCCCAGATTCAAAATTTGTTTAACTCCTATGTGTGGCAAAAAACCCCACCAAGAATTAATAAAAACACTATGTTCCTATCAAAATCCCATGGCGGACTGGGACTGCCTAACTTGGAGGCATATAGAACTTCTATATTCCTACAAAGGATACTAGACTGGAGGGTGGGAGATACACAGAGAAGATGGGTTGGATTGGAGAAACACTTAGGACCCGACATTCCAATAAATAACTTGTGCTGGAGGTCCGACTTCCACGAGCGAATTAAGTCCATTACCAATCCCATTACAAAAGAAACCATATCTCGCTGGAATTGGGCCTCTAGACTATACCCACACATATCTTCTAACCCAAGCCCTTTAACTTCTCTGCTTCACAACACTGATTTCTCTTTGTCTCCCCTACTCAATCAGAACTCTCTCACTCTGGTGCCACAAGACATACTTATACACCACGTCACTCTCAACGAGGCATTATGCACGCAAGACCAACTAATAGAGAAAGGTCTTGACTGGGCGAATAATTGGTTCTCCTATAGACGACTATATAGCTACATAAGCACTCATAAAGATAAAAACAACATGGTTCGCATCCCTACCAACCTAGAGAAACTATACCTCTCAGGCTCCCCAGTGAAACACTCCCTATCCATTATCTATAAAATTCTCACTCACCCCCTACCAGGTAACTTACCATATTCCATTGAAATGTGGGAAAGAGAGTTGGGAATTATCATCCTCCCCCAAACAGCGGCCAATATGTTTGTAAACACAAAAAAATCCTCTACATCTGCCTCCATCTTAGAGACCAACTACAAGGTTTTGCACTGCTGGTACCTAACCCCCCGTAGGCTCCACCGCTTATACCCCAAGCTTAGCAATAAATGCTGGAGATGTGGCCACACTGGAAGTGGCATGGGTCACATGTGGTGGTGGTGTTCCCGACTTAACCACTTCTGGTACGATGTAATGCGAGAAGTGGAACGTATTTTCCAAATAACCATCCCGCCAGACCCCCTAATCTGGCTACTAAATAAATCCACCCGCCTACCTTCCAAACAACTTCTCCCTATATTTAGGATCTTTACCAACAGTGTCAAGATTCTGATAGCCAAAACATGGAAGTCTAGAGAGGTTCCCTCATTGCCGATGTGGAAGAATAAGGTCACTGAGCTGCTGGAATTGGAGGAATATTCAGCTTATAAAAAGGGTAACACTGAAAGTTTTGCTATGTTACAAGCATTGTGGGACGACTATGGTAGAAATAACTATTCCCCCCTATCTGTAAAAGGAAATTAACATGAACAATTTTATGATACTAAGGTGGGTTGTTAGAAGGAAGTCTTAACACTGTATAATGGGCCACTTAACTATAAGCTATGAGATTGGACAAATGCTATTTTCAATCAATATTTTATCGTTTGGTAATACCTTGTTATTTTTGTTTTACTTAAAACCTGAAGAGACTGAGACATTGTAAAAGCATTGTAACCTCTGTATTTTCAATTTATTTTACGACTTGTATGTGATATTTCTTGGTACAGTCTCTTTCCAATAAAAAGAATAAAACTAAAATATGAAAAGCCATGTGCCCCTCTTACATACACAACAACAAACATGTTGCTCCAATATAAAGCGTAGCTGCATGAAACAAACTGCACTCCCTCAGGTCAGTTTAATGTATGACAATGACAGTCCTTAGCCAGCAACCGCATCTCCAAGCGTTTAGCCCATACTGAATATTAGACATATTTAGCAATCAATATAAGGGAATGCCAGGTACACCATTTCCATACATATAGTGCATACTGCTTACCCCTCCCCAGACAGGGAATAATGTCAGCCTGTTCTGATGCATCAAGTCTCCCCAGAAGCAAAAGACTGAACATACCTCAATGCTGCTTGTAGCATAACACGGTTCTCCACACTGAAGATCTCTCTTTACGCTACCTTCAACTGCTCTGTGGGAACCAGCATGGATCTTACATAACATTTGCTAAGATCATCAACATCAGGGCAGAAAAATAAAATGTCTCCACTCCTCTTGGGAAGTTATAGACTGACGATTTCTCCCTGAAAAAAATAGTACTCACTGGCACCATTTTAAAATAAAAAACTTCTTGATTGAAGAATTTAAACTAACACCTCACTTTACCTCTTCCTATCACTAACACAGGCAAAGAGAATGACTGGGGGGGGGGGAGGGAAGGGAGGAGCTATATATACAGCTCTGCTGTGGTGCTCTTTGCCACTTCCTGCTAAACAGGAGGAGTAATCCCATAAGTAAGGATGAAATCCGTGGACTCGTCATATCTTGTAAAAGAAAAAGAAATTGTCAAGCTTTTAAAATGTCAAATAAATGTTGTTTTCTTTGGTCTTGGTCTAACATCACATAATAGTGAGGTAAAAATTTAGTAATTTGACTGTTCTCTTTAATCAGTGTTTTGCCCTGGCTGCGCTGTGTTAAGTAAAACTTCTCAGAGCAGCCAGAGCACAGCTCTGTTTGAAGATAACAGCCTGAGGTGGAGCAAAGGAAAAGTGCTAACAGTTCCTGATTGTGTCCTGTTCTCTCTGCAGACATGCTGCATTTTCTGCAATGACATCTCAGATCACATGTTCTGCCTTGGGGGTCACCAGAAAGCCTAAGCATTTCTCAATCTGCGCTGAATTAGTGAGTAATAGACCAACGTAGGCAATGAAATAGTGATAGTAGTTTTACCATAGCTACATCACACACAAAAACAATGAAGGCCAATCCATGGAGTACCCTTTGCCAATTGCCAAAGTACCCCAGCGGTACACGTCACAGGTGGAGAAAATGGGTTACAGGAAATAGAGACACCTCACAGACTGGTTTTGTAAACCCTCAAGCAGTACCATTGTTTTTTCTGTAACTGCGGACACAACAGATACTGAAATTAAACTTTCAATGTGAAAATGCATGAGCCTTAGAAAGCCGTTTAATTAACCAAGCCTGTATCTCAGGCATCTAAGTAGCTACAGACCCCCAAGACCCACTGTTGGAAAGGTAATCGCCGAACCTTTCTAACGGTATAAGTCTTGGGGATCTGGAAAAGTAAAAAATAAATATATATATTTTTTTTAAAAAAAAGCTAAAATCTAGCTTAGCACCTAGGTGAGAAATGGCTTAGCAGCCAAAGGGTTAATATTTTAAGCTCTATCCAACACATTGAAGTTTAATTCTGACTTTACTATCCCTTTAAGACTTTTATTAAGAGTTACCAGTGTTTATAAATATGCTATGGACATTCTAGTTCTGATTTCAGGGTACTAATTTCATATCTTACTGTTATGCAGTTTTACTTACTGCAATGTAATCGCAAACTGTTACTTTCATATATACATCCCTGATATGTAGTTGTTTTTTGTCCAATAAAGCTTAAAAAATATTTAAAATATATATGATTATGTTTTATATAGGAAAATTATAATGAAATCATTATTCTTTAGAATGATTTTTTAATATTATGATCGATTCACTTGAAATCTCAGAACCTTTTTTTATTTATTTTTTTAAGTTAATCCTTTCTGAAAAAGTTCATAATTATGACCAAAATGTATATATTTAATATTTTCAGTCTCGGCTATCTGATCTACAGTATATGTTTACACTAATACACTGCAGGTGGAAGAGAACAAAATAGAATATTTTCTATATAACAATTTATAGTATATATATATATATATATATATATATATACACATATACATACATATATACATACATACACACACACATTTTATATATATATAAAAAAAATTACACTACATGGAATTTTCTAAAGGGACACCAAACATATTTTTCCTATGAAAGAGTAGATTTTAACCTTCCTTTTGTTTTAACCTGAAATAAAGGAGGTAAACGTGAAACTAATACTGCTCTGGTCAGCCAATGAGCCGTAGCAGGAAGTGTCAATTAGCCAATGAGCTGAAGCAGAGAGTACCAATCAGCCAATGAACCATAGCAGGAAGCGTAAATTAGCCAATAAGCCATAGCAGAGAGTACCAATCAGCCAATGAACCGTAACAGAGAGTACACCTATCAGCCAATAAGCCATATCAGAACACGACTGTATAATTTATAAATTCAATTTAAGCAGCGTTTACCTTTATTTAAAAAGGTATTCTTTTACTAGATTTTTGGAAGCTACCGGCTGCTCATCAACTTCACAAAGGGGAATCAGAATCAAGAGTGTGCACTATATCAAATATTTTCTTCCTAATTGGAAAGAGTCCACAGCTGCATTCATTACTTTTGGAAAATAAGAACCTGGCTTAAATACCCCTCCCACTTCCCTCATCCCCCAGTCATTCTTTGCCTTTCGTCCCAGGAGTTTGGCAGAGAAGCGTCAGAAGTTTTAGTTAGTCTCTTATGGAAGGTAGTACTCTTCGAGATGTTACAGGAGTTTTAAGTATTCCTGTCAGCCTCTCAGTGAGAGCCTGGATGAAAGTTAGAGTCCGTAGAGTCTTTCTGCAAATCCATGTTAACAGCTCCATTAGCAATCGGTGTTGACTAACTTCGCTTCGCTGCCTGCTTTCTTCTCTTAAGTCCATGTTGGAGGCGATGGTACTATCCGTCACACTTGAAGGGCTGTGTTCCTGTTCCACAGCGTAGATTTCGGTAAGATCGTTTAATTTTACTTCTTCAATGTACTATTATTGTGTTTCCTGGGAAGCTCTCTAGCGGGATTTGGGTCTCAGTGAGACACCTGTTTAAGATTTTGGAATCAAGGGTTAATATCTCCTGAGGGGAAATAGCGAACATTTTTTTTTAATCATGTTTGTTATGTAATTCAAACTGCTGATGTGTAGATTATTTGGGTTTATGGCTGGAACATAGGGGGCCCTGGAAGTGACGCAACCTTATGGTTGGGCATGCTTTTTGGACTATATGGTTCACTTTGTGACCGGGCGTGCTGATGCTCAGTTTTCTATTTCCGCATTCCTGACAGTGTGGCGACGAAAACATTCTGGTCCACTGGTATCTGGTCATAGGAGGTGGTGAGTGCCCCAGCCATTGTGGGTGTCAGATGCTGTTAGATATTTTTATATAGTCCTTTTTTCTGATTTATCTATCCATGTATGCAGGATTCTGATGCTGAAACAGTTCTAAATTCTGATTCGGATTCTTCCTCCTGTGAAGAATGCATCTTGGCCCCGTTGACTCAGGTCAATCAGTTATGTCCGTTATGCCATATTAGAGCGCATGGTTCTTCGGGCTCGGGGAACCAATGGTCTGCTGAGCCATCAGCCTCTGGGTGTCCTGTCCTTCAAGAGGTGAGTTCCCTACCGCATCCTCCTACTAAACATGCGGGTAACCCAGATAATGTTTACCCATCCAATCCTTAATGGATACGGGGATCTGCAGTCTTCTACTTCGAATGGCTCACCTCACTAGACTCAAGGGGATGAAGTAATCTCCTGATTATCTGTTTATTGAGATCTTTCCCAGTTTTTTGGGGAAGATCAGGGTTCCGTTTGGCTGGTCCTGCGGGAATACCTGATTCTTCCTGGTCATTAACCTATGGGTTGCCTTGAATTTCTTTTTATCCGGTTAGGATATATTTTATTTTTGATGATGTGTTTTCCTTCGGGAACCTTTGGGATCGATCTGTTTACTTCTATGGAAGTTTTGTTTAGGGGCACGTTAGTCCTATGTTTGTCTGTTCTACCTTCCCCTCTGAGGGAGGTTTTAGGCAACTTGACAGTTATGAACCCGGTTGTGGCTGGTCCTGCTGGGATTCAGATCTTCTGTCTCGAAGCTTCTCTGACACGTGGCACCTGTCTGCCTGGCTGGCCCGGTGGGGCGCTGCATGTTCCTTTATTTATTTTTGTTTGTTTTTTGGCCTCTATGGCTCAGGTACTGTCCTAGGATGGGTTCCTAATGAGGTTCTCTTCTGAGCTTTTTCAGGATCGTCGTCCCTCAGGTTCCCTAGGGAATCTGGTCCCCATTGGAAGTTGCTCCTTGTTAGGACATTGGGCAATGTGGTCTCCTTGGACTCCGTGCCTTATTTCTTCCGTTCCTCCGATTATGGAGGTGAGGTGGAGACTTGCCTGTTTTCTAGAGTGTCTTGTACTCGAGTTCTCCCCTTGTTATTGATCGCCTAGGGGCTCTCGGGTCCTTGTTCGGTTTGTTCCATTAGCTCTTTGGAGCGTTGGGTTCTTACAAGGGGGGTTTTCCCGTCCTTGGGCGAGATTCGCGAGTTTTGTCTCGGGATCCAGTTCCTGGATTGGTGACTTTTTCCCCGGGGGTCTGATTTTTTTTCAGACGGGAGGTGTCAGTTCTGGGTTCCTGTTGGGGCTCGGGCCTCCCTTGCTTTATGCTTTCCAGGGGTGCACACTGGCAAGATCTAGTGATTAGCACTATTGCTTCTGGAACTGGAGGTTTTTTCCTCTCAGCATTTTTCCCTTCTGGATTCTACTAAGGCTGTTGAGATATAGGAGGGGTCCGGGGTTCCCCTGTTACAGGAATCTGGAGTGGTCTGGCTAGTGGCCAGATTTTTCATGATACTCTTAGTGTCTCAGAAGGCAGTGATTAGTGATGTGCCCATGCTCATCAGCTTTTGGCTTGAGGTTGGGTTCCCCATCACTTGCTACCCTAGGCTGTTGGCTTTTATGCGTGTTGGTATAAGCTGCTGCTGCTAAGGCGCCTTATGGGTGCAAGCAGCTATTGTTTTGGGGGATTTCTCATCTTGCGTTCAGGGATTTAGTTCCCTGCTTCTGTAGAGGAGGGTTTAAATCCAGTTAAAGCTTATGCTTTTGATCTGATGTGTGCTTCTGGTGTCTGTTAGTCTTGCAAGGCACAAGTTTGATTGGTCCTCGGTTACGACTGTGGACTTGTATCCTATGGGAAGGTGTTCCCTCCTTCGGCCCTCTTTTCTATATGGGGGGCTTGTCTCGTCTTGTGGGAGTACGGTCCCTGTTTAGGGTTCTCCTGTCTCAGGAGGTTAGGACATGGGGTACCCTATTCGGAGAGTGTTCTCTTTGGGGTGCTCTGTTCCTCTGGAATCGGTTCTGATTGACTGGATTCTACAGGTCTACGGTCTGTCAACTGTTCTGTGGTGCTCTGGTTTCCTGGCACTATCCTCTTAGCTTGCCATTAAGTTCCGCTCTGTGTGCTAGTGTATGGTTTTCCTATCCCCGGTTTCAGTCCTGCCCATGCTTGGGCTGGCCCGGCTGGTAGTAGGCTCAGTGAGCCATTGTTACTGCGAGCACAGCGGGCCCTGTTGAATTTTGGGGGTGGAGCTCTGTAGCTCCCTAAGGGGTGCATGTGGTGCCTCTTTGAGGTTATCTCTTGAAGTCCTCTGTGGGGGTATGGCAGCTTTGTCTGCCTCTGAGTTTACCCTCTGTCGTGGGGGTTTATCAACCTAGGGCTTATTAGCCCCTCTTCGCTTCTAGCGAGTATCTTCTATGTTTCATCTTGGAAGACTGCGTGTCTCTGGACTCTGGGGTTTTTCCCTGGGTCTGTTACAGACCTTTCAGTGTTCTGAGTTGGTATACTTTGTCTCTGTTCTCAGACAATTTGACGGTTGGTTTGCTGTTGGGCAAATGAGGTTGCTCCTTTCTGCCAGCTGCAGCTGTGTGCGTTTTGAGGTGTACTAGCTAGCTTTCTTTCATGTAATTGGCAAGAGTCCATGAGCTAGTGACATATGGGATATACAATCCTACCAGGAGGGGCAAAGTTTCCCAAACCTCAAAATGCCTATAAATACACCCCTCACCACACCCACAATTCAGTTTTACAAACTTTGCCTCCTATGGAGGTGGTGAAGTAAGTTTGTGCTAAGATTTCTACGTTGATATGCGCTTCTCAGCATTTTGAAGCCCGATTCCTCTCAGAGTACAGTGAAGGCCAGAGGGATGTGAAGAGAGTATCACCTATTGAATGCAATGTTTTTCCTCATGGGAGATCAATTTCATAGGTTCTCGGTTATCGGTTGTAGAGATTCATCTCCTACCTCCCTTTTCAGATCGACGATATACTCTCATATTCCATTACCTCTACTGATAACCGTTTCAGTACTGGTTTGGCTTTCTGCTATATATGGATGGGTGTCTTTCTCTTGTAAAGGTCTATCCAGTCCACGGGTTCATCCATTACTTGTGGGATATTCTCCTTCCCAACAGGAAGCTGCAAGAGGACACCCACAGCAGAGCTGTCTATATAGCTCCTCCCCTAACTGCCACCCCCAGTCATTCTCTTGCAGCTCTCAACAAGAAAGGAAGTATCAAGAGAGATGTGGTGACTTAGTGTAGTTTTTACCTTCAATCAAAAGTTCGTTATTTTTAAACGGTACCGGCGTTGTACTGTTTTACTCTCAGGCAGAAATTGGAAGAAGACTTCTGCCTGGAGGTTTGATGATCTTAGCGGTTTGTAACTAAGGTCCATTGCTGTTCTCACACATAACTGAAGAGTATGGAAAGAAAACTTCAGTTGGGGGGACGGTCTGCAGATTGCCTGCTTTGAGGTATGTTCAGTATATTTTTTTTCTAGAGAGATGATAAGGTCTAGAAAATGCTGACAGTGCCTGGTATATTTAAGGTAAGCCTGATACAGTGATTTAACAACAACTGGGATCATGCTTGCAAAAAGGGATAATATTCATGTTAAAACCTATATTACTTAGTGTAAAAACGTTTGCATGATTTATAAATAAAAACGTTTTTTCTCTGAGGGTGATAAATCTTTATTTGGGGCCTAATTTCCACATGGCTTGTTAGATTACTCCTAGGAGTACTTTTTTAAGGCCCTCTGACTTTGAGTGCATGGTGGGAGGGGCTTATTTTCATTTTCAGTCTGAGACATCCAGCTTCCCTGAAGGAGTCCTCTGGCTTATAGGACCTCTATAGAGGGTTTTGTTCCTGCAAAAATTGTTTTTAAGGGCAGGTAGGAGCCACAGCAGGGATGTGGCAGTGTGTTTGACTGTTTGTTAACAGGTTTTAAGTTTTTCTAATTCGTTTTTGGGCCTGAGGGGTTAATCATCCATTTGCAAGTGGGTGCAATGCTGCTTTAGTCCCTTATACACACTATAAAAATTTGGTAGAGTTTACTACTTTTTTTCACTGTTTTGCAGTTTATGTGGTAGTTTTTTTCTCTTAAAGGCACAGTACCGTTTTTTAGTATTGCTTTTTTCACATTTATTAAAGTGTTTTCTAAGCTTGCTGGTCTCATTACTAGTCTGTTAAACATGTCTGACATAGAGGAAACTCCTTGTTCATTATGTTTAGAAGCCATTGTGGAACCCCCTCTTAGAATGTGTACCAAATGCACTGACCTTTCTATAAGTTATAAAGACCATATTATGGCTTTTAAAGATTTATCACCTGAGGTTTCTGAGACTGACAAAAGGGAGGTTATGCCATCTAGCTCTCCCCATGTGTCAGAACCTATAACTCCCGCTCAAGGGACGCCAAGTACATCTAGCGCGTCCAATGCGTTTACTTTACAAGACATGGCGGCAGTTATGAATCATACCCTCACTGAGGTATTGTCCAAACTGCCAGGGTTACAAGGAAAGCGAGACAGCTCTGGGGCTAGAACAAATACAGAGCTCTCTGACGCTTTAGTAGCTATGTCTGATATACCCTCACAATGTGCAGAAGTTGAAGCAGGAGAGCTTCTATCTGTGGGTGACTTCTCTGATTCAGGGAAGGGGTTACTTCAGTCTGACTCTGAAATGACAGCATTTAAATTTAAGCTTGAACACCTCCGCGTGTTGCTCAGGGAGGTTTTAGCGACTCTGGATGACTGTGACACCATTGTAGTCCCAGAAAAATTGTGTAAAATGGACAAATACTTTGCAGTGCCTGTTTACACTGATGTTTTTCCAATCCCTAAGAGGTTTTCAGAAATTATTACTAAGGATTGGGATAGACCAGGTGTGCCGTTCTCTCCCCTTCCTGCTTTTAAGAAAATGTTTCCTATAGATGCCGCTACACGGGACTTGTGGCAGACGGTCCCAAAGGTGGAGGGAGCAGTCTCTACCCTAGCTAAGCGTACAACTATTCCTGTCAAGGACAGTTGTGCTTTCCTAGATCCTATGGATAAGAAATTAGAGGGTTTCCTTAAGAAAATCTTTATACAACAAGCTTTTATTCTCCAGCCTCTTGCATGAATTGCCCCAGTCACTGCTGCACCGTTTTTTGGTTTGAGTCTCTGGAGGAGGCTTTACAGGTAGAGACCTCGTTGGATGATATCCTTGACAGGCTTAAAGCTCTTAAGTTAGCCAATTCATTTATTTCTGACGCTGTTTTTCATTTAACCAAGCTAACGGCTAAAAATTCAGGTTTTGCCATTCAGGCACGTAGGGCGCTATGGCTTAAATCCTGGTCAGCTGATGTCACTTCAAAATCTAAACTTCTCAATATCCCCTTCAAAGGGCAGACCCTATTAGGGCCTGGACTGAAGGAGATCATTTCTGATATTACTGGAGGAAAAGGCCACGCCCTTCCACAGGATAGGTCCAACAAGTTAAGGACCAAACAGACTCATTTTCGTTCCTTTCGAAACTTCAAGAGTGGCGCAGCTTCAGCTTCCTCTTCTACAAAACAAGAGGGAAATTTTGCCCAGTCCAAGCTAGTCTGGAGACCTAACCAGGCTTGGAACAAGACTCTAAGACAGCATGAACGAGTAGCCCCCGATCCGGGACCGGATCTAGTGGGGGGCAGACTTTCTCTCTTCACCCAGGCTTGGGCAAGAGACGTCCAGGATCCCTGGGCTCTGGAAATTGTTTCCCAGTGATATCTTCTGGATTTCAAAGCTTCATCTCCAAAGGGAAGATTTAATCTCTCACAATTATCTGCAAACCAGATAAAGAGAGAGGCATTCTTACATTGCGTTCAAGACCTACTAGTTATGGAAGTGATCCACCCAGTTCCAAAGGAGGAACAGGGGCAGGGCTTCTATTCAAATCTGTTTATAGTTCCCAAGACAGAGGGAACTTTCAGACCAATCTTGGATCTCAAGATCCTAAACAAATTTCTCAGGGTCCCATCCTTCAAGATGGAGACTATTCGAACCATCCTACCTATGATCCAGGAGGGTCAATATATGACTACTGTGGATTTAAAGGATGCTTATCTACATATTCTGATACACAGGGATCATCATCAGTTTCTCAGGTTCGCCTTCCTAGACAGGCATTACCTGTAATGTCCCTTTAAGACATTCCACTTCCATCCGTTAACCTCTATAAATAGCCACTTCCTGTATAGATCCTTGCTTGATTATTTTGTATTTTTCCTCCTACTTTTGGAACCTCAGTCTCAACTGATCAAGTCTGATTAAATTTATATCTAAGATCTCACTCCTCCTAAGGAGATACAGGACGCAATACCTTCCCGAACAAGAACTCTTTCATAACCTTTAACATTTGTCTTACTTTTTCCTCAGTGTAAGGTGTTATCAGCTCTCTCAGTCTGTCTCCGGATCACTTATACCGGACTTCAATCATACCGCCTTCCCTTCTCAGAACCCTCAGGATTCATCTACAGCTTCGGACATACTACCACGCTGTGATAAGTCACACAACTCATACTGTACTTCACAGGTACTTACCTCAATAACGTATTCGCTGCACTCTTTCTTCCCTTACTATAGAACTGTGAGCAAGCCTGTTCACAAAAACAGGAAGAAGGTTTCAGATTCATCCGCCATCACAGCGTCTCACGCTGCATCGCTCCAAAAACAGGAGAACTAAAGGTATTGCTACTTACTAACAAACTGTTGCTTAATTATTCTTACAAATCGAAACTGTATCTATATTTGCTACTTAATCTACAATTCCTCTGATGTATAACTAAGAACTCTCTCACTGAATCTAGTTATAAAGACGTTCATTTACAGTAGCAGTCACATTTCTATACTGCTTTTCTGTTGTGCATTTTCACTTAATTGTAACAGCCGAAGACAGCTTGACTGAGTTTTCACTGATTTAGTCTGTGAGTCGTTTTTGATAAAATCGCTAGCTCTTATAAAGCCTTTAATAAGAAAAATATTATTAGGTATTAAGAGCTAGCTACAAAACCATATATATATATATTCATAGTTAATAGAAACATAACATAATAATCAAGCCTATAAAAAGGAATGGATGCTCAGGCCATTAAAACAGAGTTTGAAACTCTGAATCAAAAAGTTGATTATCTTGCAAGGGCACTCACAGACTTACAAACAGAGAACACTGCACTAAAGAATATTTACAAAGAGATCATAACCCCTAGAAATTCAGATCCCCCTGAACCACACATTAACCCACCTCCAGTATTCTCAGGAAAAAGGTCGGATTTTAGAGGTTTTAAAAATGCTTGCCTCCTCCTTTTCTCTATGAAACCTCGCACTTATCACACAGAGAAGATAAAAGTGTGTACAGTCATATCCTACTTAACCGGTGAACCCAGGGCCTGGGCAAACCGATTTTTTGAAACCGAAGATGAAACCCTAGACTCACTTGATTCATTTTTTTCCTCTATGGCCTCACTATATGAGGATGCCAATACACAGATAAACGCAGAAACCAAACTCCGAGCTTTGAGACAAGGGAAACGTCCTGTAGAGGATTATGTCACGGAATATCAGATGTGGGCCACAGACACCTTGTGGAATGACATCACGTTGCGGAACCAATTCAGACTCGGCCTTAATGACAATTTGAAGGATGAGATATCCAGGGTAGAGATGCCTGACACCTTAAACGGACTCATCAAGCTGGCTACCACCTTAGATCGCAGACTGAGAGAACGCCGCACTGAGAGACTATGCACGGACATGACTCAAAGGAGACCCATAGCGACTTACATTGACAGAAATACCCCTGTCTCTGTGCCCATGGAGATCGGCGTTATCAAGGCTCCACTCACACCTGAAGAGAAAGCTAGAAGGCGCATCTCGAATTTATGTCTTTACTGCGCTAGTAAGGATCACTCTGTAACAACATGTCCCATATTGCAACGTACAAAGAAGGGTAAGCCATCACACCTTTACTCTGTTTCCCTACAGAAAGACAATCATGCACTCACTATGGTTTTATCTTTGCAGTGGGAATCTCATCAGGTCAAGACTGAAGCCTTAATTGACTCTGGTGCTTATGGTTGCTTTATAGATGCTTCTTTTGTTTCACAAAATAAAATACCTACTATCACAAAGAAAAATCCTCTCTTTCTTAAGGTAATAGATGGTTCTTTTATCCAAAATGGACCATTAACCCATCATACTGTACCTTTACTGATACACACAACAGATGGACATGTAGAATATCAAAGTTTCGACATAATACCAACAGCAATCCATACTGTCATCCTAGGGTTACCTTGGTTAGTAAAACATAACCCTAGTATTAATTGGGAGAATTTTAAGATTACCTTCACTTCACTATTTTGCAAAAACACTTGTTTTCCACAACAAAACATTGGCACACTACAAACAGCCATACCACCTGAATACCAGGACTTATCCGATGTCTTTGATATTAAAGAAGCTGACACATTACCACCCCATAGGACTTTCGACTGTCCCATAGATTTAATTCCAGGTTCAGTACCTCCATTTGGTAAAATATATCCATTGTCTCAACAAGAATTACAGTATCTTAGGGATTATTTAGACGACAGTCTCAGAAAGGGTTTTATAGTACCTTCTGTATCACCTGCTGCAGCAGGCATTTTCTTCGTGAAAAATAAAGATCACACACTGAGGCCCATTATTGATTATAGGGCTCTGAATGCAGTTACCATCAAGAATCGTTACCCACTTCCACTCATCCCCGAACTTTTGGAACGCCTCAATGGTGCTACTATTTTCACCAAACTCGATCTGAAGGGGGCGTATAATTTGATTAGGATTAAAGAAGGGGATGAGTGGAAGACTGCCTTCAGAACCCGATACGGGCTTTTTGAATATAGGGTCATGCCTTTTGGGCTCTGCAATGCCCCGGCAACTTTTCAGAGTTTCATAAATGAAATATTCAAAGACCTTGTTGACATCTGCGTCATAATATACTTAGACGATATTCTAATTTACTCTAGAACCACTGCAGAACACATAAAACATGTCAGATGGGTCCTTATGAGGTTGCGTGAACATAAACTGTTCGCGAAACTAGAGAAATGCCTATTCCATGTAAACAGAATTCAATTTCTTGGATATATAGTCACTCCTGATAGGATTGAAATGGACCCTGAAAAAGTATCTGCGATAAAAGATTGGCCCCAACCTAAAACAGTGAGATCTTTACAAAGGTTCCTTGGGTTCACAAATTTTTACCGCAGATTTATTCGTAACTTTTCTACCATAGTAAAACCTTTGACCAAATTAACTACAACAAAAACTAGGTACAGCTGGACCAACGAAGCTGAGACCTCTTTCCAGTTATTAAAAGAAAAATTCTTAACAGCCCCCATTCTATCTATTCCAGACCACACTTGTGAATTTATATTAGAGACAGATGCTTCAGACACTGGTCTCGGGGCAATTCTCTCCCAAAGGAATCCTATAGATGGGATACAACATCCAGTTGCCTATTACTCTAGGATGTTACAACCAGCTGAGTTAAACTATACAATAGGGGATAAAGAGTTATTGGCCATTAAGACCGCCTTAGAGGTTTGGAGACATATTTTAGAAGGAACAGACAAACCTTTTATAATATACACAGATCATAAGAATCTTCAATATTTACGTCAAAGTAAAACTCTCTCCTCAAGACAAGTAAGGTGGTCCCTATTTTTAGATAGGTTTAACTTTTTGATAACCTACAGGCCAGGACATTTAAACACAAAGGCTGATGCTCTCTCACGTTTACATGAGCAGAATCAGAAGTCCGAAAACACCATGACTCTTATACCACCTCACAAAGTCGTAGGAAAGCTTACACCACTCGAAAACGACATCATTCAGGCACTCCAGACTGACGTTATACCTAATATACCATCCTTGAGAAAGGATCACACTGGTCTTTACTACTACTATGACAAGTTATACATTCCCCAACAACTTAGAACTTACATATTACAACAGTTCCATGATATCCCACTTTCTGGTCACCAAGGTATAGTTAAAACAAAAGAAGCAATCAATAGATACTTCTGGTGGCCCAAGATAGCTGACTCCATCCAGCAATACATCGTATCCTGTACAGTATGTGCTAGAAACAAAACAGAAAGATTGAAACCTATTGGTCTCCTCACTCCTTTGCCAGTCCCGGATACTCCTTGGAGTGTTATATCTATGGACTTTATTGTCGACCTACCATATTCTCAAAACCATAACACCATCATGGTAGTAGTTGACCATCTCACGCGATTGGCACATTTCGTACCTTTAACTTCTTTGCCATCTGCAACTGAGACTGCTGATGCTTTCATAAAAAACATTGTGCGTCTCCATGGTATACCTCAATTCGTCATTACGGATCGTGGATCCCAATTCACCTCTCATTTCTGGAGGGCCTTATGTTCGGCTTTACGTATAAAGTCTAGATTAACCACAGCATATCATCCCCAAGCTAATGGACTCACTGAAAGAGTTAATGGGATATTGGAGCAGTATCTACGTTGCTACACCACTCATTTACAAGACGACTGGTTCTCTTTACTCCCGTTAGCCGAATTCTCATACAATAATTCAGTCTCTGCTTCAACCAAGTTAAGTCCTTTCTTTGCCACCTACGGATACCATCCTCAAACTGTCCAGATCTCTCGAGTACATTCTAACTCTCCAGCAGCTACTTCATACCTCACTAATCTTAAGGAGTCCCTTGTTTTCCTAAAGGAACATTTGAAATCTGCTAAGCTTTCGCAAAAACATTACTATGACCTAAGACATAGGGACAGTCCGAATTATAAACTGGGCGACTTAGTATGGTTATCCACTAAATACCTCAGATTATCAGTTCCTTCTCGGAAACTAGCTAATCAGTTCATTGGACCTTTTCCGATAAAAAGGATACTCAATCCGACTTCTGTTACACTGGATCTCCCGAGAAAATACAGGATACATCCCACATTCCATGTGGCACTCTTAAAACCTTATGTCCAAGACACTTTCAGGGATCGGCCAAGAAAACCACCTCCACCTATTCAATTGAAGGACCACGTTGAATATGAGTTGGATTCTATACTCGACTCTCGGACTTTCCGTGGTCACCTTGAGTACCTAGTTCGTTGGAAGGGCTATGGTCCTGAGGAGGATTCATGGGTGCCCAAGTCGCATATCCATGCCGATCATCTGTTGGATACGTTTCATGCCAGATACCCTACTAAACCTGCATCCTCGGAGCGGATGCCTTGAAGGGGGGGATCTGTAATGTCCCTTTAAGACATTCCACTTCCATCCCTTAACCTCTATAAATAGCCACTTCCTGTATAGATCCTTGCTTGATTATTTTGTATTTTTCCTCCTACTTTTGGAACCTCAGTCTCAACTGATCAAGTCTGATTAAATTTATATCTAAGATCTCACTCCTCCTAAGGAGATACAGGACGCAATACCTTCCCGAACAAGAACTCTTTCATAACCTTTAACATTTGTCTTACTTTTTCCTCAGTGTAAGGTGTTATCAGCTCTCTCAGTCTGTCTCCGGATCACTTATACCGTACTTCAATCATACCGCCTTCCCTTCTCAGAACCCTCAGGATTCATCTACAGCTTCGGACATACTACCACGCTGTGATAAGTCACACAACTCATACTGTACTTCACAGGTACTTACCTCAATAACGTATTCGCTGCACTCTTTCTTCCCTTACTATAGAACTGTGAGCAAGCCTGTTCACAAAAACAGGAAGAAGGTTTCAGATTCATCCGCCATCACAGCGTCTCACGCTGCATCGCTCCAAGAACAGGAGAACTAAAGGTATTGCTACTTACTAACAAACTGTTGCTTAATTATTCTTACAAATCGAAACTGTATCTATATTTGCTACTTAATCTACAATTCCTCTGATGTATAACTAAGAACTCTCTCACTGAATCTAGTTATAAAGACGTTCATTTACAGTAGCAGTCACATTTCTATACTGCTTTTCTGTTGTGCATTTTCACTTAATTGTAACAGCCAAAGACAGCTTGACTGAGTTTTCACTGATTTAGTCTGTGAGTCGTTTTTGATAAAATCGCTAGCTCTTATAAAGCCTTTAATAAGAAAAATATTATTAGGTATTAAGAGCTAGCTACAAAACCATATATATATATATATTCATAGTTAATAGAAACATAACATTACCAGTTTGTGGCTCTTCCCTTTGGGTTAGCCACGGCACCAAGAATCTTTACGAAGGTTCTAGGGTCCCTTCTGGCGGTTCTAAGACCGCGGGGTATAGCAGTAGCCCCTTACCTAGACGACATCCTGATACAAGCGTCAACTTTTCAAATCGCCAGGTCCCATACGGACATTGTTCTGGCATTCCTAAGGTCTCACGGGTGGAAGGTGAACGAAGGAAAGAGTTCTCTCTCACCTCTCACAAGAGTTTCCTTCCTAGGAACTCTGATAGATTCAGTAGAAATGAAGATTTATCTGACAGAGGTCAGGTTGTCAAAACTTCTAACTTCCTGCCGTGCTCTTTATTCCATTTCTCGTCCGTCATTGGCTCAGTGTATGGAGGTAATCGGATTAATGGTAGCGGCAATGGACATAGTTCCGTTTGCCCGCCTACATCTCAGACCACTGCAACTTTGCATGCTCAATCAGTGGAATGGGGATTACACAGATTTGTCCCCTCTACTAAATCTGGATCAAGAGACCAGGGATTCTCTTCTCTGGTGGCTATCTCGGGTCCATCTGTCCAAGGGAATTAGTTTCCGTACGCCAGAATGGACTATAGTAACGACAGATGCCAGCCTTCTGGGCTGGGGTGCAGTCTGGAACTCCCTGAAGGCTCAGGGTTCGTGGACTCAGGAGGAGGCCCTCCTTCGGATAAACATTCTGGAACTAAGAGCGGTATTCAATGCTCTTCAGGCTTGGCCTCAGCCAGCTGCGGTCAGGTTCATCAGATTTCAGTCGGACAACATCACGACTGTAGCCTATATCAAAACCATCAGGGGGGAACAAGGAGCCCCCTGGCAATGTTGGAGGTTTCAAAGATAATTCTATGGGCAGAGGTTCACTCTTGCCATCTCTCAGCTATCCATATCCCAGGAGTAGAGAACTGGGAGGCGCATTTTCTAAGTCGGCAGACTTTTCATCCAGGGGAGTGGGAGCTCCATCCGGAGGTATTTGCCCAGTTGATCCAACTTTGGGGCAAACCAGAACTGGATCTCATAGCGTCTCGTCAGAACGCCAAGCTTCCTTGTTACGGGTCCAGATCCAGGGTTCCCAAGGCAGCGCCGATAGATGCTCTAGCAGCGCCCTGGTACTTCAGCCTGGCTTATGTGTTTCCACCGTTTCCTCTGCTCCCTCGTCTGATTGCCAAGATCAAGCAGGAGAGAGCTTCAATGATCTTGATAGCCCCTGCGTGGCCACGCAGGACTTGGTATGCAGATCTGGTGGACATGTCATCCTTTCCACCATGGACTCTGCCACTAAGGCAGGACCTTCTACTTCAAGGTCCCTTCAAACATCCAAATCTAATTTCTCTACGTCTGACTGCTTGGAGATTGAATGCTTGATTCTATCAAAGCATGCTTTTTCCGAATCGGTCATTGATACCTTAATTCAGGCTCGAAAGCCTGTCACCAGGAAAATCTATCATAAGATATGGTGTCTTCATTGGTGTGAATCCAAGGGTTACTCATGGAGTAAGGTCAGGATTCCTAGGATATTATCTTTTCTCCAAGAAGGATTGGAGAAGGGTTTGTCAACTAGTTCCTTAAAGGGACAGATTTCTGCTCTGTCTATTCTTTTGCACAAACGTCTGGCTGAGGTTCCAGATGTTCAGGCATTTTGTCAGGCTTTAGTTAGAATCAAGCCTGTGTTTAAACCTGTTGCTCCGCCATGGAGTTTAAATTTAGTTCTTAAAGTTCTTCAAGGGGTTCCGTTTGAACCTTTGCATTCCATAGATATTAAGCTTTTATCTTGGAAAGTTCTGTTTTTAGTAGCAATCTCCTCGGCTCGAAGAGTTTCAGAGTTATCTGCTTTACAATGTGATTCCCCTTATCTGATTTTCCATGCAGATAAGGTAGTGTTACGTACCAAACCTGGGTTTCTTCCTAAGGTGGTATCTAATAAGAATATCAATCAGGAGATTGTTGTTCCTTCACTATGTCCTAATCCTTCTTCAAAGAAGGAACGTCTATTACACAATCTTGATGTGGTTCATGCTTTAAAGTTTTATTTACAAGCTACGAAGGATTTTCGTCAAACATCTGCTTTGTTTGTTGTCTACTCTGGACAGAGGAGAGGCCAAAAGGCTTCGGCAACTTCTCTTTCTTTTTGGCTAAGAAGTATAATACGCTTAGCCTATGAGACTGCTGGCCAGCAGCCTCCTGAAAGAATTACAGCTCATTCTACTAGAGCAGTAGCTTCCACATGGGCTTTTAAACATGAGGCCTCTGTTGAACAGATTTGTAAGGCGGCGACTTGGTCTTCACTTCATACCTTTTCTAAATTCTATAAATTTGATACTTTTGCTTCTTCGGAGGCTATTTTTGGGAGAAAGGTCTTACAGGCAGTGGTGCCTTCCATTTAAGTTCCTGCCTTGTCTCTCCCTTCAAAATTTATGCTTACCTGATAAATGTATTTCTCTTGTGGTGTATCCAGTCCACGGCCCGCCCTGTCATTTTAAGGCAGGTGTTTTTTCTTGTTTTTTTTTAAACTACAGTCACCACTGCACCCTATAGTTTCTCCTTTTTTTCTTGCTTGTCTTCGGTCGAATGACTGGGGGTGGCAGTTAGGGGAGGAGCTATATAGACAGCTCTGCTGTGGGTGTCCTCTTGCAGCTTCCTGTTGGGAAGGAGAATATCCCACAAGTAATGGATGAACCCGTGGACTGGATACACCACAAGAGAAAGAAATTTATCAGGTAAGCATAAATTTTGTTTTTGATAAGTATGTTTTCATTACTTAAAGGGACACTGAACCCAAATTCTTTCTTTCATGATTCAGATAGATCATGAAATTTTAAGCAACTTTCTAATTACTCCTATTATCAAATTTTCTTCATTCTCTTGGTATCTTTATTTGAAATGCAAGAATGTAAGTTTAGATGCCGGACCATTTTTGGTGAACAACCTGGGTTGTTCTTGCTGATTGGTGTATAAATTCATCCACCAATAAAAAAGTGCTATCCAGAGTTCTGAACCAAAAAAAAAAAAAGCTTAGATGCCTTCTTTTTCAAATAAAGATAGCAAGAGAACAAAGAAAAAATGATAATAGGAGTAAATTAGAAAGTTGCTTAAAATTGCATGCTCTATCTGAATCACGAAAGAAAACATTTGGGTTCAGTATCCCTTTAAGACACTCTCAGCTATGGTTTGGCACTTTATGTATTTATATAAAGTTCTAAATATATGTATTGTACTTATATTTACCATGATTCAGGTTTTCAGTATATTTCCTTTTGCAGACTGCCAGTTTCATATTTGGGAAATGCATTTTTTAAGAAAAATGTATTTCTTACCTGGGGTATAGTCTTTTTTTCAATTGACTGTCATTTTAAATTCACGGGCAGGATTAGGCTCGCGAGGGCGCAAAATGCCAAAGTATATTGCGTCATTTTTGGCACGAGATTTTTTGGTGTGAAGTTACGCTCGATGACACAAATTCCTCACTTCCGGCATCTTAGTTGACGCCGAGTCCTTTCACAAGGTTGCGTCTTCAATGATGCGAGTGTGTCATTTCCGGATGTTGTTAACGGCAATTTTTTTTTTCTGTTTGTGTTGTGCGTCATACTTGGCGCCAAATATTTTTATTATTTTAAACCCCATTTCTATATGCCTCTTGCTTTTTTTCTCTATCAGAGGGCTATGCCGTTTGCATTTTTTTCCCATTCCTGAAACTGCCATATAAGGAAATTTATCATTTTGCTTTATATGTTGTTTTTTCTCTTACATTTGCAAGATGTCTCAATCTGATCCTGTCTCAGAAATCACTGTTGGAACCCTGCTGCTAAATAACAGTTCTATCAAAGCTAAGTGAATTTGTTGTAAACTTGTGGAGATTACGGGGCTCGCCAGAAACAGCAGTTATGAAGCAGCGGTCACAAAGACCACTGCTCCATAACCTGTCTGCCTGCTCTGAGGAGGTGGACAGACATCGCCGCAATTCAACCCGATCGAATACGATCGGGTTGATTGACATCCCCTGCTGGCGGCCGATTGGCCGCGAGTCTGCAGGGGGCGGCGTTGCACCAGCAGCTCTTGTGAGCTGCTGGTGCAATGCTGAATACGGAGAGCGTATTGCTCTCCGTATTCAGCGAGGTCTGGCGGACCTGATCCGCACTGTCGGATCGGGTCTGCCAGACCTTGTTAAATAGAGGCCTATATCTCCAGTTGTGGTGTGTAATAGTTGTCATGATAAACTTTTACATGCAGATAATGTGTCCATCAGTAATAGTACATTGCATGTTGCTGTTCCTTCAACATCTAATGTACAAGATATACCTGTGAATTTAAAATAATTTATTGCTGATTCTATTCAAAAGGCTTTGTCTGCCATCCCGCCTTCTAATAGACGTAAAAGGTATTTTAAAACTTCTCATAAAGTTGATGAAATTTCAAATGACCGACAACATACTGAATTATCCTCCTTTGATGAGGATCTATCTGATTCAGAAGATCCTTCCTCAGATATTGACACTGACAAATCTACTTATTTATTTAAAATGGAGTATATTCGTTCTTTGTTAAAAGAGGTGTTGATTACATTGGATATTGAGGAAATCAGTCCTCTTGATATTAAAACTAGTAAACGTTTAAATTCTGTTTATAAACCTCCTGTAGTTACTCCAGAGGTTTTTCCAGTTCCTGATATGATTTCTAAGGAATGGAATAGGACTGGTACTTATTTTATTCCTTCTTCAAGGTTTTTTGTATCCTTTGCCAGCAGTTACATTGTAGTTTTTGGAAAAGATTCCCAAAGTTGATGGGGCTCTCTCTACTCTTGCTAAACGTACTACTATTCCTATGGAAGATAGTACTTCTTTTAAAGATTCTTTAGATAGGAAACTTAAATCTTATCTAAAGAAAAGCCTATTTATATTCGGGTCATCTTCTCAGGCCTGCAAATTCTTTGGCTGATGTTGCAGCTGCATCAACTTTTTGGTTGAAAATTTAGCGCAACAAGAATTGGATTCTGATTTGTCTAGCATTGTTCGCTTGCTTCAACATGCTAATCATTTTATTTGTGATGCCATTTATAAATACATCAAAATTTATGTTAAATCTATGTCTTTAGCTATTTTAGCTATAAGAGCTTTGTGGCTTAAATCTTGGAATGCTGACATGACTTCTAAGTCCAGATTGCTATCTCTTTCTTTCCAAGGTAATAAGTTATTTGGTTCTCAGTTGGATTCGATTATTTCAACTGTCACTGGGGGGAATGGAGTTTTTTGCCTCAGGATAAAAGACCTAAGGGTAAATCTAAAGCTTCTAACCATTTTCGTTCCTTTCGACAAAATAAGGAACATAAACCTAATCATTCCCCCAAGGAATCTGTTTCCAATTGGAAACCTTCTTCAAATTGGAATAAATCCAAGCCAAGAAACCAAAGCCAGCCCCTAAGTCCGCATGAAGGTGCGGCCCTCATTCCAGCTCAGCTGGTAGGGGACAGTTTAAGATTTTTCAAGGATGTTTGGACAAATTCTGTCCAAAATCAATGGATTCTGAGTATTGTTTCTCAGGGGTACCGAATAGGATTCAGAGTAAGACCACCTGTGAGAAGATTTTTTTCTCTCACGCATCCCAGTAAATCCAGTAAAGGCTCAGGCTTTCCTGAAGTGTGTTTCAGACATGGAATTTTCAGGGGTAATCATGCTATAACGACTATTCTGCCTTTTGTTCATCATATCTTCATATTCCGATTCATCCAGATCATTATCAGTTACTGAGATTCTCTTTTCTAGACAAGCATTACCAATTTGTCGCTCTTCATTTTGGCCTAGCGACAGCTCCAAGAATATTTTCAAAGGTTCTCGGTGCCCTACTCTCTGTAATCAGAGAGCGGGGTATTGCAGTGTTTCCTTATTTGGACTGCAGAATCTCACATGAATCAACTAGTGTTGTTTCTTCAAAAACATAGTTGGAGGATCAATTTACCAAAATTTCTTTGATTCCTCAGACAAGGGTCAACTTTTTAGGTTTCCATATAGATTCAGTGTCCATGACTGTGTCTCTAACAGACAAGAGACGTTTAAAATTGGTTTCAGCCTGTCGTAACCTTCAGTCTCAGTCATTCCCTTCAGTAGCTATGTGCATGGAAGTTTTAGGTCTCATGACTGCAGCATCGGACGCAATCCCCTTTGCTCATTTTCACATGAGACATCTCCAGCTTTGTATGCTGAACCAATGATGCAGGGATTATACAAGGATATCACAATTAATATCCATAAAGCCCAATGTTCGACTATCTCTGACTTGGTGGTTAGATTACCATCGTATAGTTCAAGGGGCCTCTTTTGTTTGTCCAACCTGGACTGTGATCACAACAGATGCGAGTCTTTCAGGTTGGGGAGCTGTTTGGGGATCTCTGACAGCGCAAGGGGTTTGGAAATCTCAAGAGGCAAGATTACCAATCAATATTTTGGAACTCCGTGTGATTTTCAGGGCTCTTCAGATTCGGCCTCTGTTGAAGAGAGAACCGTTCATTTGTTTTCAGACAGACAATATCACAACTGAGGCATATGTCAATCATCAGGGTGGGACTCACAGGCCAAAAGCTATGAAAGAAGTATCTTGGATACTTGCTTGGGCGGAATCCAGCTCCTGTCTAATTTCTGCGGTTCATATCCCAGGTATAGACAATTGGGAGGGGGATTATCTCAGCCGTCAGACTTTACATCCAGGGGAGTGGTCCCTCCATCCAGATGTGTTTTCTCAGATTGTTCAGATGTGGGGTCTTCCAGAAATAGATCTGATGGCTTCTCATCTAAACAAGAAACTTCCCAGGTACCCTTCCAGGTCCAGGGATCTTCAGGCGGAAGCAGTGGATGCATTGACACTTCCTTGGTGTTACCAACCTGCTTATATTTTCCCGCCTCTAGTTCTTCTTCCAAGAGGGATCTCCAAAATCATCATGGAACAATCGTTTGTGTTGCTGGTAGCTCCAGCATGGCCTCACAGGTTTTGGTATGCGGATCTTATTCAGATGTCCAGTTGCCAACCTTGGCCACTTCCATTAAGGCCGGACCTTCTGTCTCAAGGTCCGATTTTTCCATCAGGATCTCAAATCATTAAATTTGAAGGTATGGAAATTGAACGCTTAGTGCTTAGTCATAGAGGTTTCTCTGATTCTGTGATTAATACTATGTTGCAAGCTCGTAAATCTGTTTCTAGAAAGATTTATTATCGAGTTTGGAAGACTTACATTTCATGGTGTTCCTCTAATAAATTCTCGTGGCATTCTTTTAGAATTCCTAGAATTTTACAGTTTCTTCAGGATGGTTTGGATAAGGGTTTGTCTGCGAGCTCTTTGAAGGGACAAATTTCTGTTCTTTCTGTTTTATTTCACAGAAAGATTGCTAAGCTTCCTGATATTCACTGTTTTGTTCAGGCTTTGGTTTGTATCAAGCTTGTCATTAAATCAATCTCTCCTCCTTGGAGTCTTACTTTGGTTTTGAAGGCTTTACAGGCTCCTCCATTTGAGCCTATGCATTCTTTGGACATTAAACTACTTTCTTGGAAAGTGTTATTTCTTTTGACCATCTCTTCTGCTAGAAGAATTTCTGAATTATCTGCTCTCTCTTGTGAATTTTCTGATTTTTCAATAGGATAAAGCAGTTTTGCGGACTTCATTTAAATATTTACCTAAGGTTGTGAATTCTAACAACATTAATAGAGAAATTGTTGTCCCTTCCTTGTGTCCTAATCCTAAGAATTCTTTGAAGAGATCATTACATTCTTTGGATGTGGTTAGAGCTCTGAAATATTATGTCAAAGCTACTAAAGATTTCAGGAAGACTTCTAGTATGTTATCTTTTCTGGTCCTAGGAAAGGTCAGAAGGCTTCTGCTGTTTCCTTGGCATCGTGGTTAAAGCTTTTGATTCATCAAGCTTATTTGGAGTCGGGTCAAGCCCCGCCTCAGAAAATTACAGCTCATTCTACTAGATCAGTCTCCACTTCGTGGGCTTTTAGGAATGAAGCTTCAGTTGATCAGATTTGCAAAGCAGCAACTGGTCTTCTTTGCATACATTTACTAAATTTTACCGTTTTGATGTATTTGCTTCTTCGGAAGCAGTTTTTGGTAGAAAAGCTCTTTAGGCAGCTGTTTCAGTTTGATTCTTCTGCTTATGTTTAAAGTTTTTTCCTTTCATTTATGAGAATAAACTTATATTTTGGGTTGTGGATTAATTTTCTTCAGCGAAAAATGGCTGTTTTTTTTATCCCTCCCTCTCTAGTGACTCTTGCGTGGAGTTCCACATCTTGGGTATTGCTATCCCATACGTCACTAGCTCATGGACTCTTGCCAATTACATGAAAGAAAACATAATTTATGTAAGAACTTACCTGATAAATTCATTTCTTTCATATTGGCAAGAGTCCATGAGGCCCCCCCTTTTTATGGTGGTTATGTTTTTTTGTATAAAGCACAATTATTTAAAAATTCCTTTGTTGATGCTTTTTACTCCTTTCTTTATCACCCCACTACTTGGCTATTCGTTAAACTGAATTGTGGGTGTGGTGAGGGGTGTATTTATAGGCATTTTGAGGTTTGGGAAAATTTGCCCCTCCTGGTAGGATTGTATATCCCATATGTCACTAGCTCATGGACTCTTGCCAATATGAACGAAATGAATTTATCAGGTAAGTTCTTACATAAATTATGTTTTCTGTACTGTCGCACAATGTTTAGAGATCATCTTTGTTTTCCTGCCCGGTCTTAGACCATGGATCTGTTTGGATTCGTTTGGTTCGGAAGGGTTCCCTTTTTGGGTTTTGGATAACCTTACGGTTTCCTTCTGATTTTCCTTGCCTTGTCCCTTTGGGATTTGTCGGCCAGGGTTCACCTTACTGGTAGGGGTGTGTGGTTGGGGACTGTCTGTTGCGCTACGGTGTCTCTTGGAGGACTGTTGGCTCCAAGCTGAGTCTCTTGCCAGGCTTCTGGGGGATTCTTTTCCTTCCTGTTTTCCCAACTTCAGTTAAAGTAGTTTTTTTTTGTTGGGTAGTGGTTTCAGGCCTGGTTCCCTCAGAATTAGCTGACTATTGTACCCCCCCCCCCCCCCCACCGTTTTGGCATTCAGTGTCCTCTTTAGCTTGGGTATTGTTTTCCCAAAGGTAATGAACACAGCTGTTGACTCTTTCCAGGTAGGAAGAAAAACATAAATTATGCTTACCTGATAATTTCCTTTTCTTCTGTTGGAAAGAGTCCACAGCTCCCCGCACGTTTTCTTGAATGTGGGTCGTCTTTTTATTCTTCTGGCACCTTTTGGTTTTCACCCTGATATTTCTTCTACTGTTCCTTGTTCTTCAGCAGAATGACTGGGGGATGAGGGAAGTTGGAGGAGTATTTAAGCCTTTGGCTGGGGTGTCTTTGCCTCCTCCTGGTGTCCAGGTTCTTATTTCCCAAAAGTAATTCATGCAGCTGCGGACTCTTTCCAACGGAAGAAAAGGAAACTATCAGGTAAGCATAATTTATGTTATTCCGCTACATTTGCAGATTTTAATAGGCCAATAGTAGAGGCAGATTTTAGATTTCCAAAAGGTCAGTAAAAAGAAGCTTTTTATAACATTTGGGTACAAAAAAATGACTGGCATAAAGCAAAAAATAATTAGCAGTAGTTAATGAACCAAAATTGGTGGTTATTGTTTTCATTATGTTTACGAAATGTGGCACCGTCCCTTATGTTTCTGTAAATGAGACTACACGTAAACACAGATGGGTTACAATGCATCATACACCAAGGACATGGAACCTAAAGAACTTTATTAACAGAAAAATAACTATACAGTTTTCCATATAAATCTTTATCAATACTAATGTTGAGCAAAACGATGCCTTGTATATAACCACAAAATTATAAATCAGATTAAGCCCTGAGCACTTCTGCCATAGAAATCAACTTAAATCTCACTGATTAGATATTTATCAAAATATTTTCTGCTTAAAGAGAGAAAGAAGTAAAAATTAAACGCTAAATGTTCCAGATAACGCATACATTTTTAGACTTTCCAATGTATATAACTAATATGAAATTCACTACTTATTTTTGGTCTCCTTTCTTTAAATCTAGGTCTTATCCATAAGATCATACAGAGATAGGTTTAGGAGCGTGCATGTGCTCAAGATGTGCACCCTGCTAGCTCAGTATGCGTTCATGGAAAACCCTTTTAATTCTTAGCCCTACACTTATTTAATTACTGCCAACATGTCTACATAGTATTCTTTTCTAGATTATTTTCCCGTCTCCCAACACCCAATATTTATAGGCCCTTACCGTCTAACCTGGTTATCTATTCTAATATATTTTCTTGTTACAAATAAGTAAACCCATGATTAGTTTATTAGTATAGGTACACAACCTGAGTTGAATCATTTTTCTTTGTATGCCCCATGCATTTTTTTGATCTCTTAATAGCAGACTACAAAATCTACGTTTTATTTATCTCCTCTTGATGGGCACGTTTATGCCTAATAAGAGACCGATTATCTGTAAAAGTTTTATCACACTCAGTACACGGGAACGGCCTCTCTCCAGTGTGAGTTCTTTGATGTCTCAGCATAGTGTCCTTGCATATAAATCCTCGCTCACAATGACTGCAGACATAAGGTTTCTCCCCTGTGTGTAATCTTTGGTGTACGACCAAGTTTGCATATTGGCAGTAGCCCTTTCCACACACATTGCACACATGGGGTCTCGTCTCGGCGTGGATGCTGGAGTGTTTGATGACACTGGATTTACGGGTAAAGCGTTGTCCACAAACGTTGCATACAAATGGCTTTTCTCCGGTGTGCACCACCTGATGCAAAACGAGGTGCGAGTTGTTTATAAATTTTCGACCACATTGCTTGCATGCAAAAGGTCTCTCACCCGTATGGATTCTTTCATGAACAACAACATGAGTCTTACAGGAAAATGTTTTTCCGCAAACAGAACATGAAAACGGTCTCTCCTTAATGTGCGTTTTAGAGTGTCTTGAAAGGCTTGACTTATCTGCAAAATCTTTCCCACACTTATCACAAATGTAAGATTTCTCTTTTGAGCAAGATTTCTTGTTCTTCTTAATATCTCCAGTTTTTCTCAAACTTCTGAAACATATGATGCACGTAAATGGATCCCCTTCACTAGTGCGAATTCTTAGATGTGGGTTAATTTTCACCATCTCTGAACATTCATAGCAAATCTGTCCCTGGACATTTTTGTCCTCTTGATTATCATTCTCCCAACCGAAACCTGCTGGAAACACCAAAATGAATGAGATTAATACCTTCTTTTTCTGTTTTATATTTTGTTTTACATTAAAACATAGTAAATTAAGTCTTTAACCCTTTCCTGCCGGGACTTATTTGTCGGAAATGTAAACAAATAAGTAAAAAATTTAAATCATGAGATTGTTGATGGGATTGAGTGATTTTAATAATGCTAGGCACGCCATCTAGCCCACGATCACATTTACGAATTGGCTATGGCTTCAGAATAGCCAAACGGCTAGGACATTTTATGCCATCCCAATGGCGCTAAAGCCCAGCGGAGTTAGGATGGCGTGGAACACCCTAATGGTGGGAAAGGGTTAAACACTACTGATTGTAAGAAAAAAAACAATGGTAAGAAAAACTTGGTTAGTACATAACTGGTAATTGACCAAGCAAGATAGAAACATAAAAACAGATTTTGACGGCTGATAACTATAAACCCAAGTCTGTACACATTTCCCATAAAGTGTTAGTCTTATGTTTATCCCAGGCATTTTTAAAGTCCCCCACAGTGTTTGCCCTTACTACCTCTAATAGAAGCTTACTCCATTAATCAACCACCCTTTTTGTGCAGAAGTGTCTCCATAAATTACTACCAAACCTGCTACCCTTCAGCGTGTAGATCCAACCCATAAATATATACACCACTTCCCTTCCTGTTTAAGTTAGTTCCTGTATAGCCAAGAAAACATAATTTATGCAAGAACTTACCTGATAAATTAATTTCTTTCATATTGGCAAGAGTCCATGAGCTAGTAACGTATGGGATATACAATCCTACCAGGAGGGGCAAAGTTTCCCAAACCTCAAAATACCTATAAATACACCCCTCACCACACCCACAATTCAGTTTAACGAATAGCCAAGTAGTGGGGTGAAAAAGAAAGGAGTAAAAAGCACCAAAAAAGGAATTTGGAAATAATTGTGCTTTATACAAAAAATCATAACAACCATAAAAAGGGTGGGCCTCATGGACTCTTGCCAATATGAAAGAAATTAATTTATCAGGTAAGTTCTTAAAAAAATTATGTTTTCTTTCATGTAATTGGCAAGAGTCCATGAGCTAGTGATGTATCGGATAGTAATACCCAAGATGTGGAACTCCACAGAAGATTTACTAGAGAGGGAGGGATAAAAATAACAGCCATTTTCCGCTGAAAAAATTAATCCACAACCCAAAATATAAATTTATTCTCATAAATTAAAAGAAAAAACAAACATAAGCAGAGGAATCAAACTGAAACAGCTGCTTGGAGAACTTTTCTACCAAAAACTGCTTCCGAAGAAGCAAATACATCAAACCGGTAGAATTTAGTAAATGTATGCAAAGAAGACCAAGTTGCTAATTCGCAAATCTGATCAACTGAAGCTTCATTCTTAAAAGCCCATGAAGTGAAGTCTAGCAGAATGAGGCGGGGCCTGACCTGACTCCAAATAAGCCTGATAAATCAAAAGCTTTAATCAGGATGCCAAGGTAATGGCAAAAGCTTTCTGACCTTTCCTAGGACCAGAAAAGACAACAAATAGACTAGAATTGTTCCTGAAATCTTTAGTAACTTCAACATAATATTTCAAAGTTCTTACAACATCCAAAGAATGTAAGGATCTCTCCAAAGAATTCTCAGGATTAGGACACAAAGAAGGAACAACAATTTTCTATTAATGTTGTTAGAATTCAGAACCTGTAAAGCCTTCAAAACCAAATTAAGACTCCAAGGAGGAGAGATTGATTTAATGACAGGCTTGATACAGACCAAAGCCTGCACAAAACAGTGAATATCAGGACGCTTAGCAATCTTTCTGTGAAATAAAACAGAAAGAGCAGAGATTTTTCCCTTCAAGGAACTTGCAGACAAACCTTTATCCAAACCATCCTGAAGAAACTGTAAAATTCTAGGAATTCTAAAAGAATTCCAGGAGAATTTATGAGAAGAACACCATGAAATATAAAAGTCTTCCAAACTCGATAATAAATCTTCCTAGAAACAGATTTACGAGCCTGTAACATAGTATTAATCACTGAGTCAGAGAAACCTCTATGACTAAGCGTTATAATTCCATACCTTCAAATTTAATGATTTGAGATCCTGATGGAAAAACGGACCTTGAGACAGAAGGTCAGGTCTTAAAGGAAGTGGCCAAGGTTGGCAACAGGACATCCAAACAAGATCCGCATACCAAAACCTGTGAGGCTATGCTGGAGCTACCAGCAACACAAACGATTGTTCCATGATGATCTTGAAGATCACTCTTGGAAGAAGAACTAGAGGCAGGAAAATATAAGCAGGTTGGTAACACGAAGGAACTGCTAATGCATCCACCGCCTCCGCCTGAGGATCCCTGGACCTGGACAGGTACCTGGGAAGTTTCTTGTTTAGATTGGAAGCCATCAGATCTATTTCTGGAAGACCCCACATCTGAACAATATGAGAAAACACCTCTGGATTGAGCGACTACTCCCCTGGATCTAAAGTCTGACGGCTGAGATAATCCGCTTCCCAACTGTCTATACCTGGGATATGAACCACAGAAATTAGACAGGAGCTGGATTCTGCCCAAGAAAGTATCCAAGATACTTCTTTCATAGCTTGGGGACTGCGAGTCCTACCCTGATGATTGACATATGCCACAGTTGTGATATTGTCGGTCTGAAAACAAATGAACGGTTCTCTCTTCAACAGAGGCCACACCTGAAGAGCCCTGAAAATAGCACAGAGTTCTAAAATATTGATTGGTAACCTCACCTCTTGAGATTTCCAAACCCCTTGTGCTGTCAGAGATCCCCAGACAGCTCCCCAACCTGAAAGACTTGCTTGTTGGATGAAAAAAGAGGCACCTTGAACTATACAATGGTGATCTAACCACCAAGTCAGAGAGAGTCGAACATTGGGATTTAAGGATATTGTGATAACTTTGTATAATCCCTGCACCATTGATTCAGCATACAAAGCTGAAGAGGTCTCATATGAAAATGAGCAAAGGGGATTGCATCCGATGCTGCAGTCATGAGACCTAAAACTTCCATGCACATAGCTACTGAAGGGAATGATTGAGACTGAAGGTTTCGACAAGCTGAAATCAATTTTATTCATCTCTTGTCTGTTAGATTCAGTGTCCATATCTGGAAACCTAAAAAGGTGACCCTTGTCTGAGGAATCAAGGAACTTTTTGGTAAATTGATCCTCCAACCATGTCTTTGAAGAAACAACACTAGTTGATTCATGTGAGATTCTGCAGAATGTAAAGACCGAGCTAGTACCAAGATATCATCCAAATAAGGAAACACCGCAAAACCCCACTGTCTGATCACAGAGAGTAGGGCACAGAGAACCTTTGAAAAGATTCTTGGAGCTGTCGCTAGGCCAAATGGAACAACGACAAATTGGTAATGCTCGTCTAGAAAAGAGAATCTCAGAAACTGATAGTGGTCTGGATGAATCAGAATATGAAGATATGCATCCTGTAAGTCTATGGTGGACATTAAATGCCCTTGCTGAACAAAAGGCAGAATAGTCCTTATAGTCACCATTTTGAAAGTTGGCACTCTTACAAAACGATTCAAAATTTTCAGATCCAGAATTGGCCTGAATGAATCTTCTTTCTTTGGGACAATGAATAGATTTGAATAAAACCCCAGACCCTGTTCCTGAAATGGAACTGGTATAATTACCCCTGAAAGCTCCAGGTCTGAAACACACTTCAGAAAAGCCTGAGCCTTTACTGGATTTGCTGGGATGTGTGAGAGAAAAAAATCTTCTCACTGGGCTGGAATTAGGGCCGCACCTTCATGCAGACTTGGGGGCTGGTTTTGGTTTCTTAAATGGTTTGGATTTACTCCAACTTGAAGGTTTCAAATTGGAACCAGATTCTTTGGGGGAAGGATTAGGTTTCTGTTCCTTATTTTGTTGAAAGGAACGAAAACGGTTAGAAGCTTTAGATTTACCCTTAGGTCTTTTATCCTGAGGCAAAAAACTCCCTTCCCCCAGTGACAGTTGAAATAATGGAATCCAACTGAGATCCAAATAAATTATTACCTTGGAAAGAAAGAGATAGTAATCTAGACTTAGATACCATGTCAGCATTCCAATATTTAAGCCACAAAGCTCTTCTAGCTAAAATAGCTAAAGTCATAGATTTAACATCAATTTTGATATAAAAAATGGCATCACAGATAAAATGATTAGCATGTTGAAGCAAGCAAACAATGCTAGACAAATCAGGATACATTTCCTGTTGCGCTAAACTTTCCAACCAAAAAGTTGATGCAGCTACAACATCAGCCATAGAAGTGGCAGGCCTGAGAAGATAGCCAGAATATAAATAAGCTTTCCTTAGATAAGATTCAAGTTTCCTATTTAAAGGGTCCATAAAGGAAGTACTATCTTCCATAGGAATAGTAGTACATTTGGCAAGAGTAGAAATAGCCCCATCAACTTTGGGGATGTTTTCCCAAAACTCCAAACTAACTGCTGGCAAAGGATACAATGTTTTAAACCTTGAAGAAGGGATAAAAGAAGTACCAGGCCTATTCCATTCCTTAGAAATCATATCAGAAATAGCATCAGGAACTGGAAAAACCTCTGGAGTAACCACAGGAGGTTTATAAATAGAATTTAAACATTTACTAGTTTTAGTATTAAGAGGACTAGTTTCCTCAATATCCAATGTAATCAACACCTCTTAACAAGGAACGAATATACTCCATTTTAAATAGATTTGTCAGTGTCAATATCTGAGGAAGGATCTTCAGAGTCAGATAGATCCTCATCAGAGGAGGATAATTCAGTATGTTGTCAGTCATTTGAAATTTCATCAACTTTATGAGAAGTTTTAAAAGACCTTTTACTTTTATTAGAAGGCAGAATAGCAGACAACGCCTTCTGAATTGCAACAGCAATAAAATATTTTATATTCACAGGAATATCATGTACATTAGATGTTGAAGGAACAAGGGGCATTGTACTATTACTGATGGATACATTCTCTGCATGTAAAAGTTTATCATGACAACTGTTACATACTACCGCTGGACATATAATCTCAACTAATTTACAACAGATACACTTATCTTTGGTAAAACTGTTATCAGGCAGCATAAATCCAACAGTGGTTCTGAGACAGGATCAGATTGAGACATCTTGCAAATGTAAGAGAAAAAACATCTAAAGCAAAATTATCAAATTCCTTATATGGCAGTTTCAGGAATGGGAAAAATGCAAACAGCATAGCCCTCTGACATAGAAAAAGGCAAGAGGCAAATAGGAATGGGGGTTTAAATAATGAAATTATTTGGTGCCAAGTATGATGCACAACGCAAAATTATTTTTTTTTGGCGCTAACAACATCCAGAAATGACACATTCACATCATTCAGACGTAACCTTGTGCAAGGAAACTCGGCGTCAACTAAGATGCCAGAAATAATTAATTTGCATTACCAGACGTACCTTCGCACCAAAAAAATTCTCGCACCAAAAATGACGCAATAAACATTGGCATTTTCCTGGTAGGATTGTATATCCCATACGTCACTAGCTCATGGACTCTTGCCAATTACATGAAAGAAACAATATACTTGGAGAGAGAGAAAAAAAGAAGAAGGGGATTTGAACCTCAGATAGCTCAGAGGCATAGGTAAAAAAAACAAAAAACTTTGAATATGAAAAAAATGAATTTATCTGATTCTCTCTCACACATTCCAAGCACCTTTATTGGTATTTGTCAGCGCCAAAGTTATGAAGTATATGAAGACAAGGGAGGAAAGTGAAACTTCTTTTTAGGTCAGAGAAACCATGGAACTTTCAACAAATGCTGCTTACATTCTCTTACATTAAATAAATAAACAGCCCATTGTGGAAATATTCAAAATATGGAGAACAGATACAAATTCAGAAAGAAAATTCCTACATTTATATTATCTGGTAAGGGCATTCCAAATCTCGGGGCGGGGGGAGATATTTAATTACTAAAAGTTTACAGACCTTCTAAAAAGTGTAACCCACTTTATTTGAACGTATTTACCCTAGAAAAACAAATATTTAGGAACCAAACTGTTGCCTCAAAGTATGCGTATAAAAAGTCTACAATTTATTAATGTAAGTAAAATGAGAAGTCTCAATACGGTATGCTCTATCTGAATCATGAAAGTTTAATTTTAGTGTCCCTTTAATAATTGGATTCTTAAAAATATTAGGAATCAAAAAAAGAAACCAAAAATTCAGTCCTACCAGAAAGATATCCAAAACCCAAGTTCTCTTAGGTTGGTTAGATACCAAAAATGTCCTCCTTTGTAGCTACGCTAGTCTATAGAAATACTATTGGGAACAATTAACTGAAGGACAAACAATTAGTCTGAACTGCCAAAGACTAACCAAATGACAATGGTAAAATCAACGAAAGTCTACGGTTCCCTGCTTCTGCTGTAATTTTTGGCAGCTTTGATGGTTGCCCTTGTTGCCTTCAGCTCTATTTCTGAAAATACATACTATATCAAATTACCTGAAAAACCTTACTGGGCAAAGACCACACTTTTCTTTTTTTCCTTTTTATTAATCAACAACAGGAATGTTTATACATTATTACGGTATCAGAAGGGAGAAAAAAAAGAAATAAAATACATTTCTTGAATAGACAGGCATAAATCTCCATTACAAGATCAATATTTAAATTATTAGCTCCAACGAATCATTCAGCTTTTGACAATATAACGCACAAACCTGTTGCAATTTTATCTATTATACAGAAACGAAAAAACAAAACCAAACAATTATCTCTCCTATTATAGCCTGGCTATATATTCCTAATTCTCATATTATGATTTGGCCAACTAATACATACTGTCTCCTATTATAGCCTAGATTTAACTCTTTTTCAAATAATGAACCCAAAAAAAAAAAAGAACTCTCGACTCCCAAGTATTTATGAATTTCTAATAAATGTCCTACTCACACCTGTCATTACGGCTATGTAAATTATAGCAAGCGACAACAGCACAAACAGAACAAACAAAATAAAGCCAAAACAAAACAAAAAAACAAACAAAAAAAAATAAACAAACAAAAAAAAACAACAACATATTTTTTTGGTTCCCCTCCCCTCTGGGACCCCTTCCGACTCTCCAGATTTAAAGGATATTTTTCCATTCCACAGTATACCAATCCGAAGCCAGAACAGCTGTAATAAATTCTGTCATTTGTCTCATAGGATAAAGAATTTGAAGCTGAAAGTTTGTCGAAAAAGGAGTACCTTATCCCATTTTTTTAAAAACTGATTAACTTTACTGTCCGGGTTATTTAGAACCTCACATTGCCCTACTGCTATCTGGAATCTAATTTCCTGTAGAAAAACTTGGAAGCTAAGACTATGCTTATCTTTCCATGATCTAAGAATGAGTTGCCTACCAATTAGTATGGCTAAATTAATAAGTTATTTGTTCTGAATGTACCTCTCCTCACACAATAGAATGATATAATACTTATTAAGCGTAATTTTACTACTTAAAAATCTGTTCAGCCAGAATCAAATCTGACACCATAATTTTTTAACTTTAGGACATTGCCAAAAACAATGCAAGAGATCAGCTTCCCCTAGCTGACATCTAGAGCATAGATTTCTCTCAGTCAAATTCCATTTAGACTTCATACAATGAGTAATATATGCTCTGTTTATCAATTTCATATGTGACTCTTTCCTAATTACCAATGTTGTATATTTGTTGATTCTAATAAAAACGTCTTTAAAGTCAGCAAATTGCAAGTTCTCAAGCTCCACTAACCATTTGGAATATACTAGGCTAATATCCTTTTTTCCTTGATGTGCTACAAAGTTTTTATAAAGGAGAGATGTAGAGTGGAGGCCGGCTTTATACATTTTAATTATTATATCTAGGATTCCTAAAGTGAGCGTTCCTCTTCTGCAGATCTCCTTTACTGAGATAAAATGCCTAACCTGTAGGTATGCAAAGAAATCTTTATTCCTAATACCAAATTCTTGTACCAATTGTTCAAATAGTTTAATAGAACATGTTTCCTCATTTATACATTGAGCCATATATTTAAGCCCTTTTTGTGCCCATATATGATATAGTCTGGAATCTAATCCAGGTTCAAACTCCGGATTTCCAGCAATGGGGAGGAGAGAAGAAAAGGCATTATCTATTCCCAGCCCATCGCAGATCTTGTTCCAGGCCTTTATTATGTTTAAAAAAGTAAACTTTGGGATATTAAGTTTGAGCATATTAATGATACACAAATGTGGGAGTGTCTTAAGAGCATACGGAAAGATAATACTCTCTTCCACTTGAGAGTTGTAATATAATCTGTCCCCGATAACCATTCTAACGCTATTTTAGCCATACTTGCCCAATTATATATCTTAATATCAGGCAGCGCCATACCTTCCTCCTCTTTATTACATGTCAGCTTTTTCATAGAAAAAATTTGGTACAATATGAATAAAAAGCTTTTAATATCTTTACAGCGGATAAATACTGGTAGATTCTGTATTAGGAAAATATTTTAGGGAAGATTATTATTTTAATCAGGGAGATTTTAGCAGAAAGAGAAAATGGAAGACTAGACCAATCACGTATAGATGTCAAGATTTTATTCCATAGCTGAGGATAGTTTAAATCATACCACTGATTAGGATCTTTAGCAAGCATTATTCCAAGATACTTTTGCATTGCTAAAGAAAAGGGATTTTCAGTTAAACTGTTCTTATGTTTAATAATCCATAATATTTCTAACTTGTTTGTATTGATTTTATACCCAGTCAAAGAGCTATATATTTTCAAGATCTCTAGTAATTTTGGAATAAAGACCTTCGAATTTTTAACATATAATATAATCTGCATAAAGTGATAACACATGGTTCCTTCCCCCGATCAAAACCCCTTCAAGCGTTTTTCTACAAGAAATTGCCAACGATTATAAAGAAATATTAAATAGAAGAGGAGAGAGTGGACAGCCTTGTCTAGTCCCTTGCTCAAGATAAATATTTGGGGTTATATTACCATTAATTATCAAAGAGAAAGCAGGCTTACTATATAACAGTTTAATAAAATTTAGAAAATGCCCGGATATCCCAAAATTTTCAAGTGAAGTGAACAAATGATCCCATGAGATAGATATTGACGGCAGATAAGAGCCATAGGCCCAGCAAGTCTGCCCGACCTTACCTAACAGTATAAACTTATCTAGTTCGTAGGATAGCCCTATGCTTGTCCCATGCATTTTTAAAGTCCCCCACAGTGTTTGTTGCTACTACCTCTTGAGGAAGTTTATTCTATAAATCAATCACTCTTTCTGTAAAGAAGTGCTTCCTCAAATTACTCCTGAATCTACTACCCTTTAGCTTGAGCTCATGACCCCTTGTTCTTGAATTTTCCATTTTATGTAAAATACCCACAGCCTCAGTTTTACTAAACCCTTTAATGTACTTGAAAGTTGCTATCATATCACCTCTTTCCCTTCTCTCCTCTAAGCTATACATATTTAGGTCATTGAGCCTATCCTGGTAAGTTTTATTTTTTAGACCATGTACCATTTTGGTAGCCCTCCTTTGCACAGATTCAAGTTTGTTAATATCCTTCTGAAGATATGGTCTCCAGAACTGCACACAATACTCAACATGAGGCATAAGAACCTTACTATTTCTGCTGCAAATACCTCTACCAATACATCCAAGCATTCTGCTAGCCTTACTCGCTGCATTACTACATTGTTTACTAAGTTTTAAATCATCTGAAATAATAATTCCCAAGTCCTGTTCCTCGTCTGTAACAGTCAGTAAAAGTGTCATTGAGTCTGTAATTAACGTTTGGATTTTTCTTCCCTAAATGCATTATTTTACACTTTGCTGTGTTAAACTTTAGATCCTAGTCGTTTGTCCAATCCTCCAATTGTTGTATATCACTTCTCATTTTGTCTACCCCCCTGGAACATAAACTCTGTTGCAAATTTTTGTATCATCTGCAAAGAGACATACTTTCCCCTGTAGCCCTTTGCTGATATCGCAGATAAATATGTTAAACAAAACAGGCCCCAGAACTGACCCCTGAGGAACACCACTAGTAACAGCCCCCTCTGCTGAATGAACTCCATTTACTAAGACACTTTGTTTTCTGTCCTTAATGCTTTGCTGAAATCTAGATATGCTACATCAACTGCTCCTCCCTTGTCTAATACTTTTGTTACATAATCAAATGCTTTTTCCGCGTCCAACGTAATTAATGCGAAATCTTCCACACTCTGTTTCTTATTTTCCCGTATATTCTTTTTATTTTGGCAGAACTCAATGATCGTTAAAACCGTTCTGATATTTTTTTGTGCTGTTCTTCCTTGCATGAATCCTGTCTGATCTAAGTGGATAAGAGCATCTAAAGCTTGTTTAAGTTGCTTCGCTATGATAGATGCAAGGATTTTATAATCCGTATTGAGGAGAGAAATAGGAAGATAGGAGTCCATAGACTCAGGGTCCCTATCTTTTTTGTGAATTAACACTATATTGGATTTTGTAAAGAGATTAGATAACATTTCATTTTGTAGATAATATTTATTATAAAGGGAAGCAAGAGTGGGAGTAATATGCTCTGCTAATATCTTGTAGAACTCAGCCGGGATCTGATCTAGTCCAGGGGCTTTTAAATTGAAAGCATCTTTAATAGCTTGTATAATTTCATCCTGTTGTATTTCCCTATTCAATTCAACTAAAGAATCTATAGTAATTTTAGGTAGGTTCAGTGATCTCCAGAAAGCTTCTTTATTACTTAATGAATCAGGTCCTTAGCATAAACGTTTTTAAATACTGAAAGAAAGCTTTCTGTATGTCGTTGATATTTGTCAGACGCTAATCCCCTACTGTTATAGCTTCTATATTGTTTTGTTTTTTCCTACTTTTAACAATATTGACCAAAAACTTTGAAGATCTGGGGCCAAATTCATCAAAACTGGCTTTATTCTTTATCTCTGCTTTAACCAGTTGTTTATTAAGGAAGGTTTCTCTTTCCAGTTTAGCTTCTTGATATTTTTTCCAGCTTTCCTTGTCCTGGAATTGCATATAAAAACATAATTTATGTAAGAACTTACCTGATAAATTAATTTCTTTCATATTAGCAAGAGTCCATGAGCTAGTGACGTATGGGATATACATTCCTACCAGGAGGGGCAAAGTTTCCCAAACCTTAAAATGCCTATAAATACACCCCTCACCACACCCACAATTCAGTTTAACGAATAGCCAAGAAGTGGGGTGATAAGAAAAAAGTGCGAAAGCATATAAAATAAGGAATTGGAATAATTGTGCTTTATACAAAAAAATCATAACCACCACAAAAAAAGGGCGGGCCTCATGGACTCTTGCTAATATGAAAGAAATGAATTTATCAGGTAAGTTCTTACATAAATTATGTTTTCTTTCATGTAATTAGCAAGAGTCCATGAGCTAGTGACGTATGGGATAATGACTACCCAAGATGTGGATCTTTCCACACAAGAGTCACTAGAGAGGGAGGGATAAAATAAAGACAGCCAATTCCTGCTGAAAATAATCCACACCCAAAATAAAGTTTAATGAAAAAACATAAGCAGAAGATTCAAACTGAAAACGCTGCCTGAAGTACTTTTCTACCAAAAACTGCTTCAGAAGAAGAAAATACAACAAAATGGTAGAATTTGGTAAAAGTATGCAAAGAGGACCAAGTTGCCGCTTTGCAAATCTGATCAACCGAAGCTTCATTCCTAAACGCCCAGGAAGTAGAAACTGACCTAGTAGAATGAGCTGTAATCCTATGAGGCGGAGTCTTACCCGACTCAACATAGGCAAGATGAATTAAAGATTTCAACCAAGATGCCAAAGAAATGGCAGAAGTTTTCTGGCCTTTCTAAAACCGGAAAAGATAACAAATAAACTTGAAGTCTTTCGGAAAGACTTAGTAGCTTCAACATAATATTTCAAAGCTCTAATAACATCCAAAGAATGCAACGATTTCTCCTTAGAATTCTTAGGATTAAGACATAATGAAGGAACCACAATGTCTCTACTAATGTTGTTGGAATTCACAACTTAGGTAAAAATTCAAAAGAAGTTCGCAACACCGCCTTATCCTGATGAAAAATCAGAAAAGGAGACTCACAAGAAAGAGCAGATAATTCAGAAACTCTTCTGGCAGAAGAGATGGCCAAAAGGAACAAAACTTTCCAAGAAAGTAATTTAATATCCAATGAATGCATAGGTTCAAATGGAGGAGCTTGAAGAGCCCCCAGAACCAAATTCAAACTCCAAGGAGGAGAAATTGACTTAATGACAGGCTTTATACGAACCAAAGCTTGTACAAAACAATGAATATCAGGAAGAATAGCAATCTGTCTGTGAAAAAGAACAGAAAGAGCAGAGATTTGACCTTTCAAGGAACTTGCGGACAAACCCTTATCTAAACCATCCTGAAGAAACTGTAATATTCTCGGTATTCTAAAAGAATGCCAAGAAAAATGATGAGAAAGACACCAAGAAATATAAGTCTTCCAGACTCTATAATATATCTCTCTGGATACAGATTTACGAGCCTGTAACATAGTATTAATCACAGAGTCAGAGAAACCTCTTTGACCAAGAATCAAGCGTTCAATCTCCATACCTTTAAATTTAAGGATTTCAGATCCTGATGGAAAAAAGGACCTTGAGACAAAAGGTCTGGTCTTAACGGAAGAGTCCACGGTTGGCAAGAGGCCATCCGGACAAGATCCGCATACAAAAACCTGTGAGGCCATGCCGGAGCTACCAGCAGAACAAACGAGCATTCCTTCAGAATCTTGGAGATTACTCTTGGAAGAAGAACTAGAGGCGGAAAGATATAGGCAGGATGATACTTCCAAGGAAGTGATAATGCATCCACTGCCTCCGCCTGAGGATCCCGGGATCTGGACAGATACCTGGGAAGTTTCTTGTTTAGATGAGAAGCCATCAGATCTATTTCTGGAAGTTCCCACATTTGAACAATCTGAAGAAATACCTCTGGGTGAAGAGACCATTCGCCCGGATGCAACGTTTGGCGACTGAGATAATCCGCTTTCCAATTGTCCATACCTGGGATATGAACCGCAGAGATTAGACAGGAGCTGGATTCCGCCCAAACCAAAATTCGAGATACTTCTTTCATAGCCAGAGGACTGTGAGTCCCTCCTTGATGATTGATGTATGCCACAGTTGTGACATTGTCTATCTGAAAACAAATGAACAACTCTCTCTTGAGAAGAGGCCAAGACTGAAGAGCTCTGAAAATTGCACGGAGTTCCAAAATATTGATCGGAAATCTCACCTCCTGAGATTCCCAAACCCCTTGTGCCGTCAGATACCCCCACACAGCTCCCCAACCTGTAAGACTTGCATCTGTTGAGATTATAGTCCAGGTCGGAAGAACAAAGAAGCCCCCTGAACTAAACGATGGTGATCTGTCCACCATGTCAGAGAGTGTTGTAAAATCGGTTTAAAGATATTAATTGAGATATCTTTGAGTAATCCCTGCACCATTGGGTCAGCATACAGAGCTGAAGAGGTCGCATGTGAAAACGAGCAAAGGAGATCGCATCTGATGCGGCAGTCCTAAGACCCAACATTTCCATGCATAAGGCTACCAAAGGGAATGATTGTGACTGAAGGTTTTGACAAGCTGATATCAATGTTAAACTTCTCTTGTCCGACAAGGACAGAGTCATAGACACTGAATTTATCTAGAAACCTAAAAAGGTTACCCTTGTCTGAGGAATCAATGAACTGAATGGTAAATTGATCCTCCAACCATGAAATTGAAGAAACAACACAAGTCGATTCGTATGAGATTCTTCGAAAATGAGAAGACTGAGCAAGTACCAAGATATCGTCCAAATAAGGAAATACCAAAACCCTATTCTCTGATTACAGAAAAAAGGGGCACCGAGAACCTTTGAAAAAAATTCTTGAAACTGAGGCTAGGCCAAACGGTAGAGCCACAAAACTGGTAATGCTTGTCTAAAAAGAGAATCTCAGACACTAAAAGTGATCTGGATGAATCGGAATATGCAGATACACATCCTGTAAATCTATTGTAGACATATAATGCCCTTGCTAAACAAAAGGCAGGATAGTCCTACAGTAACCATCTTGAATGTTGGTATCCTAACATAACGATTCAATAATGACAGATCCGGAACTGGTCTGAAGGAATTGACCTTCTTTGGTACAAATGAAGAGATAAAATAAAACCCCAGCCCCTGTTCCAGAACTGGAACTGGCATAAATACTCCAGCCAACTCTAGATCTGAAACACATTACAGAAATGCTGAGCCTTTGCTGTGTTAACTGGGACACGGGAAAGAAAAGAATCTCTTAGCAGGAGGCCTTAACTTGAAGCCAATTCTGTACCTTTCTGAAACAATGTTTCTGAAACCAGAGATTAAGAACGGAATTGATCCAAATTTCTTTGAAGAAAACGTAATCTGCCCCATACCAGCTGAGCTGGAATAAGGGCCGCACCTTCATAGGTACTTAGGAGCTGGCTATAGGTTTCTATAAGGCTTGGATATATTCCAAACTGGAAATAGTTTCCAAACTGATACCGCTCCTGAGGATGAAGGATCAGGCTCTTGTTCCTTGTAAGGAAAGGAACTAAAATGATTATTTACCCTGGAAAGAAAGGGAAAGCAAAGATGACTTAGAAGACATGTCAGCATTCCAAGTTTAATCCATAAAGCTTCTCTAGCTAAAATAGCTAGAGACATATACCTGACATCAACTCTAATGATATCAAAAGATGGTATCACCAATAAAATTATTAGCATGTTATAGAATAATAATAATGCTATAAAATTATGATCTGTTACTTGTTGCTCTAAAGCTTCTAATCAAAAAGTTGAAGCTGCAGCAACATCCGCTAAAAATATAGCAGGTCTAAGAAGATTACCTGAACATAAGTAAACTTTTCTTAGAAAGGATTCAATTTTCCTATCTAAAGGATCCTTAAATGAAGTACTATCTGCCGTAGGAATAGTAGTACATTAGCAGGAGTAGAGATAGCCCCATAACCTTAGGGATTTTTGTCTCAAAAAACTCTAATCTGTCAGATGGCACAGGATATAATTTGCTTAAACGTCTAGAAGGAGTAAATAAATTACCCAAATTATTCCATTCCCTGGAAATTACTTCAGAAATAGCATCAGGGAGATAAAACACTTCTGGAATAACTACAGGAGATTTAAAAACCTTATTTAAACGTTTACATTTAGAATCAAGAGGACCAGAATCCTCTATTTCTAATGCAAATGACACTTCTTTAAGTAAAGAACGAATAAATTCCATCTTGAACAAATACAAAGATTTATCAGCATCAACCTCTGAGACAGAAACCTCTGAACCAGAAGAACCATTATCAGTATCAGAATGATGATGTTCATTTAAAAATTCATCTGAAAAAAGAGAAGTTTTAAAAGACTTTTATGTATACTAGAAGGAGAAATAACAGACATAGCCTTCTTAATGGATTTAAAAAATAAAATCTCTTATGTTATCAGGAACACTCTGAAAATTAGATGTTGACGGAACAGCAACAGGTAATGTAACAGTACTAAAGGAAATTTTATCTGCATTAATAAGTTTGACATTACATGCAATACAAATAACAGCTGGAGAAACAGATACCAAAAGTTTATAGCAGATACACTTAGCTTGGTAGCTCCAGCACTGTGCAGTGACTTTCCTGAAGTAACTTCTGACTCAGTTGCAACGTGGAACATCTTGCAAAAAGAAAAAAAAACAACATATAAAGCAAAATTGATCAAATTCCTTAAATGACAGTTTCAGGAATGGGAAAAAATGCCAAAGAACAAGCTTCTAGCAACCAGAAGCAATAAAAAATGAGACTTAAATAATGTGGAGACAAAAGTGACGCCCATATTTTTTCGCGCCAAATAAGACGCCCACATTATTTGGCGCCTAAATGCTTTTTGGCGCCAAAAATGACGCCACATCCGGAACGCCGACATTTTTGGCGCAAAATAACGTCAAAGAATGACGCAACTTCCGGCGACACGTATGACGCCGGAAACGGAAATAGAATTTTTGCGCCAAAAAAGTCCGCGCCAAGAATGACGCAATAAAATGAAGCATTTTCAGCCCCCGCGAGCCTAACAGCCCACAGGGAAAAAGTCAAATTTTAAGGTAAAAAATGTTAAATTAAAATGCATTATCCCAAATATGAAACTGACTGTCTGAAAAATAAGGAAAGTTGAACATTCTGAGTCAAGGCAAATAAATGTTTGAATACATATATTTAGAACTTTATAAACAAAGTGCCCAACCATAGCTAGGAGTGTCACAGAAAATAAGACTTACTTACCCCAGGACACTCATCTACATATAGCAGATAGCCAAACCAGTACTGAAACGAGAATCAGCAGAGGTAATGGTATATATAAGAGTATATCGTCGATCTGAAAAGGGAGGTAAGAGATGAATCTCTACGACCGATAACAGAGAACCTATGAAATAGACCCCTTAGAAGGAGATCACTGCATTCGAATAGGCAATACTCTCCTCACATCCCTCTGACATTCACTGCACGCTGAGAGGAAAACCGGGCTCCAACTTGCTGCGGAGCGCATATCAACGTAGAATCTAGCACAAACTTACTTCACCACCTCCATCGGAGGCAAAGTTTGTAAAACTGAATTGTGGGTGTGGTGAGGGGTGTATTTATAGGCATTTTAAGGTTTGGGAAACTTTGCCCCTCCTGGTAGGAATGTATATCCCATACGTCACTAGCTCATGGACTCTTGCTAATTACATGAAAGAAATATGTATTTATTCCTAAGGTGGTTGGCCAGTTGCAGATCTCTTGGATTCCAACATCTCTTTTTTTTTTACCATAAAAGCCTTAATTTCTCCTCTAAGTACTGCCTTTGCGTCTCCCAGAATATCTCTGGTTTATATATATATATATATATATATATATATATATATATATATATATATATATATATATTCCTGGTTGTGGAACTTGAACTCCATCCATTTTCCTATCAGCCAATTCCTGAATCCTTGATCATTTAATAAAAATGTAGGAAAAAAAAAAGCATTCCCACTCCAGTTTACCTGGGGCTTCTTAACTTTGACAGGGTAATTGGGGCGTGATCCGAGATCAAAATCTCCTTAATGTCTGCCTTAGTCTCAAAACGAGCCATGTATTCACTCGTTAAAAACATATCTATCCTGGAAAATGTACGATAAGATTTAGATTCACATGTAAATTGTTTGGAATCTGGATTCTGGCTGCGCCAGACATCTAAGTTTTCATTTTTTCATAAAATTTCGAAAAAACGTAGCTTCCTTGTTATATCTATAAGGATTCTTTGTCTGTAATCTGTCTAATAATGGATAGACAGTTAAATAAAAATCCCCGGCCACTATCAAATTAACATCTACTAATTGTAGTAATTTCCTATACAATAGAATCCCAAAATTCCACTTGTAGTGTATTGGACGCATATATGTTACAAAGGACTAAACGTATATTTTGTGTTAGGATTTCTAGAATGACAAATCTCCCATTATCTACTTCCTTAGATAATATTTGATAATCTAGTTTCTTGTTAATAAGAAAGGCCACTCCTCTTTTCCTTTTATATGCAGGGGTAGCAATTACCTCCCCAACCCAGCCTATCTTAAGCTTATTCATTTCTTTGAGCGAAAGATGCATCTCCTGAATCATTGCTATATCTGTCGAGAGACGTTTCAGAGAATTAATAATCCTTTTCCTCTTGATTAGGGAGGTAATCCCCCCAACATTCCAAGAGGACAGCTCAATTGTATTTTTCAGCATACCTCAGCCGTGGGGATTGGGGGCCCTGAAAAAAACCCGGAAGGGAGAGGACAAAACAAAACCAAAAAAAAAAAAAACATTAACTTTAAAAACATGCCAGACCGAAACTAAAATTAAAGCCATTTTCCTTGCTTATATTTATACCATCTGGATTATACTGACTTAAAACTACTTTCTTATGTACCAGGTACTACTACTCTGTTGTCTGTTTGGTTTTGCAATAACATTTCTAGCCTCCCATGGGGTTTGTAATATGAGTACCTTGGAATCGTGCCATATTTTAATTTTTGCTGGGTAAATAAGTGCAGCTTGAAAACCTTGTTTTATAATTTGAGTACAAAATGGAGCCATTTCTCTTCTCTTATTAAATGCGTCTGCTGCAAAATCTTGAAATATAAGGATACGATTCCCTTTGATTGTAAGAGAGTTAGTTTTACGGTACATAGACAGAATAAGCGCTTTATCCTGAAAGTTCAAACACCTAAATATTATTGGTCTTTTAAGATTTGTTGCATCATCCTGCATTCTAATATGACCTAATCTGTGGACTCTTTCCACAGGAATCAGTATTTTATCACTGGGCATACCTAAAGCCTGAGGAAGTATATACAAAGTCAAATGTATCAGATCATTATATTCTATGGTCTCCGGTAGACCAATAATTTTGAGATTATTTCTTTGAGATCTGTCTTCCAGATCATCTAAGTGTTTCTGCATGAACTGTAATTTTTTTTCTTGTTCTTTAATTACCTTCTGGTGGGTGTTATTTATATCCTCAAGGTCAGATACCCTACCCTCTACTTCTGAGATTCTATTTGCAAACTGATGTAGCTCCACTGTTAGACCATTTATCTCTTTTTTAATACTATCAAATTGTGGGAGGAAAATCTCAGATATTTGTTTCACAAGGTTATTAGTATCTATCTGTGTTATAGAGTGCGTGTTATGTTCAATGAGTCCTTCTGTAGCTAATTCTAAGTTGTTACGCACTTTCCTATCTTTGTTCTTGGGAGGCATAATTGGTGATTTAGGTTTATTAACATATACAAATTTATCCATGAAGTGATGAATCCACTCTTGGACCGTGATATTCTATGTGTGGGTGTAGAAAAAATAAGAAAATAAAGAAATTGTGTATGTTGGTTTTTTTGTTTTTTTCCCCCCTCTATAGAGAAACAATAAGGGGTGTGATATTTCCCTCTTTCAAGTGCTTATACACACTAAATACAAGATATTTAAATATATTGTGAAATGTGCAAAACGTGCAAAAGAGAGCCTTCCAATAAGCAGAGATATCTATATCTTACAGAACATAATTAGATCTTAAGTATAAAACACAATCAGTTAAGCAATAACAGGTTTAGCTCTTCTATTCACAGATTTTCAACATTTTACCTTCAGCGTTTAAGATATCAATTAACCTATAACAATTTAAAAGACCTAGCATATGATTACAAGGATTGACCCTTCCCACTTTAGTAGTATACTTGGCACAGAAAGGCAATAGTTAATATCCTAATATATTTGGCTTTGCTATAGGCTAGCCCATCAACATCTTTTTAAGCAAGATACAATACACTTATGTCATCAGCTAATATAATATACAAGTCAATCTGGTAATTGAAATACAAGAAAGGCTAGCAAGTATCCTGAGTCCTACACATAGCCAATATTTTATACTCAGGCTGAACAAAGAAAAAAAAACGAAAAAGAAAAGAAAAAGAAAAAAAAAACACACATAAATGCAGTACTATGCTTCTTTAGCTCTCACACAGTCAGTATAATTATGTCCAGCCTCAATGTTATCCTGTAAAACTAGCTCGACTCTTGAATATTAACAGGGAGAGACTTCCAGCAGGCCAAGCAATAGTTTTTTTTAGAGATATAGGAGCGCTCTGCATTCGGCCTTTAGCAATAACTATACATATGTTTCCAGAGGCATTAAGCACACATGTATCTAGCAACAAACTGTCCTTTTGTATGCAGGAGAGTCTTTTTTTTCACGAACGCAAGTGATATGCCTGTCCAGCCCCTTGATAAGTAAACCAAAGTATAGTAGAACAGTCTACTTATCTGTCACAGCATAACAATCAGCGTTCATCATATTTCCTTAGTATATCCCGTAGCTTCTTCTTCTGTCCAGTATACACACTCTATCCACTTCTTCCAAAAACATAATTTATGTAAGAACTTACCTGATAAATTCATTTTTTTCATATTAGCAAGAGTCCATGAGCTAGTGATGTATGGGATATACATTCCTACCAGGAGGGGCAAAGTTTCCCAAAATGCCTATAAATACACCCCTCACCACACCCACAATTCAGTTTAACGAATAGCCAAGAAGTGGGGTGATAAGAAAGGAGCGAAAGCATCAAAAATAAGGAATTGGAATAATTGTGCTTTATACAAAAAAATCATAACCACCACAAAAAAGGGTGGGCCTCATGGACTCTTGCTAATATGAAAGAAATGAATTTATCAGGTAAGTTCTTACATAAATTGTGTTTTCTTTCATGTAATTAGCAAGAGTCCATGAGCTAGTGACGTATGGGATAATAAATACCCAAGATGTGGAACTTCCACGCAAGAGTCACTAGAGAGGGAGGGATAAAATAAAGACAGCCAATTCCGCTGAAAAATAATAATCCACAACCCAAAACAAAAGTTTAATCTCAAATAATGAAATTATAAGCAGAAGAATCAAACTGAAACAGCTGCCTGAAGTACTTTTCTACCAAAAACTGCTTCAGAAGAAGAAAACACATCAAAATGGTTGAATTTAGTAAAAGTATGCAAAGAGGACCAAGTTGCTGCTTTGCAAATCTGATCAACAGAAGCTTCATTCCTAAACGCCCAGGAAGTAGAAACTGACCTAGTAGAATGAGCCGTAATTCTTTGAGGCGGGGATTTACCAGACTCTACATAAGCATGATGAATCAAAGACTTTAACCAAGACGCCAAAGAAATGGTGGAGGCCTTCTGACCTTTTCTGGACCCAGAAAAGATAACAAAAAGACTAGAAGTCTTTCTAAAATGTTTAGTAGCTTCAACATAATATTTCAAAGCTCTTACTACATCCAAAGAATGTAAAGATCTCTCCTTTGAATTCTTAGGATTAGGACATAATGAAGGAACAACAATTTCTCTACTAATGTTGTTAGAATTCACAACCTTAGGTAAAAATTTAAAAGAAGTCCGCAACACTGCCTTATCCTGATGAAAAATCAGAAAAGGAGATTCACAAGAAAGAGCAGATAACTCAGAAACTCTTCTAGCAGAAGAGATGGCCAAAAGGAACAGAACTTTCCAAGAAAGTAATTTAATGTCCAGAGAATGCATAGGTTCAAACGGAGGAGCTTGTAAAGCCCTCAGAACCAAATTAAGACCCCAAGGAGGAGAGATTGACTTAATCACAGGTTTGATACGAACCAAAGCCTGTACAAAACAATGAATATCAGGAAGAATAGCAATCTTTCTGTGAAAAAGAACAGAAAGAGCAGAGATTTGTCCTTTCAAGGAACTTGCAGACAAACCTTTATCCAAACCATCCTGAAGAAACTGTAAAATTCTAGGAATTCTGAAAGAATGCCAGGAGAATTTATGAGAAGAACACCAAGAAATGTAAGTCTTCCAGACTCGATAATAAATCTTCCTAGACACAGATTTACGAGCCTGTAACATAGTATTAATTACTGAGTCAGAGAAACCTCTATGACTAAGAATCAAGCGTTCAATTTCCATACCTTCAAATTTAATGATTTGAGATCCTGATGGAAAAAAGGGCCTTGAGATAGAAGGTCTGGTCTTAACGGAAGAGTCCAAGGTTGGCAACTGGCCATCCGAATGAGATCCGCATACCAAAACCTGTGAGGCCATGCTGGAGCCACCAGCAGTACAAACGAACGTTCCATTAGAATTTTGGAAATCACTTTTGGAAGAAGAACTAGAGGCGGAAAGATATAGGCAGGATGATAATTCCTAAGGAAGCGACAACGCGTCCACTGCCTCCGCCTGAGGGTCCCTGGATCTGGACAGATACCTGGGAAGTTTCTTGTTTAGATGAGAGGCCATCAGATCTATTTCTGGAAGTCCCCAGATTTGAACAATCTGAAGAAATACCTCTGGGTGAAGGGACCATTCGCCCGGATGTAACGTCTGGCGACTGAGATAATCCGCTTCCCAATTGTCTACACCTGGGATGTGAACCGCAGAGATTAGACAGGAGCTGGATTCCGCCCATACAAGTATCCGAGATAATTCTTTCATAGCCTGAGGACTGTGAGTCCCACCTTGATGATTGACATATGCCACGGTTGTGACATTGTCTGTCTGAAAACAAATAAACGATTCTCTCTTCAGAAGAGGCCAGAACTGATGAGCTCTGAAAATCGCACGGAGTTCCAAAATATTGATTGGTAATCTCGCCTCCTGAGATTCCCAAACCCCCTGCGCTGTCAGCTCCCCAACCTGACAGACTCGCATCTGTCGAGATCACAGTCCAGGTTGGACGAACAAAAGAAGCCCCTTGAACTAAACGATGGTGATCTATCCACCACGTCAGAGAGTGTCGTACATTGGGATTTAAGGATATTAATTGTGATATCTTTGTATAATCCCTGCACCACTGGTTCAGCATACAAAGCTGAAGAGGTCGCATGTGAAAACGAGCAAAGGGGATCGCGTCTGATGCAGCAGTCATGAGACCTACAATTTCCATGCACAAAGCTACCGAAGGGAATGATTGAGACTGAAAGTTTCGACAGGCTGAAACCAATTTCAGACGTCTCTTTTCTGTTAGAGACAAGGTCATGGACACAATCTATTTGAAAACCCAAAAAGGTTACCTTTGTCTGAAGAATCAACTAACTCTTTGGTAAATTGATCCTCCAACCATGTCTTTGAAGACACAACACAAGTTGATTCGTGTGAGATTCTGCAGAATGTAAAGATTGAGCAAGTACCAAGATATCGTCCAAATAAGGAAATACCGCAATACCCTGTTCTCTGATTAAAGAGAGAATGGCACCGAGAACCTTTGAAAAGATCCTTGGAGCTGTTGCTAGGCCAAACGAAAGGGCCACAAACTGGTAATGCTTGTCTAGAAAAGAGAATCTCAGAAACTGAAAGTGATCTGGATGAATCGGAATATGAAGATATGCATCCTGTAAATCTATTGTGGACATATAATGCCCTTGCTGAACAAAAGGCAGAATAGTCCTTATAGTTACCATTTTGAATTTTGGTATTCTTACATAACGATTCAATATCTTTAGATCCAGAACTGGTCTGAAGGAATTCTCCTTCTTTGGTACAATGAATAGATTTGAGTAAAACCCCAGACCCTGTTCCAGAACTGGAACTGGCACAATTACTCCAGTCAACTCTAGATCTGAAACACATTTCAGAAATGCCTGAGCCTTCACTGGGTTTATTGGAATGCGAGAGAGAAAAAATCTCTTTGCAGGCGGCCTTACCTTGAAACCTATTCTGTACCCTTGTGAAACAATGTTCTGAATCCAAAGACTGTGAATCGAATTGATCCAAATGTCTTTGAAAAATCGTAACCTGCCCCCTACCAGCTGTGCTGGAATGAGGGCCGCACCTTCATGTGGACTTGGGAGCTGGTTTTGACTTTCTAAAAGGCTTGGTTTTATTCCAGATTGGACAAGGTTTCCAGACAGAAACCGTTCCTTTAGGGGAAGGGTCAGGCTTCTGTTCCTTATTCTGACGAAAGGAACGAAAACGATTAGCAGCCCTGTATTTACCTTTAGATTTTTTGTCCTGAGGCAAAAAAGTTCCTTTCCCCCCAGTAACAGTTGAAATAATAGAATCCAACTGGGAACCAAATAATTTATTACCTTGGAAAGAAAGAGAAAGCAAAGTTGACTTAGAAGACATATCTGCATTCCAAGTTTTAAGCCATAAAGCTCTTCTAGCTAAAATAGCTAAAGACATATACCTGACATCAACTCTAATGATAACAAAGATGGCATCACAAATAAAGTTATTAGCATGTTGAAGGAGTTTAACAATGCTATGAGTATTATGGTCTAATACTTGTTGTGCTAAAGCCTCCAACCAAAAAGTGGAAGCAGCAGCAACATCAGCCAAAGAAATAGCAGGCCTAAGAAGATTACCTGAACATAAATAAGCTTTCCTTAGAAAGGATTCAATCTTCCTATCTAAAGGATCCTTAAAGGAAGTACTATCTGCCGTAGGAATAGTAGTACGTTTAGCAAGAGTAGAGATAGCCCCATCAACTTTAGGGATTTTGTCCCAAAACTCTAATCTGTCAGATGGCACAGGATACAATTTCTTAAACCTTTGAGAAGGAGTAAATGAAGTACCCATATTATTCCATTCCCTAGAAATTACTTCAGAAATAGCATCAGGGACAGGAAAAACTTCTGGAATAACCATAGGAGGTTTAAAAACCGAATTTAAACGCTTAGTAGATTTAGTATCAAGAGGACTAGATTCCTCCATCTCTAAAGCGATTAAAACTTCTTTAAGTAAAGAGCGAATAAATTCCATCTTAAATAAATATGAAGATTTATCAGTGTCAATATCTGAGACAGAATCCTCTGAACCAGAAAAATCCTCATCAGAAACAGACAAATCAGAATGATGACGGTCATTTAAAATTTCATCTGAAAAATGAGAAGTTTTGAAAGACCTTTTACGTTTATTGGAAGGAGGAATAACAAACATAGCCTTCCTAATAGATTTAGAAACAAATTCTCTTATATTAACAGGAACATCCTGAGTATTAGATGTTGAGGAAACAGCAACAGGTAATGGTATATTACTAATGGAAATACTATCTGCATTAGCAAGCTTAACATGACATTCATCACAAACTAAAGCCGGAGGAACAGTTACCACAAGTTTACAACAAATGCACTTAACTTTGGTAGAATCAGCATCAGGCAGCGTCTTTCCAGAAGTAGATTCTGATCCAGAGTCAATCTGAGACATCTTGCAATATGTAATAGAAAAAACAACATATAAAGCAAAATTATCAAATTCCTTAAATGACAGTTTCAGGAATGGGAAAAAATGCCAATGAACAAGCCTCTAGCAACCAGAAGCAATGAAAAATGAAACTGAAATAATGTGAAAAAAAGGTGGAGACAAAAATGACGCCCACATTTTTAAGCGCCAAAAATGATGCCCACATTATTGGCGCCTAAATTTTTTTGGCGCCAAGAATGACGCCACATCCGGAACGCCGACATTTTTGGCGCAAAACGTCAAAAAAATGACGTAATCACAAACAACTTCCGGCGTCAAGTATGACGCCGGAAATGACAAAAAAAAAATTTTGCGCCAAAAAAATCCGCGCCAAGAATGACGCAATAAATTGAAGCATTTTCAGCCCCCGCGAGCCTAACAGCCCACAGGGAAAAAAGTCCATTTGAAAACAATTTAAGGTAAGAAAAAAATTGAATATTCATATGCATTAACCCAAATAATGAAACTGACTGTCTGAAACAAGGAATATTGATCATCCTGAATCAAGGCAAATATAAGTTTAAAGACATATATTTAGAACTTTATATATAAAGTGCCCAACCATAGCTTAGAGTGTCACAAAAAATAAGACTTACTTACCCCAGGACACTCATCTACATATAGTAGATAGCCAAACCAGTACTGAAACGAGAAAAAGTAGAGGTAATGGTATATAAGAGTATATCGTCGATCTGAAAAGGGAGGTAAGAGATGAATCTCTACGACCGATAACAGAGAACCTATGAAATAGATCCCGTAGAAGGAGACCATTGAATTCAAATAGGCAATACTCTCTCCACATCCCTCTGACATTCACTGCACTCTGAGAGGAAAACCGGGCTCCAGCCTGCTGCGAAGTGCATATCAATGAAGAATCTAGCACAAACTTACTTCACCACCTCCACGGGAGGCAAAGTTTGTAAAACTGAATTGTGGGTGTGGTGAGGGGTGTATTTATAGGCATTTTGAGGTTTGGGAAACTTTGCCCCTCCTGGTAGGAATGTATATCCCATACATCACTAGCTCATGGACTCTTGCTAATTACATGAAAGAAAATACTGTTTTACCAGCTATACCAATAAGTAGATATATAGATAGATACCCTCCTACCCTTTTTAGGCAAATAAAAACGTATTGCGGGGTATACCGCACAGCTTACCGCTCAAGTCCAGCCACAGGGTCCTGGGAGGTTTAGCAAATAGCGGAGCCAGCACTACTGATTTCCAAAAGCCTGGATGGATGGCAGTTCTCTGTATCGAGGCACGGCTCAGCGCATATGATAATAGCGAGCGGTAACTGGGGCTTTGATGCGTAGCTTAGCTATCAATGCTTCTGCTACTGATGATACCTTGTTACTGCTCCAAGGGGGTTCCCCCTACGATCTTTCCTTGCACTCTTTATCCACAGAGGCTTCCAATAGATCCGGCAGTGGCACAGGCCAGTGGACCAAAAAAAAGGGCTCGACACCTCACCCCGCTCCAGCACCTGAATTACATCCGGGGAATGCCTAGTAAGAGGTGGTCCGTGAGACCGCTAATCACAACAGGCTGTCGTGGATGTAGGCGAGCGGTAGCTTGCTGTTAGGCCTGGGACGCCACACACGTCCAACCTGCTCCGCCCACTTCCGGGGAGTGTCCTCGATGGCTTTCCCAAAGGCCACACTCTAGGATAACTGTGCTGACAACTAAGGGGAATTACCTAAAAAATATATAACTGTCCCAAGGTCATATACATATATAATACCTGTATATATAACAATAACCTAACAGGCTGATAGAGTGGCAAATTTAAAATAAAAATAAAGTACTTATCAATAGGCACTGTACTACTGGAGGAAACCAGCAGGAAGCCAAAACCAGTGCTAAAAAACCCCAGCAAATTATCTGGAATAGGAGTATATCAACCAACCATCAGGAAGAGGAAAAGGACAACTCCCTGCAAAATCCGTGGAAAGGTTTGTGACTACACCCCATCAGGTGAAAATATGCCACTACCTATACTCCAAATACACCCTCCAGCAATCACTGTACTCTGAGGGGAAATAAGCCTCAACTCGGTCTGAGAACCCCTCTCACTCAAGAACCGAATCCACATCTTCATCTTCCTCAAGCGGAGGTTTAGACAAGACTGAGGTGCCAGTGAGGTGGGAGGGGTTTTATAAAGCTATTGGGTTTTGGGAGTCTTTGCCTCCTCCTTGTGGTAAGAAAGAGCAATTCCCTAATGAATTATGGACCTGCCGCCTGTATGAAAGAAAACCTTACTGGGCAAAGACCACTCTCTGGGATAACTGTACTGATTCAGAAGATTAAATTGCAGAAAACCAACCAAAAATTAAATTTCTGGGTACCAGAGGATGTTAGTAGTTTCTCAAGCTGCAAGCCTACAGTAAGCAATCTGTCATGTTACGCAAATTAATGTGAATGAGACACAAAGAGAAAATGACAATGTCTCTAGAGCCAGAACCACTTCTAAGAGCTCTAAAATGTTTATGGGAAGGTAGGACTTCCAAGGAAACCATCTCCCTTAAGAAAAGATGATCCAAACTAGGCATCCACCAAATGCACTAAAATAACTGCCAAAATCACTGTAGAAACTCCTTCCTTAGGAGTAGCCGCACCATATAATACAGACAGAGTACTGCCAGTATAGTCTTAAAGTAACTTAATTTCACCAAGTATCTAGGAACCTAAAAAACATAATTTATGTAAGAACTTACCTGATAAATTCATTTCTTTCATATTAACAAGAGTCCATGAGCTAGTGACGTATGGGATATACATTCCTACCAGGAGGGGCAAAGTTTCCCAAACCTTAAAATGCCTATAAATACACCCCTCACCACACCCACAAATCAGTTTAACGAATAGCCAAGAAGTGGGGTGATAAGAAAAAAAGTGCGAAGCATATAAAATAAGGAATTGGAATAATTGTGCTTTATACAAAAAAATCATAACCACCACAAAAAAGGGTGGGCCTCATGGACTCTTGTTAATATGAAAGAAATGAATTTATCAGGTAAGTTCTTACATAAATTATGTTTTCTTTCATGTAATTAACAAGAGTCCATGAGCTAGTGACGTATGGGATAATGAATACCCAAGATGTGGATCTTTCCACACAAGAGTCACTAGAGAGGGAGGGATAAAATAAAGACAGCCAATTCCTGCTGAAAATAATCCACACCCAAAATAAAGTTTAACGAAAAACATAAGCAGAAGATTCAAACTGAAACCGCTGCCTGAAGAACTTTTCTACCAAAAACTGCTTCAGAAGAAGAAAATACATCAAAATGGTAGAATTTAGTAAAAGTATGCAAAGAGGACCAAGTTGCTGCTTTGCAGATCTGGTCAACCGAAGCTTCATTCCTAAACGCCCAGGAAGTAGATACTGACCTAGTAGAATGAGCTGTAATTCTCTGAGGCGGAATTTTACCCGACTCAACATAGGCAAGATGAATTAAAGATTTCAACCAAGATGCCAAAGAAATGGCAGAAGCTTTCTGGCCTTTCCTAGAACCGGAAAAGATAACAAATAGACTAGAAGTCTTACGGAAAGATTTCGTAGCTTCAACATAATATTTCAAAGCTCTAACAACATCCAAAGAATGCAACGATTTCTCCTTAGAATTCTTAGGATTAGGACATAATGAAGGAACCACAATTTCTCTACTAATGTTGTTGGAATTCACAACTTTAGGTAAAAATTCAAAAGAAGTTCGCAACACCGCCTTATCCTGATGAAAAATCAGAAAAGGAGACTCACAAGAAAGAGCAGATAATTCAGAAACTCTTCTAGCAGAAGAGATGGCCAAAAGGAACAAAACTTTCCAAGAAAGTAATTTAATGTCCAATGAATGCATAGGTTCAAACGGAGGAGCTTGAAGAGCTCCCAGAACCAAATTCAAACTCCAAGGAGGAGAAATTGACTTAATGACAGGTTTTATACGAACCAAAGCTTGTACAAAACAATGAATATCAGGAAGAATAGCAATCTTTCTGTGAAAAAGAACAGAAAGAGCAGAGATTTGTCCTTTCAAAGAACTTGCGGACAAACCCTTATCTAAACCATCCTGAAGAAACTGTAAAATTCTCGGTATTCTAAAAGAATGCCAAGAAAAATGATGAGAAAGACACCAAGAAATATAAGTCTTCCAGACTCTATAATATATCTCTCGAGATACAGATTTACGAGCCTGTAACATAGTATTAATCACGGAGTCAGAGAAACCTCTTTGACCAAGAATCAAGCGTTCAATCTCCATACCTTTAAATTTAAGGATTTCAGATCCAGATGGAAAAAAGGACCTTGCGACAGAAGGTCTGGTCTTAACGGAAGAGTCCATGGTTGGCAAGATGCCATCCGGACAAGATCCGCATACCAAAACCTGTGAGGCCATGCCGGAGCTATTAGCAGAACAAACGAGCATTCCTTCAGAATCTTGGAGATTACTCTTGGAAGAAGAACTAGAGGCGGAAAGATATAGGCAGGATGATACTTCCAAGGAAGTGATAATGCATCCACTGCCTCCGCCTGAGGATCCCGGGATCTGGACAGATACCTGGGAAGTTTCTTGTTTAGATGAGAGGCCATCAGATCTATCTCTGGGAGCCCCCACATTTGAACAATCTGAAGAAATACCTCTGGGTGAAGAGACCATTCGCCCGGATGCAACGTTTGGCGACTGAGATAATCCGCTTCCCAATTGTCTACACCTGGGATATGAACCGCAGAGATTAGACAGGAGCTGGATTCCGCCCAAACCAAAATTCGAGATACTTCTTTCATAGCCAGAGGACTGTGAGTCCCTCCTTGATGATTGATGTATGCCACAGTTGTGACATTGTCTGTCTGAAAACAAATGAACGATTCTCTCTTCAGAAGAGGCCAAAACTGAAGAGCTCTGAAAATTGCACGGAGTTCCAAAATATTGATCGGTAATCTCACCTCCTGAGATTCCCAAACTCCTTGTGCCGTCAGAGATCCCCACACAGCTCCCCAACCTGTGAGACTTGCATCTGTTGAAATTACAGTCCAGGTCGGAAGAACAAAAGAAGCCCCCTGAATTAAACGATGGTGATCTGTCCACCACGTTAGAGAGTGTCGAACAATCGGTTTTAAAGATATTAATTGATATATCTTCGTGTAATCCCTGCACCATTGGTTCAGCATACAGAGCTGAAGAGGTCGCATGTGAAAACGAGCAAAGGGGATCGCGTCCGATGCAGCAGTCATAAGACCTAGAATTTCCATGCATAAGGCTACCGAAGGGAATGATTGAGACTGAAGGTTTCGACAAGCTGTAATCAATTTTAGACGTCTCTTGTCTGTTAAAGACAGAGTCATGGACACTGAATCTATCTGGAAACCCAGAAAGGTTACCCTTGTTTGAGGAATCAAAGAACTTTTTGGTAAATTGATCCTCCAACCATGATCTTGAAGAAACAACACAAGTCGATTCGTATGAGACTCTGCTAAATGTAAAGACTGAGCAAGTACCAAGATATCGTCCAAATAAGGAAATACCACAATACCCTGTTCTCTGATTACAGACAGAAGGGCACCGAGAATCTTTGTGAAAATTCTTGGAGCTGTAGCAAGGCCAAACGGTAGAGCCACAAATTGGTAATGCTTGTCTAGAAAAGAGAATCTCAGGAACTGATAATGATCTGGATGAATCGGAATATGCAGATATGCATCCTGTAAATCTATTGTGGACATATAATTCCCTTGCTGAACAAAAGGCAATATAGTCCTTACAGTTACCATCTTGAACGTTGGTATCCTTACATAACGATTCAATAATTTTAGATCCAGAACTGGTCTGAAGGAATTCTCCTTCTTTGGTACAATGAAGAGATTTGAATAAAACCCCATCCCCTGTTCCGGAACTGGAACTGGCATAATTACTCCAGCCAACTCTAGATCTGAAACACAATTCAGAAATGCTTGAGCTTTCACTGGATTTACTGGGACACGGGAAAGAAAAAATCTCTGTGCAGGAGGTCTCATCTTGAAACCAATTCTGTACCCTTCTGAAACAATGTTCTGAATCCAAAGATTGTGAACAGAATTGATCCAAATTTCTTTGAAAAAACGTAACCTGCCCCCTACCAGCTGAACTGGAATGAGGGCCGTACCTTCATGTGAACTTAGAAGCAGGCTTTGCCTTTCTAGCAGGCTTGGATTTATTCCAGACTGGAGATGGTTTCCAAACTGAAACTGCTCCTGAGGACGAAGGATCAGGCTTTTGTTCTTTGTTGAAACGAAAGGAACGAAAACGATTGTTAGCCCTGTTTTTACCTTTAGATTTTTTATCCTGTGGTAAAAAAGTTCCTTTCCCACCAGTAACAGTTGAAATAATAGAATCCAACTGAGAACCAAATAATTTGTTTCCCTGGAAAGAAATGGAAAGTAGAGTTGATTTAGAAGCCATATCAGCATTCCAAGTCTTAAGCCATAAAGCTCTTCTGGCTAAGATAGCCAGAGACATAAACCTAACATCAACTCTAATAATATCAAAAATGGCATCACAGATAAAATTATTAGCATGCTGGAGAAGAATAATAATATCATGAGAATCACGATTTGTTACTTGTTGCGCTAGAGTTTCCAACCAAAAAGTTGAAGCTGCAGCAACATCAGCCAATGATATAGCAGGTCTAAGAAGATTACCTGAACACAGATAAGCTTTTCTTAGAAAAGATTCAATTTTTCTATCTAAAGGATCCTTAAACGAGGTACCATCTGACGTAGGAATGGTAGTACGTTTAGCAAGGGTAGAAATAGCCCCATCAACTTTAGGGATTTTGTCCCAAAATTCTAACCTGTCAGGTGGAACAGGATATAATTGCTTAAAACGTTTAGAAGGAGTAAATGAATTACCCAATTTATCCCATTCTTTGGAAATTACTGCAGAAATAGCATTAGGAACAGGAAAAACTTCTGGAATAACCGCAGGAGCTTTAAAAACCTTATCCAAACGTATAGAATTAGTATCAAGAGGACTAGAATCCTCTATTTCTAAAGCAATTAGTACTTCTTTAAGTAAAGAGCGAATAAATTCCATCTTAAATAAATATGAAGATTTATCAGCATCAATCTCTGAGATAGAATCCTCTGAACCAGAAGAGTCCAAAGAATCAGAATGATGGTGTTCATTTAAAAATTCATCTGTAGAGAGAGAAGATTTAAAAGACTTTTTACGTTTACTAGAAGGAGAAATAACAGACAAAGCCTTCTTTATGGATTCAGAAACAAAATCTCTTATGTTATCAGGAACATTCTGCACCTTAGATGTTGAGGGAACTGCAACAGGCAATGGTACATTACTAAAGGAAATATTATCTGCTTTAACAAGTTTGTCATGACAATTATTACAAACAACAGCTGGAGGAATAGCTACCAAAAATTTACAGCAGATACACTTAGCTTTGGTAGATCCAGCAGGCAGTGATTTTCCTGTAGTATCTTCTGGCTCAGATGCAACGTGAGACATCTTGCAATATGTAAGAGAAAAAACAACATATAAAGCAAAATAGATCAAATTCCTTATAAGACAGTTTCAGGAATGGGAAAGAATGCCAAATATCAAGCTTCTAGCAACCAGAAGCAAATGAAAAATGAGACTGAAATAATGTGGAGACAAAAGCGACGCCCATATTTTTTAGCGCCAAATAAGACGCCCACATTATTTGGCGCCTAAATGCTTTTGGCGCCAAAAATGACGCCACATCCGGAACGCCGACATTTTTGGCGCAAAATAACGTCAAAAAATGACGCAACTTCCGGCGACACGTATGACGCCGGAAACGGAAAAGAATTTTTGCGCCAAAAAAGTCAGCGCCAAGAATGACGCAATAAAATGAAGCATTTTCAGCCCCCGCGAGCCTAACAGCCCACAGGGAAAAAAGTCAAATTTTTGAGGTAAGAAAAATATGATAATTCAATGCATAATCCCAAATATGAAACTGACTGTCTGAAAATAAGGAAAGTTGAACATTCTGAGTCAAGGCAAATAAATGTTTGAATACATATATTTAGAACTTTATAAATAAAGTGCCCAACCATAGCTTAGAGTGTCACAGAAAATAAGACTTACTTACCCCAGGACACTCATCTACATGTTTGTAGAAAGCCAAACCAGTACTGAAACAAGAATCAGTAGAGGTAATGGTAAATATAAGAGTATATCGTCGATCTGAAAAGGGAGGTAAGAGATGAATCTCTACGACCGATAACAGAGAACCTTATGAAATAGACCCCGTAGAAGGAGATCACTGCATTCAATAGGCAATACTCTCTTCACATCCCTCTGACATTCACTGCACGCTGAGAGGAAAACCGGGCTCCAACTTGCTGCGGAGCGCATATCAACGTAGAATCTAGCACAAACTTACTTCACCACCTCCCTTGGAGGCAAAGTTTGTAAAACTGATTTGTGGGTGTGGTGAGGGGTGTATTTATAGGCATTTTAAGGTTTGGGAAACTTTGCCCCTCCTGGTAGGAATGTATATCCCATACGTCACTAGCTCATGGACTCTTGTTAATTACATGAAAGAAAGGAAAATGCTCTGGAGGCAGACAACTGATTAAATCTCACTCTATTCTAGGGAAAACAACCCGTTTGCCCAAGAATGAGACTTAGGCTTGCACGCTGAAGTCCCATCCCCACTATGGTTCTCGTAATCAAGGAACTCTAGTCCCTATAAGGAACATCATAAGCTTGTCTTCAGTTCATAAATCTGAAGACCAGGGCTGAAATAAAAATGCTAATGCATAAAATTAAAAAACAAAAATCAAAATGAGTAGATCCAATAAAAGCTAAGCACTAAAACACTTATAGTGAGGTACGATTTCCAAGCATCCATATCCACTGAAAAAAAGAGATGATCAAATTAGGCTTTCACCAGACGTACAAGTGTATAAGAAAATAACTGCCAGAATGACTAGAAAACACTATCTATAAAAGTATCAGGGACATATGATATACAAATTGAAGGAGACTCCGATCTGATGATTGAGAAGGAATCTGAGACAAGTATAGAGTCATTTCCAATAGGACAGGAGGCTCAGTTTTTACAGAAACAGTACAAAAATACATAGAGTGCCTTCAAACCTTAGCACCACCAAGCAATCCTTGCATATAGAATCTACAACCGTTTGAAATTTCTTGCACAGACATATTAAGTAAAACTATTGTAGGCAAATTGGCCTACAATCCAAAAAGTAAAATACCTCAGAATCACCTTGGGACACCAGCTCTGCACAAATAAAATAAGGATAAAGAATCAACTTATGGGCTGATCTTTACCACTGAAGTGGTTAGAACTTTGGAAAAGAACCTTGACGTAGTGGCCAACCTAAAGGCTAGAGAAACAAACTATGTATCAACAGCAAATACAGATAAACGGAAAAACAAAAAATATGCCCAATTCATGTCTACAGTGAGAGTCTACAGCACAAAGCATCCAAAGAATCTATAAATCATAATACAGCAGGTAAAGAACCATAATACAGCAGGTAAAGAACTTTAGAAAAACTACAATATCCAAGGTACCATGGGGTACAAAGGCAGGAAGTGGCTGAACTAGGCCACATTCAGAATAAAGCAAAGCCCAAAAAAACTGCACTCTGGTGTTAAAGAAAAACAACTTAATTTAAAAATACATTAAACTGTTCATGAAATGGATATCAATAAAGTCTGGTGTTAAATTTAACAACAATAAAAGCTCAGAGTGCATTATGGTCATCAACTGACCTGGTTCTATGCCTTTAAAAAAGGCAGAACAGACCTATGAAAAATGAATACTATATTGGGTGACTAGGAACAGGACCAGTACTACCAGTATAGTCTCAAAGGACCTTTCTTCACCAGGTTACAATGGAACCTGAAAGAGAAAGAAATATGGAGGCGGACTGATTAAATATATCTGTATTGTAGGGAAAACAACTTGTTTGCTCAAGAATGAGCTTAAGGTTTGCATAGTGGAGCTTTAAATGATCACTAAATACAGAAGAATTTAATAACTGATAAATACACAAAAAAGACAATGCAAACCGGCCCATTTTGGGTTCAGCACCCTGGATAGCGCATGCCTATTAGTGGCTACATTTCTGAACCAAAAATGGGCCGGCTGCTAAGCTTTACATTCCTACTTTTCAAATAATGATAGCAAGAGAATAAAGAAAAAATGTTAGCAGGAGTAAATTAGAAAGTTGCTTAAAATTGCTGCTCTATCTGATCATGAAAGAAAAAATTGGGGTTTAGTGTCCCTTTAAGGGAGACCTGTAGATGTAGGCTTTCCATGGGTGGGTGGGGGTGCCACAGACAGGTTCAGGGTGGTGCAGGTTAGTGGAAATACAGGTCCCAGAGCTCAAACTGTACCTCCTGGTAAAGATAGCCAAATCTAAATAACAGTATTTGACTTTATTGGGGATGTGTGTGCTCATTGATTAAAAGATCAAACAGATACATAAAAAAAACAACTTAATCTATCTGCATACCCTAGGAAATGATTACTTTTTGCATTATCCTTATTAGCCCTTATAAAAACAAACATATTTATTGACGGTATTACAACTAACTCTAGCAGAGAATTTCTAAATTATCCTCTAAATGGGTATCAATATGCATAACAGGATGTTGTTTTCTTCAAATACATTGTTCAAGAGACATCAATCAGTATGACATTGATAATATAAATTCTTTAATTATGTGCAGTTAAATAACTATGCCATATACTTTCATTATTATTTTTTTGTCCCATGTTTCTCTAATTTAACTTTGAAAATTGTGGGTTTTCTTAATTCCACTAAGTATCTATCAAATATGAGCACCCACAAGACCAACAGCAGAGACGACTCACCCAAGTTATGTGACTTTGGCCCATATTTATCAAGGTCTGTCGGACCTGATCCGACAGTACGGATCAGGTCTGACAGACCTCGCTGAATACGGAGAGCAATACGCTTGCCGTATTCAGCATTGCACCAGCAGCTCACAAGAGCTGCTGGTGCAACGCCGCCCCCTGCAGACTCGCGGCCAATAGGCCGCCAGCAGGGGGTGTCAATCAACCCGATCGTACTCGATTGGGTTGATTTCCGGCTATGTCTGTCCGGCTGCTCAGAGCAGACGGACAGGTTATGGAGCAGCGGTCTTTGTGACCGCTGCTTCATAACTGCTGTCCATTCGGAGCTTGATAAATATGCCCCATTGGCTCAGATAACCCAGGTAATCTCCAGTCATGTCTTTTTTTTAACCCATCCATACTTTCCTTCCCCCTTCACTTTTCTCTGAATACCCCTCTTGTCTTGTATTATGTTTCTCTGGGTGAACTAGTGTCTTAAAATAGGTAGCACCAATGTTTAGAATTCCTTTGTTCCCTAGTGACATCAGACTAGTTTAGTTCCTGGTTTATCTTCAAAAGAGACAACAGCCACGGACAAAATGAGCGATATTTATGAACTGAGCTATACCACATAGATTTGGATTTTCTGGTCTGTATTTTAGTAATTTAAACCAATAAGAAAGCGGCAGCAAACATTTTAGATATATAATTATATATAAAAAAACAATATAGTTTAAAATAAAATAAACATGCTGGAAGGACAGCTGCTATTTAAAGCGTATTAAATATACATAGACAAAAAAAGGGAAAATCAGTGCTGAAACCAGCTAAAAAAATAACGAATACGAAGTATATATTTTTTTTAAATAAAATGTATTAAAATTATACAATGTATCACATTTTATTTGCTGCATTGCATTTCAGGGACACATCCTTCATCAGGTGTCATCTGATGAAGGGGCGTGTCCCTGAAACGCATTCTGAATTGTACTCCGAGTCTGGCCAGGCAAGTGGCGGCGTTCCATTCAGTGTTTTTAACCACTTCAGGATGGGGGCAAGTGTTGAAGATCCGAACGAGGTTCCGATGTAAACATTTAATGGCAAAATGAAATCATCACGTAATTTCAACCCTCGAGATCGGATCATGGGGGACTGCCTACTATGCAAGGCATGCCCTCTGAGTCACATTTTAAGTTGCCTAAAAGCAGGAGGGAACAGTACGCCGAAAAAGTTAGGACGTGCCATGCTGTCCTAAAGGCATTAAAACCTAGTGATTTTAGGATGGCAAGGAACGTCCTAACAGTGTCTAGGGGTTAACATATGGTTTTATTTAGTAGTTTTGTGTTATATACAAGTGATAGTCATATGTATGAGTGATTCTTCAGTTATATGCACAAATACCTTTACAATTTGTCAGAAGATTCAAATATTCATATTGTAAACTTGTATTTACATATGGATTCATATTGATTAAGCCAAACTTTTAGTTCTATTGTGGCATATAATTGGACACATTGCATATTCTTTAAATAAATCTGTATAAATCAAGCCACATTTAAAATGTAATTGTGGCACATAAAATTTGAATCATTGAATAATTTTAATAAATTATATACTTTGTATTAAAGAGGGTTTTTTTTTTTAGCTGGTTTCAGCGCTTTTTTCCCCCTTTTTTGGTTAATGTATTTTAGTAATTTAGTTACCAAGTCACTTTAATTGATGTAAGTTTTTTTTTTTTTCATTTTAAATTTTCAAAATTGCCATATTGTTTTTACACACACACACACACATATATATATATATATATATATATATATATATATATATATATATATATATATATATATATATATATATATATATATATGTGTGTGTGTGTGTGTGTGTGTGTCTCACCATATTGGAACCTAGGTTTTCTCATTATCTCTTCTGGTGAAGGCTATTAGATAAATATAACACAAACAATAAGAGGGTGAACAAACATATCCACCTACAAACAGGTAGAAACGCAACTGACTCAAGCAGAAAGGAGAGGGCTTTCCCCCCCTCAACCTTCTGAGAGACATTTCTACTTACTCCAGAGAGGTCATGCACTCACAAGTACAGATTGAGTTTATCAAGAGTATGAGAGAAATGTATATAATCCAATTTTCTCCCCAGAAAACGTTGCCAGCTGGGTGACATTATGATGTAGCCGGGTGGGGGCATATTAATAATTTGTAATACTGTAACATTTTGTTTTATTTATAAATGTTACTTAATAGGGACAGTCTACTTTAAAATTGGTATTGTTTAAAAAGATAGTTAATCCTCTTTATTACTCATTCTCCAGTTTTGCATAAAAAACTGTTATATTAATATACTTTTTACCTCTGTGATTAACTTGTATCTAAGCCTCTGCAGACTGCTCCTTATCTCAGTTATATTAATACACTGTTTACCTCTGTGATTACCTTGTATCTAAGCCTCTGCAGACTGCACCTTATCTCAGTTATATTAATATACTTTTTACCTCTGTGATTACCTTGTATCTAAGCCTCTGCAGACTGCCCCCTTATCTCAGTTCTTTTGACACTTGGATTTTAGCCAATCAGTGCTGACTCCTAGGTAACTCCTCAGGAGTGCGCACGTTATCTTCATGGCACACATGAACTAGCACTGTCAAAATGCATTCGGATAAGAGACAGCCTTCAATGGCTTAGACATTAGCATATGAGCCTACCTAGGTTTAACTTTCAACAAACAATACCAAGAGAACAGATCAAATTTGATGATAAAAGTAAATTGGATAGTTGTTTAAAATTGAAAACCCTATCTGAATCATCAAAGTTTATTTTTGACATTACGGTCTAACTTCCACGTCCCTTTAAAGACAGTTGGTGTAAATAAATATTAGACATTGACTCTATACAAATTCTTTAAACTTAACTTTATTAACATAAAATGAACAGTAAAATAATAAAAAGTTAGCTATTTCAATATTGAGCAGTGTGTTATATATAACCCTGAAAACAGATTAAAAGGGATGTAAACACCTTGAGATTTGTATAGAAAGCGTTAATTTATGTGTAATAAATCTACTTTGCACTATAATTTTCATCATTTATTTTGCCCCCTTTTCATGTAATTCAACTCTGAAAACTGAGAATTTTTCTAATTCTCACAACCTGAAAAGTAACCTGCTGATGTCTCAAGGCTAACCCTGCTACATACACATCCCTAAATATTTATTTTGCCCCTTTACATGTAATTCAGCTCTGAAAACTGAGAATTTTTCTAATTCTCACAACCTGAAAAGTAACCTGCTGATGTCTCAAGGCTAACCCTGCTACATGCATGTTCCTAATTGGATTTAGCTGATAACAACTGTGAAACAACTTACTTTATACTAACATTATGACTAGCCCTGTCTGCATACTAAGGCCCTGTTTGGCTCCTGCAAATGAGGCAAGTAGTGAGCGAGATTTGGCTATTGAAAAGTAATTGCAGTTAATTATTATTATTTTTTACTAATGTTTAGACTTGGCTGATATGTTATTCTATGTCAAGACAACAGAAATGTAGTTACAAATGTGTTTACTCTCCCTTTAAAGGGACTTTACTGTAAATGAGTTTCTCCTTAAAAGGGACATGAAATCCAGAAATGTTCTTACATTATTTAGATCAAACTGTTATCTAATTTGTTTTGTTCTCTTGGTATACATTGTTGAAAAGCAAACCTAGGTAGGCTTAGGAGCTGGGCGCTAGCTACCGATTGGTGGCTGTACATATCTGCCTTTTGTGATTGGCTTATCAATGTGTTTTAGCTCCTTGTAGTACATTGCTGCTTATTCAATAAAAGATACCAAGAGAATGAAGCAAAATTGATAATGGATGTAAATTGAAAAGAAGTTACTAATTGTATGTTCTGTTTAAATCACGAAAGAAAAATATTGGGTTTCATACCCCTTTAACATGTATACAGTGATTTGTTATACCAGTTGCAGAGTTTAAAAAGTATGGGAAACTGCACCTTTAGGTATAATTTTGTATATGAAATAACTGTTACTGCTAATTGAAACATCCCAATGAAATCGGATGCGCTAGCAGGAAAAAGCAGACCACCTTATCTTATCTGATTATTTACCAAACACCTTCTTTTCTACTTTTTTACCGTTTACTCAAAGGTCATATTTCAAGAGAACAATAGAAAATGAAAATTCACAGCCACCTATTGGAAACATTATTTTATCTAAATCTTCTAGTTTACGTTTGTTTTTTGTAACCAGAACTAGGCAGGGATACAATAAGCAAAATATGCTATTTCAAATAAAAAAATAAAAGTGAAGGAGCCATTTGTAAACAATTTAATATACTCCAGTCCCTTTAAGCCCTGAGCACAACAGACCATTATCGCCATATTTATTTTATAGATATTTACAAAATGCTCTCTAATTAAAAACACTAAGAATATTTTTCTTTGCTGCACCTAAGAGACCGTATTTTTAACCCCATCATGAAGTTTTGATGCAAACACTTGCACATGATTTGAAGGCCGGCATAGTATTGTGGGGGACTGCCTGCCATCCCAGGCACGCCCCCTAGTCCAATTTTCCATTTACTCAAAGAGAAAGCTGCAGGACGCCATAAAAAGGTAGGACGTTCCATACGGTCCTAACGGCGTTAAAGCCCAGCGCTCTTAGGATGGCATGGAACACCCTAATGGTGTGAAACTGTTAAAATGCACTCTTTTTAGTTTATGAAAAATTTATATTACTCTGCTAAAAAAAAATAAAAAAAAATCAAGACACATTTGGTTTATGTTTGCTGGGTTGTCGCTGTCCACCAATGGTTACCTGGGATTCGTCCTTCTTAGCCAATAAGCAAAAACATGCATTTATTGTTAGTTTTAATATCAAAATAAACAGCTTTAACTTTTTTATTTTTGTAAATATTTTTTTTTAAATATTTTAATATCCATTTATATTTTAGCCCTATACCCATTTTAATTATTTTTCTGCACCCCCAAAGCAAACATGACAATTTAAAGAGACCCTAAACCTTATAATTTAAATTAAATCCTAATAGACTTTTTTTTGTAAGAAATATATATATATAGCCCTAGACTAGTTCACCAAGATAAAATACTCTACCTGACATATATAATTGTTTGCAAAATACAAAATCTAGGAATTTTTGGTTTCCTCCGTATGCTGAGTACGTTTGTGCCTCGTAAGAGACCGATTATCTGTGAAACGTTTATCGCATTCAGTACATGAAAACGGCCTCTCTCCGGTGTGAGTCATTTGGTGTCTCAGCATAGTAGCCTTGCATATAAATCCTCGCCCACAATGACTGCAGACATAAGGTTTCTCCCCTGTATGTAATCTTTGGTGTACGACTAAATTTGCGTACTGGCAGTAGCCCTTTCCGCACACCTTGCACACATGGGGTCTCGTCTCGGAGTGGATGCTGGAGTGTTTAATGACACTGGATTTACGGGTGAATCGTTGCCCACAAACGTTGCATCCAAATGGCTTTTCTCCGGTGTGCACCACCTGATGCAAAACAAGGTGTTGGTGGTTTATAAATCTACGATCACATTGCGTGCACGCATATGGCCTCTCGCCCGTGTGAATTCTTCTGTGGGCAACTATATGAGTCTTACACGTGAACGTTTTTCCGCACACAGCACAAGAATACGGTCTCTCTTTAGTATGAGTTTTTGAATGTTTTGAAAGACTTGACTTGTGTTTGAAGTTTTTCCCACATTTGTCACATTGATAAGATTTTGTTTCCTTCTCAATATCTTCAATCTTTATCAGACTTTTCAAACATACAACGCATGTAAAAGGGTCTCCTTCAACACCTGCGCTGCTTGTTAGATGCGGATTGACTTTCGCCTTTTCTGAACACTCAAAGCACATCTGTCCTAGGTCATTATTGTCTTCTTGCTCATCATTCTCCAAACCAAAACCTGCTGAAAATACCAAAATGAATGTGATTATGGTTTATACCGTTTTGCACTCTTTCAATTCAAGTTTTACACATTAAAGGGACATGAAATTCCCAAATTTTTCTTTCATGATTCAGATAGAGAATACATTTTTAAATAACTTTCCAAATTACTTCTATTATCTAATTTGCTTAATTCGTTCTGTACCTTTTGTTAAAGAAGCAGGAGCAATGCATTACTGGGAGCTATCTGAAAAGATCTGGTGAACCAATAACATGAGGCATATATGTGCAGCCACCAATCAGCAGCTCCTGAGCCTACCTAGATATATTTTCTAATATTTTCTACAAAACAAATTAGATAAGACTTAAACTGGAAAGTTGTTTTAAATCACATGCTCTGTCTGAATTTTTAAAGAAAAAAAAAGGGTTTTATGTCCCTTTAAGTCTTTAAACCGCTTCTGCTTGGAAAAGAACCATGATATTTTAACTCTAATAAAAGGGGCTTTTTTTCTCATTAGCTAAAGGCATAAACAGGAAATTTAACTTGGGCTGCCGTAATTTCATGTTGCCTCCATATGTATCCTAGCATTCACCAGAAAACGTCCCTTTAAGAAAAAAAGAACAGGAAACTCAGAACAAAAAAAAAATCTGCCTCTTCCCAGGTAAAAGACACCATTCTCAATCATTATTATCTATTGTTCCAATACTTAAAGGGACATGAAACCCAACATTTTTCTTTCATGATTCAGATAGAACGTACAATTACAAAAAAAAAAATCCAATTTGCTTCTATTACCAAATGTACTTCATTCTCATAATGTTATTTGTTGAAGACATAGGAAACCTGTGTGTGCTGCAGCACTATGTCAGAAGTTTGACAATATTGACCACTAGATGGAGCATCCCACAATATCTAACTCTTAAAAGCATTCTTGCAAAAATGCTGCCATATAGTGCACACTCCTGAGTCTACCTACCCGCTATTTAACAAGAGAGGGATAATTTGATAATATAACAATTGCACAAAACATAAATGGAGGGCATCTTGAGTGTTGCAATTAGGTTGGAGTCATAATTTGGCGAGTTAAACTTCCATTTATCTCGGCTCTCTCGTTTAGTACTGACCAGTGAAGACTTATAAAGCAGCAAAAAATAAATAAATATAGTTAAATCCTTTAATGAATAAATAATGTTGTAAAAATTTGGCCAAACCTAACCACCCCTTGAGCAAATATTGGAGACAACTACTTTTGTTTTTATTTTATGAGGAACGATTCATCCAAAACATTTTTTTATTATGTCTGTGCAGTCTGCACATATATAGTATATATTATATTTTTAGAGCCTTGAGCTCCTGTGGGATAGACCTTGATATCTAAAATATTGTATTGAAGCAAAACAGACTTATTTAAGTAATGAAAAAGTCTTTCATTATTGAAGTATCAAGAGATACTTCATTCTCTAATGCTTAAAATAAGACCAAATAGTATTTATTATTTTAAAAATATTCAAAGAGCTTGTGGAGTCCAAAAGGGAGGGCAACGGAATGTTGACTTTCTCTGCAAAATCTTAAAAACGGGTGGTGTTTCATGGACCAAAGCACATATTGCAGGTCTTTAATAACCAGCTATGTTTGAGAAATTTGTCAGCATGGACTCTGTTGTGAATGAATTTGTTTGCATGAATTTGTATAATTTGGGCAGGTATCTGAGCAGACGCAATAAGCCTTTCTTTTTTTGTACATTCTGAAATTCTATTAGATAGCTGTGCCTAATTATGCCAGTAATGGAAACTTCTCAGATTTTAATGGATAAATGTAACCTTGTTCCTACTTCAGAAATCTGGTCAGGCAGAACTTTACTTATTTGTCTTGGAGAAAGGCTTTTTCTTCTCTCCAACAAAACCTCTAGATTGGAAGTGTTTTCTCCATGTATAGATACAAAAAATTACTTTACCTGTGGAATGTAAGCTTACGAGCCAGCCCATCTTTAGTTCAGCACTTAGGTACAGCTTGCTGATTAGTGGCTAAATGTACCCGCCAATCAGCAAGCGCTATTCAGGGTTCTGAACCGAAAATGGGCTGGCTCGTAAACTTACATTCCTGCTTTTTCAGATAAAGATACCAAGAGAACGAAGAAAAATAAAAGTAGGAGAACATTAGAAAGTTGCTTAAAATTGCATGCTCTATCTGAATCATAAAAGATAAAAAATAGGGTTCAGTGTCCCTTTAGTCAACATTAGAAATAAAGTGAATTCAAGAAAAACAGTCTTGTGGGACACTTCTAACTCATTTTGCTCCCATAACGAGGATTTATCAAATAGAATACTGTATATAGGCATCTGAGGTTTACAAGTTCTTGCTTGATAGTTTTGGTGGAAGAAACATGCTTTTTCACCCCACCTGACCCATCAGAATTAATGATTTATAACTTCTGACCAAACTATGTGGGTCAAGCAATATTCCATATGTAAGATTTTGAGCCGATGTCCTTCATCAAGTGCTTTCACCAAAAATTCTTCTTTGCATCTGCTGCAACCGTTATCTTGCATTGAGTTTTAAATACTGCTGCAACTTTTTTTCCAGGAATGAAAATGTAAAAATGCTTGCAATTACATGAAACTGAAGAACGTGATAAATACAAATTTAGTTCAGGTCTTCAAACCAGATTCTTGTTGCTTCAAATGTAACCACGTATATAATAATGATAAACAGTTCCTTGTAAAATATGTAATTTCAGATTCAGTAAAGTTTTTCAATCCATTAAGTCTCTAAAGGTACCAATATCTTCCATAGTAAATCATTATTTTAG
>NC_069505.1:585786387-585818887 GCF_027579735.1 Bombina bombina
TTATTTTTTTAATTTAATTGAATTCAGCTTCTGAGTAAGTTGGGACAGATCTTGTTTTGTTGGCAACTGTAATTTGTTGTTTTAAAGACAGGCTTTGGCAAAAATTATAGCGGTAGTATACACACACACACACACACAGATTTTTCTTTAATGATTCAGATAGCGCATACAATTTTAAATAACTTCTACATGCTTCATTCTCGTCTTATCCTTTGTTGAAGGAGCAGCAATGAACTACTGGGAGCTAGCTGACCACATCTGGTAAGTCGACAAGAAGCATACTGTATATGCGCAGTCAGCAATTCACGGCTAGCTCCCAGTAGTGCATTGCTGCTTTCGAGACTACCTAGGTATGCTTTGCAATAAAGGGAACCTAGCAAATTCCCAAACAATCTGAAGAGTTAAAATTGCAAGAAAATATTAAACAATGAAAGTATATATTGCATTTACTGTCCCTTTGTATTATATTAAGTTTTAGTATTTTTGTTTGTTTATATTAGCAGTGTAATCCTACATTTTAACTTGTATTTTAAGACACATGAAACCCAAAAGTATTCTCTTTCATGATCCAGGTAGAACACACAATTTTAAACAACTTTCCAGTTTACTTTCTTAGTATCCTTTGTTGAAGGAGCAGCAATATACTACTGCGAGCTTGCTGAACACATTGGTTGAACCAACGAAAAGAGGCATATATGTTCAGCCAACAATCAGCAGCTTAGCTGCTAGTAGTGCATTGGTTATCCTGATCCTACCTGGGTATACTTTTCATCAAAGGATATCAAGAGAACAAAACAAATTAAATAGAAGTCAATTGCTAACATGATTTTTTTTTTTTTTTTTAAATATACACAATTTTTACCAGTAATTATGTACTTAAAAGCAAAAACATACAAAATGTTTTTTAAAGCTTTAATAATGATTTGCCCAATTGCTTTAAAAACGTTCATCTTATCTCCCTTAATTGTGTCCAGTTAGGGCCAGGTGTAAATTAATGTGCTGTTTTAAGCAAAATCTAGTATGTAGTTAGTTTAAAAGACCATTAAATACCATAGAACTGCATAATTAACAAATTCATAATAGAAATACAATGCAATAACACTGAATTTCAAATGAGCAGTAGGATTTTTTTGACAAATTTAAAAATGTCCTTCCATTTCCCTGTCCCATGTCATGTGACAATCATCAGCAAATCACAGCCTCATATGTATACAGTTAAATCTTGCACATGCTCAGTAGGATCTGATGCCACAGAAAGTGTGCATATAACAACTGATAACAGAAACACATTGTTAATTATTTTATTTTTTTAAATTGCATGCTCTGTCTGAGTCATGAAAGCTTAATTGTAATGTCCCTTTAAGCAATCTGTAGTAAACAAAAGAATTTGCCTTTTTGGCACCTCTAGGAAACATAGGACAAGCAACATTTTTAAACAAAAGGTACAGAAGGCAGCAAAATAAAAATCCTATGCATATTGACATTTTTTTTTAAACGTGTAAATTAATATTTTTTTATCACAATTACAAAAGTTTAAATGTGCATAGCTACATACAAAACAATTGTTTAGAAGGATTTTAAACCTTCCCTTTGTTAGCAACATTTGCAGGGTTTTGCAATTGCACAGCAGCTCAGTAATACACCCTTTGAACCTTCTGAATGTGTGTGCAAAATGTCCAGGACACTGTTCTGCACTACTGTGTAAAAAAAAAAAAAAAAAAAAGAAATCGCAAGTACACTGACATACTATAATATGGGGAGATACATTCCAGCCCTTCTGGTGCACGGAAAAAGACAATTTGGATGAGGTAAAATTACAGCAAAAGCAGGGGGAAATGCATTGGATTATAGGGTAAATTTGATATTTAATGATCCCTTTAACTGTATGCATTGGATGCTATATTTCTACATGTGAGTTTTTAATATAGAGACTGAAATTTAAACTGGAAATCTGTAGCCAAAACAGATAATAGCTATGTTACTGCCCGTAAACTATCACTGCATATAGTTCTAGAAACAAGGTCACCTTCTGAACCAACTAACCAAAAAATAAAATAAAAATTAACATATATTCAACCAGTTCCTCTAATGTTTTATATATCTTGTAACCCAGTTATTTCTCTGTAGAACCAACTATCCAATATAAAGTTCTTAACAGCTGGCCAAAAAGGCTCTCCCACTTTGATGATGTAAGCATTAAGGTTGCTTGTCTCTCATTGGCTGATCATGTTGAATACCACATTTTTTTTGTCTTAGCTTTTTTGCTATCATTATTGATAGAGAACCATCAATAAAACATGTATTGCATTGATAACACATATATACGAATTCTTGCCAGTGGGTCCCATTATGTGTCAACAAAAGGGCCTGACTGATAAATCCTTTCCCAAAATCCTTTGCAAACATCTTTTCTGTTGAGAGAAGTGTCTAATGAAAGACCGAATTTCCGTTGGTTGTACCCCACTCTCCGCATGCATGTGGTTTTTCTTTAATTAGGGTGTTTGGTAACGCTTGATTTACGAGTAAAGTTTTTTCTCCTGTGTAGACCACCCTATGAGGTATGAGGTGCAAGGGGTTTGTGAATTTATGGCCAGAGTCTACTCAGCTGTAAGGCCTCTCTCCTGTGTGCATCTTCAGATGGTCAACATGAGTTATCTGAGAAAAAGCTTGGCCATACACGGTACAAGAATATAATTTTCTCAACATAGTGAACCATCTTGGGTCTTGTCCCACAGATTCCAAATGGAAAATACTTATTTGACCAGGTCTTCTTAGGCTTCACAATGGGATTTCATATCAAACTTTTGAAACTTATGTTCAACTAGGTTTAAACATTTGGGCACACTCAAGGCATGCTTTATAGAATTATCAAGGTTATCATTCGCAAAATCGGATAGAAAAAATAAAAAGTTAGGACAAAATAACAGACGCGACTCCTCAGCCAGTTAGATTTTAAGACACCAGTAAAATGGCGTTTAGATTGTCCGTAGTATGTTTAGCTACATACTTTGTGAATTTGATTTTGTAATAATCACTTGATGTCACAGCAAATATATCTTCTCATAAGCACTAATGGGTTTTTTTTTTTAAAAACACCCCCCCCCCACAGTTCTCAACCCTGTACAAAGTTTTGTTTTATTTTCAAAAAAGCTTAGAGCCTTATTGCTTAGAACTGCTATGCAAAATTATTGTCAAATATGTTTCCATAGTTTTCTAAGCCTTTCTAACACACAAGGTATTGTAGGTGTTTCAATTTGAAAACAAAAACAGCTAAATTAAAACACACACATATATAAAAAAACAAATAAGAACAAGGGGTCTCTCTCTCTCTATATATCTCTCTCTATATATATATATCTATATATATATATCTATATATATATATATATATATATATATATATATATATCTATATCTATATCTATATATATATATATATATATATATATATACATATATACATACACACACACACACACATACAAGTACATGCACACACACAACCAAATTCATTATATACATGCTGAACTGTATTTGTGGCCTATTTTACATAGGAAAAAAGTCTGACGACATAAAAAAACGTATGGCTAACCATCGGACTGCACTGGATAAGAAAAAGAGCAATCAACCAGTTGCCAGGCACTTTTTGGAGAAGGGAAATTCAGTGAAGGACTTACGCTTTATCCTTATTAACCACGCTCCCCCACTGAGGAGGAGGGGGGGGGGGGCGACACGGATTAATTATTACTCCATAAAGAAGCCCAATGGATTTATAAACTAGGGACAATCCACCCTAATGGTTTGAATATGAGGGTTGACTGGTATTGCTTCCTTTAAAGTGTGATATAAGTGGTAATATACTTGTTTTCACCTATTTACTTAATATCTGTATAGTATCTCTTAGAACATATACACTTTATACAGTACTGATGTTAGGACTCGCATGCCCGATTTTGTACGCAAATGTTCAATTTTAGGGGTTGCTCCCTTCTGTCACTTTATATATGTATTTATATTTTTTTGTACTTACTTGTAAAATCCTACAATTTAAGGAGGCTGTCTCACCGCTGTCCAGTGACGGGGTATGACACACATATACAGAGTATTTATGTTTTAGATATCCGGGATAGTTATATATCATGCCCCTTCTCATTTGCATTACATATGTGTGTCTGTATTATATCCCTGTCCTACTACCTTTGTAACATATTAGCTTTGTGATCATAATAATTATCCGACTACCCCCATCACTCCCGATAGTCCATTTACATTACTAACCCCAATATAGACAGCAGGCACTATCTATAGCAGGTAATATTAGGGTGAAGGCGTGTCCCATTCAGCCTATAGGGATGCGCAGATAGAATATATAGAGTTGCGCTCACAATACAACGCACCAGTAACAGTAGACTGAATGGGACTTTTATTAGGCATTAATAAGACTACAAATTCTACTCACACATATGGATACGTTGTATTTAACATTGCATCAATGTTATTTTTAGATTGTATAGGTATGTTTTTTCACTTGTTTTGTAATTATGTGTAAACCTTAGGATTGCTAGGACAACTGCTTTGGCGTTTTTTTCACTAGGGGGAGGGGCCTATATGGTATTTAAAGGGACAGTCAACACAATAATTTTTGTTTAAACAGATAGATAATCCCTTTATTACCCATTCTCCAGTTTTGCATAACCAACATGGTTATATTAATATACTTTTTACCTCTGTGATTAACTTGTATCTAAGCATCTTCTGACAGCCCCCTTATCACATGACATTTTATTTATTATCTACTGACTTGCAAGTTAGCCAATTAGTGTATTGTCTGCAGTGATCACGTTATCTATATGGCTCGCATGAACTAACTCTCCCCTGTTGTGAAAAGCAAATAAAGTTTGTGATTAGAGGCGGCCTTCAAGGGCTTAGAAATTATCATATGAGCCTTCCTAGGTTTAGCTTTCAACTAAAAATCCCAAGAGAACAAAGCAAAATTGCACCTGACTGATTTTACTAACCGACAGGCTAAAATTGTAGGCAATATTAAGCAAAAAATTAAGATATTTAAAAAAAAAAAATGTTTATTGTGCAAACCATTAAATAAATATATGTTAAATTATGCAATTATTTTGTGCTTTATTTTTTCCCCCCCAAAAAAATATATATACAGAGTTGTTCACTAATCACAACCTGCTTGATTGTACATTTATCAAGCCAGTTTTTTAATATAAGTAGAAAGCCCTTATGTATTCAAGTGGCTCATTGTACATACTTCACCAATTCTAATTAAATAAGTTTTAGGTTCACCGGCTGTGTTAAGCTCTGAACCAGCAGTGCACTGCGCTCCAGAGCAGAATTTAACCCTTGCAAATGGGTCAAACAAATAGTTAAACACAGAAACAGACAAGCAACAGAACAATAAGAAAAAGCTTACACATTTTATAGCATTTTCTTTACAGATTTATGTTCCTTTAATTGGTGTTTAATCGTTTTCTAGGGTTCTTTAAACCATATTTAAGACTTTTTTTGAACAAGGGACATAAACCCAAACTATTATCTTACATGATTCAGACAGAGTAGACAGTTTTAAACAACTTTCAAATTTACATCTATTATCCATTTAGCTTCATTCTCTTGGTATCTTTTCTTGAAGGAGCACCAATGCACTACTGGAAATTAGCTGAACCCTCGGTGAGCCAATGATATGAGGCATATATATATATATATATATACATATACACACACATACACACACATACACACACACACTGCCACCAATCAGCAGCTTGCTCCTGGTAATGCATTGCTGATACTAAGCCTACCTAGGTATGCTTTTCAACAAAGGATACCAAGAGAGCAAATCAAATTAAATAATAGAAGTCAACAGGAAAGTTGTTTAAAATCACATGCTCTGTCTGAATCATGCATTTGGGATTTTCATGTCCCTTTAAGCTTTAGAAATTAAGTGCAAGTACTTTACCATTGGGAACAATGAGTTTAAGAGGTCCAAAGTACAAAAAAATCCTGCAAACCATGTGCTTGACAACAGTTTTCTTATACCTCAGAATGGATGTTAAAGTGCCATAAAACTTTTGCGTTATGTGCATATTATAAAAGGGTGAACTGAGATAAAACAGTATGTGAATAAAAAGTGTAAAACAAAACTTATAAGTATTTTAATACATTTTCCAAAAATCTGCAAAATTACTTACACTTTAGCGTTACCAAGTGTAGCCTGCTCCACCCCCTTATCACTATTCAAACCCTGAGGTATCATGTATCAAGGTGTGCACATGAAGATATTTACTTATGCAAGTAATAGGGGGTTGAAGAGGGTACAGCAGGTATTGCTATTGTTTGCTGCCAAGAGGCTTGTTTGTTTCCATGGCGTTGTCACAAGCTTTGTGAAAGCTTCAGCATTATACTGTGCACTACTTTAGTCAGGTGTCATGTGACTCTGCCCCATGCCGTGCACGTGTGCATTCTGCAGAAGCTATGGCCTGGATAGCACCTTCCATATATGGAAATGCCCAGGGGCAGCTTGCTGCAAACATAACTATGCCTGAATTAAGGGGTTTAATGGGGGATAAAAGAGAAACCATTTTGCAAGTAAGCTTTGGCTGCATTGTATATTTAGAAACATATGTTAGTTCACACTGTTTTATGTCCCTTTAAAGTGTTCTGACACAAGGTATAGGGGGTGTAATATCACAAATAAAAAAAATGGTATAAAGTGGGTTATTATTCATTTTAAATTGGATTGAAATGGGTTCAAATCTGAAAATCCCAACAACGTGTTTATTTTGGAGTGGAACCCTAAGTGCTATGCAGTGTTACAATGGGAATTGCCATCTCTTTTATGTAAGTGGCAAGAGTCCATGAGCTAGTGACGTACACATTCCTACCAGGAGGGGGCAGTTTCCCAAACCTCAAAATGCCTATAAATAAACCTTTGGAGGGGGTGAAGTAAGATGTGCTTGATTTCTTCTGTGAAAGGTGCTTCTAAGCATTCTGAAGCCCAATTCCTCTCAAAGCACAGTGTTTGTCTGAGGGATGTGAAGGGAGTATTGCCTGATGATGCCATGTTTTAGCCTATGGGAAATCTATTCTAGGGCTCCATCTGCCACCTCCCTTTACAGATCGACATTATATTCCTCTACCATTACCTCTGCTGATATGTTTCAGTACTGGTTTGGCTGTCTGCTATATGTGGATGGGTGTCTTCTGGTAAGTATATATATTTTTTTAAGACACTCTCAGCTATGCTTGGCACTTTATATTATAAAGTTTTTAATGTATATTGCATATATTTTGAGTCAGGTCTGTGTATTTCCCTTTGCAGTCTAACAGTTTCAGCATGGAAATTATGTTTTCGGGAGAATTTAGGTATTTTTTCTTACCTGGGGTTCCAGTTAGTTGTAACTTTGAGTCTGTTTTTCAAAATTTTCGTGGGCTATCTAGGATTGCGATGATGCAAAATGCTACTTTTTATTGCGTCGTTGGCGTGAAATTTTTTGGCGCAAAGTTGCGTCTGTCGTGATGCGAGTCGCGTCATTTCTTGCGTCTTTGTTGAATGAAGCTTCAGTTGATCAAATTTGCAAAGCAGCAACTTGGTCTTCTTTGCATACATTTACCAAATTTTACCATTTTGATGTGTTTGCTTCTTTGGAAGCAGCCTTTGGTAGAAAAGTTCTTCAGGCAGGTGTCTCAGTTTGATTCTAGTGCCTAGGATTTGAGTTTTTTTGAAATTTTTAAGAAAACTTAATTCTTTTTTGTATTTCATTTATCAGCGGAAATAGCAGTTTTTATTTTATCCCTCCCTCTCTAGTGACTCGTGGACTTCCACATCTTGGGTTTTATATCCCGTACATCACTAGCTCATGGACTCTTGCCAATTATATGAAAGAAAACATAATTTATGTAAGAACTTACCTGATAAATTCATTTATTTCATGGTGGCAAGAGTCCATGAGACCCACCCTATTTTTTTGTGGTTATGTTTTTTTTTGTATAAAGCACATTATTTTTCCAGTTCCTCTTTATGTATGCTTTTTTACTCCTTTTACACCTCACTTCTTGGCTATTCGTTAAACTGAGGTATGAGTGAGATGAGGGGTGTATTTATAGGCATTTTAAAGTTTGGGAACCTTTGCCCCCTCCTGGTAGGATTGTATATCCCATATGTCACTAGCTCATGGATTCTTGCCACTATGAAAGAAATGAATCAGGTAAGTTCTTACATAAATTATGTTTTTCTCCATGTTATTTATATTTATTTATTTTAAATAACCTTCCACTGGCAGAAACATCCAGATTCACTTCTTTTTCCAGGGTGTGTCAGCAAACCTGAGATTATAAAGCTTATACTCTGCATAGCAGGTGCAAAAGATTCTGGAGATCAGGGCAATAAACCTTAAAAAGTTAATAATGGGACACGAAACCCACCATTTCTTCCTTTGTGATTCAGATAGAGCAGGCAATCTGAAACAATTTTGCAATTTATTTCTATGATCAAATTTGCTTCATTCTCTTGGTATCCTTTGTTGACAAAGCAGCATTGCACTGCTGACTGTGAGATGAACACATCAGGTAAGCCAATGACATATGTGCAGCCACCAATAAAGCAGCTAGCTCCCAGTAGTGCATTGTCGTTACTGAGCCTACCTAGGTATGCTTTCAAGAAAGGTTAACAAAGCAAAATATAGAAAAACCAAACTGGAAAGATGTTAAGAAATCATATGCGCTATCTGAATCATGAAAGAAATAATTTGAGTATCTGGTCCCTTTAAAAAAACACTTGCGTCAAAAAGCAAAATCTGCAACCTAGGTTGTTCAAAATGCTGTAACTAAACTATTTGATTTACCACATTTGCAGTTTATAGAATTTGCTTTTTGGCATATTTAGGGAATGTGGGACAAAGGACAAGATCTATTTAAATTAAAAAAAAAAACAAAAAAAAAACCCAGCAAGATTCCTTTGTTGTTATGTTTTGACTTCACTTTTGCATTAAGCAACTTAAACAACCAATCAAAACAAACGTAATATATTTCACTTTCATAATAAAAAGAGGTCTGTGAACTTAAACATCTAAAAACCTCATAAAAAGAGTAAGGTATGTAGGTTTATAGCCAATCAGCAAGACTAAGTCATACAAGAACACAACCAATCAGAGTGCAAATTTTTGCTGACCACACCCCCTTGCAAATTCACCTATGAGAAGGCACTTTGTTCTAAGGTCTCTCAGGAAAGCCCCTTATGGCATATTTGTCATTTATCTAGTACTGGTATATTAACATCTCTAGGGTTTCTGTACCATCCTTGAATCTGAATAGTCAATTTCCAGTCACTAGATATTCAGTCTTAACCCCCTGGAAATGCCTATTCTGGCCTAACTCTGCCAGGACAGTGGTCACACTCACCTCTTACAGCTGTTTGGTTTATTTAAACTTTACCTATGGTGACTAGAGCATATCCTTGTATGAACTTTGGCCTGGCCTGGACAGGCACAGTGTATATAGTAGCAAATTCATAGTTCTATAATCTCATGCTATATAGTTTAATATAATAAAGACTATAGTTTATCCTGGTTCTTCTGCTCAAAAACTGTGACCTGTAATAACATGAAACAATTGTTTTCTCTTTCGTGATTCAGATAGTAGTAAATTGGCCAGTTTTATCAAATATTATCAAATCGATGTCACTCTCTTAAAACCTTTTATTGAAACGCAGGTAGGCAGGCTCATGAGAACTATATGGCAGTAGTTTAACAAGAATGATTTTAAAAAGGTTATTTGTTTGCGTAAGTACTAGACAGCAGCAGTGCTTACACAAACTGCTGCCATACAGTCCACGCTACCTACCTAGGTATCCTCTTCAAAACAGAACACCACGAGAACAAATTAAATTGGTATGTTTTTAAAAACTGTATGCTCTGAGTCCTGAAATAAAATAAATGTTGTTTCCTATGCATTTAACAGCATTTTTTTTTAATGTGCAGAACAGGAACCTAACAGTTCATGAAATATACGTTAAACACTACAGAAATGCTAGATAGAATGATATATTCCTAGCAAAGATTAGCCTAAGAGTAATATACAATTTTTAAAAAAAAGAAGTTATTTAAATAGTAAAAAAAAATTTTTTTTTAAAAGTTTTGGTTCCTAAAGCAAAGCAATGGGAACTGCCATGTTGAAACCTAGATTTAAGTCTCTGCTATAAATGAGGCTCTAAAGTGTACAACCAGCGACCATGTGTAAAGTCTAGTGTCTGCCCACAATTTTCAGAATTAAAAAGTGACATTCCAGCACTATTCAAAAAAGAAATAAAAATGCTCATTAATAAAAGGTGTTTTGTTTATAATATACATGAACTAAATGATCGACTTTTTGAAAATAAAATACAAATTTAAAATGTCTTTCCTTCCCACTGTCCATTGTTGTGTAAAGCATGAAGATCCAATACCAGAGAGCATACATATATATGCTCACAAACACGCATCTAAAATGAGCACAGGGTACGCACAACTTTCGCTCTTTCTAGCAGCGCTAGTGAAAGCGTAAAGCCATTATCCTCTTGTAATCACAAGGCGAGATTCCAAGCTGGGTCATGTATTTTACAGAAATACAAATCTATTGCTAGATTATTTTTTCTTTAAGCGCTGCAGCTTTTTGTATTTGAGTGTGCATGCTGATAGGTCACATTTAAATTTTGCTTACAGATACTGATTGAATCTGAATACGAAAAAAATGCCTATTTTATTATGAGCGTTCTGCGTCAGAATGACATTTTTGGTAAGAAAGTGTTTGCTTCATAATTCATATACTCTTCATTTATACCATGCAACCTAACAGTTACAGAAGTTTTAACAATATAGTTATAAATGGAATGTCCCTTGTTAAATGAAAAGAAAAGTACTTAAATACAAGTATAGTTAAATACAAAGTACATTGCAAAGTATTTCTCCCATACATATTTCAAAATTTTTATAGCACAATAAAGTGTTTAATAAATTTGATGGATAAAAAGGACAATATACTGCCATTAGCAAAAAGGTTTCTAGTAAAAGTTAAAACTGCATTTCAGCGGCATATGCACATATGCTGTGAGGGCTGTGCACCAGTATTTAAAGGGATGGTACACTGTAAAATTGTTTTTCCATTAATGTATTTTCAATGACTTGTTATACCAGCTGCAGACTATAAAATATTTGAGAAATTTCATTTTCAGGTTTATTTGTGTATATGAAATAGCTGGTTTTGTGCTTTGAAACCACAGCCTATTACAATGGGTTGAGCTTCAGGTGTTATATCTCATTATGTTATCACTTTGTGTACACACACTTGCTTCCTTATCTTCTATTTGTCTGGAAAACTAAAGCTCAACACATAGAGAGAACAATGGAAAGTGATCATTGTATTACTTAACTATCCTGCACCCCACTGAGAGTGTAACTTATTCTGCTGGCTGTGTTTACTTAGGCTATTCAATAACCGAGACTCCAGTATCAAAACTGTCAGTATAGGTGGTTATACCACAGGCTAAATCAGCTATTTCAAATGCTGAAATAGGAGTAAAGGAACTACTTGTAAACAATTTAATACACTCTAGCAGGTAAAAAGGATCATTGGGAATAATTTAAAGGGGAGATATTTTTTGGGTGAACTGTCCCTTTAAGCTGAGAGATCTGGCGGTGGTGTGTACTGTGTCTGTGAAGACTTAAAGTGATAGTAAATTTAAACAATTTCAAATATTTTTTTTTACTTCTATAGAACTTTTATACTAAAATCGCTGTTTTTTTAAAACATATAATGCACATTTTTATAAATATAACTTATTCATACCGTATTTATTCACTTCCTTCGTCCTCTTATATGTTCTCTTTCTGTAGTGTAATGATGTAGAGAGAGTGGTCCGGCCCGCTCTCTCTACGTAGACAGTAATGCACGCTCTGTAACAAGATCTTTTTTGTTTTTATGGAGTGCCGTATGGCACGCACTATGATTGGCTACCTCACGAAAAGGTCAGGAAAAAAAAAAAAAGCACTTTATTGAAGGGTGGACGGAAGTGCGAGATTAAAAGTTTGTAATTTAATTGATTTACTGTAGTTTGTGCATTAAATATAATAGTTGATCAACGAAAGTTATATTAAAATTGTACGTGGCTTTTAGTTAAAAGAACAGTATACTCCAGAATTTGTATTGTTTAAAAAGATAGATAATCCCTTTATTACCCATTCCCCAGTTTTGCATAACCAACACAGTTATATTAATATACTTTTTACCTTTGTGATTACCTTGTATCTAAGCCTCTGCAAACTGCCCCTTTATTTCAGTTCTTTTCACAAACTTGCATTCTAGCCAATTACTGCTGATTCCTAAGTAACGCCACGGGAGTGAGCACAATTTTATCTATATGGCACACATGAACTAGCGCTGTCTAGATGTGAAAAACTGTCAAATACATTGAGACAAGGGCTTAGAAATTAGCATATGAGCCTACCTAGGTTAAGCTTTTGAACAAAGAATACCAAGAGAACTTAGCAAATTTGACTATAAAAGTAAATTGGAAAGTTGTTAAAAATGACATGCCCTATCTGAATCATGAAAGTTTAATTTTGACTAGTTTGTCCCTTTAATATTTCTAGAATGGGTAAATTTACTATAACTAATTTGTGTCATATGAGCCACTGCTGACTCAAACACTGCACCATCTCAGAGAGGCAGCAGTGTTTGAATGCTGGTGCACGGCCCTCATAGCATATGTGCGTATTCTGCTGAAAAACAGTATTAACTTTTACAAGAAGCTAATGGATATTTGTATCAAAAACACTTCTATTTAATATTAAAATGCAGATTTCAGTTTAGGCCTTTCTTTCCCTTTAATGTTCCTTTCAATCTCAACTTTGTTTCAAGTGCTGCCAGTTCTTGCTCATACCTACCTCTGTCAGAACTAGCGGTCATCCCAGACTGTTGCGAGTCTTCGTCAGAACTTGCATCTAGCTCCACTTTGATGTAACAAGCGTTTTCGTCGTATTCCACAATCGGGTCAGAAGAGGAGACAGACTGTGGTTGTCCTGAGAAGTTAAAAAAAAAAAAAACATTTGTTAAAATAATTTAACACTGTTTTGACACAGTATACAAGGTTTTGCAAATCAAGAGCAGTTCAGGGGTTTGCAGCTTGGAGAAACTCATGTTGTTGGTCTTTTGCACTGGCCTCTAAAAAGGAACAATAAACACTTTGTCCTGTTGTCTTGCAACAGAACAGCACATCAGCCACGTCTATAAATGTAAAAAAAAAAAACAATCTGGGCTTAAGTTTGCCGACTGCTAGCACCCAGTAGTGCATTGCTGACTTTAACTATGTGTTTAATTCATGTGCAGGAGTTAGGTGCAGTTCTAAGCAATAGTGCAATAATAAAATGCTTTAAAGGGATAGAAAGGTCAAAATTAAAATGTAAATGATTGCATTTCAATGTTAAATAAAAAGCATTTTGCGATATTCTTCAAAATAGCAAAAATGCTTCTAGTATAAAAGTTAGTATTTTCAGCAACATACGCACATATGCTGAGTGCCACATGCACTAGTATTCAAGCTCAGAGAGCTGGCGGTGTGTATTGTATCAGTAGAGACTTAAAGGGACATTACAGGTATACCCCGCTCATACAGCGGTTTAGGGACCGGAGCCCCGCTGTAATGTGAAAACTGCCTTAAAGGGACAGTATACACTCATTTTCATATAACTGCATGTAATAGACACTACTATAAAGAATAAGATGCACAGATACTGATATAAAAATCCAGTATAAAACTGTTTAAAAACTTAGAAGCTTTCAGTTTAGCTCTGTTGAAAAGGTAGTTGGAAAGCCCACTGCAAGTGGGAAATCAGACACTCCCCCCCTCTCCCCCTTCTTTTACATATGAAAAGACCCTTTACACAAACAGGAGCAAGCTGGAGAAGGTAGCTGACGGTATTCAAATAAAACTTTGGGGCTTGGTTAGGAGTCTGAAAATCAGAGCAATGTTATTTAAAAATAAGCAAAATTATACATTTAAAAAAAACAAAAAACTTTATGGGCTTTATAAATAGATCATCTACAAAACATTTATGCAAAGAAAAAATCAGTGTATAATGGCCCTTTAAAGTGAAAAAAGGCAGTTTTAGCTTTCTTTTCACTTACCAGTGTGTTTAAAGACTTAAAAACATGTTTGAACTGACATATATTAGGGGTACAATAGGGCTACGTTTAGTTTAACACTCGCACAGCACAGTATTCAATTAGTATTCGATAAATACCGTACCTGTGAAATAGTGACAATTACTGTAGTAAAATTTGCCAGACTATAGCACTGAGACACAGATTGCACTGTAATGCTGTAAACAGAGTGAACTAAGCATAACAAAATGGTGCCAGTCACTTCTCGCAATCTCACGGTGATTACAGCACTGTTTCAAAATTCCTGGAGGTTGAACTTTAGCTCCACAAAGCGCTGTATTAGCGAAGCGCTGTAAAGTGAAGTGCTGTAAAGTGAGGTATACCTGTATACACTTGTTTTTTTCTTTACATAAATGTTTTGTAGATTATCTATTTATATAACCCATACAGGGTTGATGTTTTTTTTTAAATGTATAGTTTTGCTTATTTTTAAATAACATTGCTCTGATTTTCAGACTCCTAACCAAGTCCCAAAGTTTTAGAAGTAGACTGATGTATACCTACTCCAGCTTGCTCCTGTTTGTGTAAAGAGTCTTTCCATATGCAGAGGAAGGGGGAGGGGAGGTGTCTGCTATTTACCACTTGCAGTGGGTGTTCCAGTAACCTTTTAAACAGAGCTAAACTGGAAGCTTCTAAGTAAGTTTTTAAACAGTTTTATACATCAGTATCTGTACATATTATTCTTTATAGTAGTGACTATTACGTGCAGTTATATGAAAATTGGGGTATACCGTCCCTTTAAAGGAACATGAAAGCCACGTTTTCCTTTATGTTTCAGATAAATAATACAATTTAAAAAAAAGTTTCAAATTTACTTCTATTATCAAATTTGCTTTCTCAAGTTATTCTTTGTTGTAGAGATATTTTTAACTGGCATTTTTATCTGAAGCGATTATAAAACAATACAGATTCTTAACTAACCTCTGCTGTTATCTCCGGCCATTTCCGACTCTTGAGAATACTCATCATAACTCTCTGCCGGCTCCTCTTTAATAGAGCGTGATGCACTGACGTCGTAGTCTTCGCTCTGCTGGGGTGAGGCGGGACGCTGGGAAGTGTCTGGTTATAAAAACACGATTATAAGGTTAAGGAACATACACAACTTGTAATTACAAAGCAAAGTTGTTCTGGAATCTCAAAATAAAATAACTTGCCAATCAAGTGTGAACATTTTCCGATTGCATTAACTTTTGGCTGCAATTGGTTTTAAGCCCCAATCTTGACTTGTTACTGGAACAGACAGCTTAAAGGGATACTAAAGCCACATTTTTTAATTTCATGATTCAGATAGAGGATGCAATTTTAAGCAACTTTCTAATTAACGCTTATTATCAATTTTTCTTCGTTCTCTTAGTATCTTTATTTAAAAAAAGCAGACATGTAAGCTTAGGAGTCGGCCCATTTTTGGTTCAGCACCTGCCGATTGGTTGCTACCCACCAATCAGCAAGAACTACCCAGGTGCTGAACCAAAAATGTGCCGGCTCTTAAGCTTACATTCCTGCTTTTTCAAATAAAGATACCAAAAGAACAAAGAAACAATGATAATAGGAGTGAATTAGAAAGTTGCTGCTCTTTCTGAATTATGAAAGAAAAAATATATAACAGTTTTAGGCTTGTGAATCTGGAGTCTGCACTTCCTATTCTTCAAATTAGAAACCCACAATTTTCAGAGCTAAAGGGACAGTGTACCTTACATTTTTCTACCCTTTAATTTTGTTCATAATGATCTATTTTACCTGTTGGAGTGTATTAAGCAGTTTACAAATATATCTTTTTACTTTATTTTGGCATTTGAAATAGCTGATTTTGCCTGTGGTATCCCTGCCGATACTGAAAGTTTCTATACTTTAGTATAAGCTAAAGAAAAGATGTGTAAACATAGCCAGCAGAAGAAATTACACTGCCAGCGGGGAGGTAGGAGAGATAAGTAATAAAATCATTTTCAAGTATTGGGCTGAGGTTTTAGACAAGAGTTATATAAATACGGATATGTGTGTACAGAAAGTGATACAATAAAGAGATCTGATTTCCCTGGATTCAAATAACAGCTATTTCTTTTACAAAGATATGACGAGTCCACGGATTTCATCCTTACTTGTGGGATATTAACCTCCTGCTAACAGGAAGTGGCAAAGAGCACCACAGCAGAGCTGTATATATAGCTCCTCCCTTCCCTCCACCCCCAGTCATTCTCTTTGCCTGTGTTAGTACTAGGAAGAGGTAAATTGAGGTGTTAGTTTTAGTTTCTTTTTTTTATTTTAAAAAGGTTTTTTTATTTTAAATGGTACCGGTGAGTACTATTTTCCTCAGGGAGATATGGAAGAAGATTTCTGCCCTGAGGTTGATGATCTTAGCAGATGTAACTAAGATCCATGTTGGTTCCCACAGAGCTTCTGAAGGTAATGCAAGAGAAATCTTCAGTGTGGAGAACGGTGTCATGCTACAAGCAGCATTGAGGTATGTTCAGTCCTTTATATTTGAGGAGACTTGCTATATCAGAACTGGCTGACATTTTTTCCCTGCAAGGGAAGGGGTAAGCAGTAGACCTGTAAACAAAGGGTGTTACTGAAAAACCTGTGTTTATTTGTGACATAGTACTGGGCTAAGCATTTATAATGGGCTTAAAAGCAGCAATATAAAGGGACACTGGGAGAGGCAGCTTAACGGTTTTTATTTGTGAGATCAAATAATCAGTATGGCTGTATTTTTGTGTTGTGCTTAGGGGTAAACAAAATCCACATGGCTTTATTACTAAACCGCTTCCCATGCGGTTGTACAGTCTTATGCGATCGTCGTCCATGATGGGCGGGGCCTATTTTCGCGCGCTCAGACGCACACTTTACTCTGGCTGAGAAGGCAGCAGGCATTAGCTCCGGTTGGGCCTAAACTGGTGTTCTGTTATCCGGATCGTTGTCGAGTCATTTTGCAGTACCCTGGGGGCAGGTAGGCGCCACAGAAGAGCTGTGGCGAGGTGCAGGGGTTATTTTTTCAAATTAAACATATTTTTGTCTATAAATATCTTTTAGAGGGTAATTTCTCCCCTTGCTCTTGGGGTGCAATAATTTTTAGCACTATTGATTATGTGTAGTTAATTTTAAAGCGTTAATTAACGTTTTTAGGCAGATTGGGAAAAAACAGAATTTATGTTTACCTGATAAATTACTTTCTCCAACGGTGTGTCCGGTGCACGGCGTCATCCTTACTTGTGGGATATTCTCTTCCCCAACAGGAAATGGCAAAGAGCCCAGCAAAGCTGGTCACATGATCCCTCCTAGGCTCCGCCTTCCCCAGTCATTCGACCGACGTAAAGGAGGAATATTTGCATAGGAGAAACCATATGATACCGTGGTGACTGTAGTTAAAGAAAATAAATTATCAGACCTGATTAAAAAACCAGGGCGGGCCGTGGACCGGACACACCGTTGGAGAAAGTAATTTATCAGGTAAACATAAATTCTGTTTTCTCCAACATAGGTGTGTCCGGTCCACGGCGTCATCCTTACTTGTGGGAACCAATACCAAAGCTTTAGGACACGGATGAAGGGAGGGAGCAAATCAGGTCACCTAAATGGAAGGCACCACGGCTTGCAAAACCTTTCTCCCAAAAATAGCCTCAGAAGAAGCAAAAGTATCAAACTTGTAAAATTTGGTAAAAGTGTGCAGTGAAGACCAAGTCGCTGCCTTACATATCTGATCAACAGAAGCCTCGTTCTTGAAGGCCCATGTGGAAGCCACAGCCCTAGTGGAATGAGCTGTGATTCTTTCAGGAGGCTGCCGTCCGGCAGTCTCATAAGCCAATCTGATGATGCTTTTAATCCAAAAAGAGAGAGAGGTAGAAGTTGCTTTTTGACCTCTCCTTTTACCAGAATAAACAACAAACAAGGAAGATGTTTGTCTAAAATCCTTTGTAGCATCCAAATAGAATTTTAGAGCGCGAACAACATCCAAATTGTGCAACAAACGTTCCTTCTTTGAAACTGGATTCGGACACAAAGAAGGCACGACTATCTCCTGGTTAATGTTTTTGTTAGAAACAACTTTCGGAAGAAAACCAGGTTTAGTACGTAAAACCACCTTATCTGCATGGAACACCAGATAAGGAGGAGAACACTGCAGAGCAGATAATTCTGAAACTCTTCTAGCAGAAGAAATTGCAACCAAAAACAAAACTTTCCAAGATAATAACTTAATATCAACGGAATGTAAGGGTTCAAACGGAACCCCCTGAAGAACTGAAAGAACTAAATTGAGACTCCAAGGAGGAGTCAAAGGTTTGTAAACAGGCTTGATTCTAACCAGAGCCTGAACAAAGGCTTGAACATCTGGCACAGCTGCCAGCTTTTTGTGAAGTAACACAGACAAGGCAGAAATCTGTCCCTTCAAGGAACTTGCAGATAATCCTTTCTCCAATCCTTCTTGAAGAAAGGATAGAATCTTAGGAATTTTAACCTTGTCCCAAGGGAATCCTTTAGATTCACACCAACAGATATATTTTTTCCATATTTTGTGGTAAATTTTTCTAGTTACAGGCTTTCTGGCCTGAACAAGAGTATCAATAACAGAATCTGAGAACCCTCGCTTTGATAAGATCAAGCGTTCAATCTCCAAGCAGTCAGTTGGAGTGAGACCAGATTCGGATGTTCGAACGGACCTTGAACAAGAAGGTCTCGTCTCAAAGGTAGCTTCCATGGTGGAGCCGATGACATATTCACCAGGTCTGCATACCAAGTCCTGCGTGGCCACGCAGGAGCTATCAAGATCACCGATGCCCTCTCCTGATTGATCCTGGCTACCAGCCTGGGGATGAGAGGAAACGGCGGGAATACATAAGCTAGTTTGAAGGTCCAAAGTGCTACTAGTGCATCTACCAGAGCCGCCTTGGGATCCCTGGATCTGGACCCGTAGCAAGGAACCTTGAAGTTCTGACGAGAGGCCATCAGATCCATGTCTGGAATGCCCCACAGTTGAGTAATTTGGGCAAAGATTTCCGGATGGAGTTCCCACTCCCCCGGATGTAAGGTCTGACGACTCAGAAAATCCGCTTCCCAATTTTCCACTCCTGGGATGTGGATTGCAGACAAGTGGCAGGAGTGAGTCTCCACCCATTGAATGATTTTGGTCACTTCTTCCATCGCCAGGGAACTCCTTGTTCCCCCCTGATGGTTGATGTACGCAACAGTCGTCATGTTGTCTGATTGAAACCGTATGAACTTGGCCTTTGCTAGCTGAGGCCAAGCCTTGAGAGCATTGAGTATCGCTCTCAGTTCCAGAATGTTTATCGGTAGAAGAGATTCTTCCCGAGACCAAAGACCCTGAGCTTTCAGGGGTCCCCAGACCGCGCCCCAGCCCATCAGACTGGCGTCGGTCGTGACAATGACCCACTCTGGTCTGCGGAAGCTCATCCCCTGTGACAGGTTGTCCAGGGACAGCCACCAACGGAGTGAATCTCTGGTCCTCTGATTTACTTGTATCGTCGGAGACAAGTCGGTATAGTCCCCATTCCACTGACTGAGCATGCACAGTTGTAATGGTCTTAGATGAATGCGCGCAAAAGGAACTATGTCCATTGCCGCTACCATCAAACCTATTACTTCCATGCACTGCGCTATGGAAGGAAGAGGAACGGAATGAAGTATTTGACAAGAGTTTAGAAGTTTTGTTTTTCTGGCCTCTGTCAGAAAAATCCTCATTTCTAAGGAGTCTATTATTGTTCCCAAGAAGGGAACCCTTGTTGACGGAGATAGAGAACTCTTTTCTACGTTCACTTTCCATCCGTGAGATCTGAGAAAGGCCAGGACAATGTCCGTGTGAGCCTTTGCTTGAGGAAGGGACGACGCTTGAATCAGAATGTCGTCCAAGTAAGGTACTACTGCAATGCCCCTTGGTCTTAGCACCGCTAGAAGGGACCCTAGTACCTTTGTGAAAATCCTTGGAGCAGTGGCTAATCCGAACGGAAGTGCCACGAACTGGTAATGCTTGTCCAGGAATGCGAACCTTAGGAACCGATGATGTTCCTTGTGGATAGGAATATGTAGATACGCATCCTTTAAATCCACCGTGGTCATGAATTGACCTTCCTGAATGGAAGGAAGAATTGTTTGAATGGTTTCCATTTTGAACGATGGAACCTTGAGAAACTTGTTTAGGATCTTGAGATCTAAGATTGGTCTGAACGTTCCCTCTTTTTTGGGAACTACGAACAGATTGGAGTAGAACCCCATCCCTTGTTCTCCTAATGGAACAGGATGAATCACTCCCATTTTTAACAGGTCTTCTACACAATGTAAGAATGCCTGTTTTTTTATGTGGTCTGAAGACAATTGAGACCTGTGGAACCTCCCCCTTGGGGGAAGCCCCTTGAATTCCAGAAGATAACCTTGGGAGACTATTTCTAGCGCCCAAGGATCCAGAACATCTCTTGCCCAAGCCTGAGCGAAGAGAGAGAGTCTGCCCCCCACCAGATCCGGTCCCGGATCGGGGGCCAACATTTCATGCTGTCTTGGTAGCAGTGGCAGGTTTCTTGGCCTGCTTTCCCTTGTTCCAGCCTTGCATTGGTCTCCAGGCTGGCTTGGCTTGAGAAGTATTACCCTCTTGCTTAGAGGACGTAGCACTTGGGGCTGGTCCGTTTCTACGAAAGGGACGAAAATTAGGTTTATTTTTGGCCTTGAAAGACCTATCCTGAGGAAGGGCGTGGCCCTTACCCCCAGTGATATCAGAGATAATCTCTTTCAAGTCAGGGCCAAACAGCGTTTTCCCCTTGAAAGGAATGTTAAGCAATTTGTTCTTGGAAGACGCATCCGCTGACCAAGATTTCAACCAAAGCGCTCTGCGCGCCACAATAGCAAACCCAGAATTTTTCGCCGCTAACCTAGCCAATTGCAAAGTGGCGTCTAGGGTGAAAGAATTAGCCAATTTGAGAGCACGGGTTCTGTCCATAATCTCCTCATAAGAAGGAGAATTACTAGTGATCGCCTTTTCTAGCTCATCGAACCAGAAACACGCGGCTGTAGTGACAGGGACAATGCATGAAATTGGTTGTAGAAGGTAACCTTGCTGAACAAACATCTTTTTAAGCAAACCTTCTAATTTTTTATCCATAGGATCTTTGAAAGCACAACTATCTTCTATGGGTATAGTGGTGCGTTTGTTTAGAGTAGAAACCGCCCCCTCGACCTTGGGGACTGTCTGCCATAAGTCCTTTCTGGGGTCGACCATAGGAAACAATTTTTTAAATATGGGGGGAGGGACGAAAGGTATACCGGGCCTTTCCCATTCTTTATTTACAATGTCCGCCACCCGTTTGGGTATAGGAAAAGCTTCGGGGGGCCCCGGGACCTCTAGGAACTTGTCCATTTTACATAGTTTCTCTGGGATGATCAAATTCTCACAATCATCCAGAGTGGATAACACCTCCTTAAGCAGAGCGCGGAGATGTTCCAACTTAAATTTAAATGTAATCACATCAGGTTCAGCTTGTTGAGAAATTTTCCCTGAATCTGAAATTTCTCCCTCAGACAAAACCTCCCTGGCCCCCTCAGACTGGTGTAGGGGCCCTTCAGAAACAATATCATCAGCGTCCTCATGCTCTTCAGTATTTTCTAAAACAGAGCAGTCGCGCTTTCGCTGATAAGTGGGCATTTTGGCTAAAATGTTTTTGATAGAATTATCCATTACAGCCGTTAATTGTTGCATAGTAAGGAGTATTGGCGCGCTAGATGTACTAGGGGCCTCCTGAGTGGGCAAGACTGGTGTAGACGAAGGAGGGGATGATGCAGTACCATGCTTACTCCCCTCACTTGAGGAATCATCTTGGGCATCATTTTCTCTAAATTTTGTGTCACATAAATCACATCTATTTAAATGAGAAGGAACCTTGGCTTCCCCACATTCAGAACACAGTCTATCTGGCAGTTCAGACATGTTAAACAGGCATAAACTTGATAACAAAGTACAAAAAACGTTTTAAAATAAAACCGTTACTGTCACTTTAAATTTTAAACTGAACACACTTTATTACTGCAATTGCGAAAAAGTATGAAGGAATTGTTCAAAATTCACCAAAATTTCACCACAGTGTCTTAAAGCCTTAAAAGTATTGCACACCAAATTTGGAAGCTTTAACCCTTAAAATAACGGAACCTGAGCCGTTTTTACATTTAACCCCTATACAGTCCCTGGTATCTGCTTTGCTGAGACCCAACCAAGCCCAAAGGGGAATACGATACCAAATGACGCCTTCAGAAAGTCTTTTCTATGTATCAGAGCTCCTCACACATGCGACTGCATGTCATGCTTCTCAAAAACAAGTGTGCAATACAGGCGCGAAAATGAGACTCTGCCTATGATTAGGGAAAGCCCCTAGAGAATAAGGTGTCCAATACAGTGCCTGCCGATATATTTTACAAAATTCCCAAGATTAAAATAATTCCTCAAGGCTATGGAGTATAAAATATGTTTATATATGAATCGATTTAGCCCAGAAAATGTCTACAGTCTTAAAAAGCCCTTGTGAAGCCCTTTTTTTTTTTTTCTGTCTGTAATAAAAATGGCTTACCGGATCCCATAGGGAAAATGACAGCTTCCAGCATTACATCGTCTTGTTAGAATGTGTCATACCTCAAGCAGCAAAAGTCTGCTCACTGTTCCCCCAACTGAAGTTAATTCCTCTCAACAGTCCTGTGTGGAACAGCCATCGATTTTAGTAACGGTTGCTAAAATCATTTTCCTCTTACAAACAGAAATCTTCATCTCTTTTCTGTTTCAGAGTAAATAGTACATACCAGCACTATTTTAAAATAACAAACTCTTGATTGAATAATAAAAACTACAGTTAAACACTAAAAAACTCTAAGCCATCTCCGTGGAGATGTTGCCTGTACAACGGCAAAGAGAATGACTGGGGAAGGCGGAGCCTAGGAGGGATCATGTGACCAGCTTTGCTGGGCTCTTTGCCATTTCCTGTTGGGGAAGAGAATATCCCACAAGTAAGGATGACGCCGTGGACCGGACACACCTATGTTGGAGAAATTGTGCGCTTTTTTTTCATCTCTTAAAGGCGCAGTACACGTTTTTCAAAAAATTGTTTAAGTCAATAAATAAAGTGTTTAACGACTATTGTGGTATTGCTAGTCTGTTCAACATGTCTGACATTGAGGATACTAATTGCTCTATGTGTTTAGAAGCCATTGTGGAACCCCCTCTTACGTTGTGTACCTCTTGTACTGAAAGGGCCTTACAATGTAAAAAGCATATTTTAGGTAAAGAAAGTGTGCCTAAGGATGATTCTCAGTCTGAAGAGAATCAGGATATGCCATCCAATTCTCCCCAAGTGTCACAACCTTTAACGCCCACACTAGCGACGCCAAGTACTTCAAGTGCGTCTAATTCTTTTACTCTGCAGGATATGGCTGCAGTTATGTCAACTACCCTTACAGAGGTATTATCTAAATGACCAGTGTTACAGGGTAAACGTAGTAGGTCAGGTATTAATGTGAATACTGAATCCTCCGATGCTTTATTGGCTATTTCCGATGTTCCCTCACAGTGCTCTGGAGTTGGGGGTCAGGGAATTGCTGTCTGAGGGAGAACTTTCAGAATCAGGAAATACGTTGCCTCCGACAGATTCGGACGTCATGTACTTTAAATTTAAGCTCGAACACCTCCGCCTGTTACTTAGGGAGGTTTTAGCGACTCTGGATGATTGTGACCCTATTATGATACCACCAGAGAAGTTGTGTAAGATGGACAAATATCTAGAGGTGCCTACTTAAACTGACGTTTTTCCGGTTCCTAAAAGAATTTCGGAAATTGTAAAAAAGGAATGGGATATACCAGGTATACCGTTCTCTCCTCCTCCTACTTTTAAGAAAATGTTTCCCATATCAGACACCATTCGGGACTCTTGGCAGTCGGTCCCTAAGGTGGAGGGAGCTATATCTACCCTGGCTAAGCATACAACTATACCTATCGAGGACAGTTGTGCTTTCAAAGACCCTATGGATAAGAAGTTAGAGGGTCTTCTAAAGAAATTATTTATTCATCAGGGTTTTCTTTTACAACCTACAGCCTGCATTGTTCCAGTAACTACTGCAGCCGCTTTTTGGTTTGATGCTCTAGAAGAGTCTCTGAAGGTTGAGACCCCATTAGAGGACATTTTGGATAGAATTAAGGCTCTCAAGCTAGCTAATTCTTTTATTACAGATGCTGCTTTTCAAATTGCTAAATTAGCGGCGAAAAATGCAGGCTTTGCCATTTTAGCGCGTAGAGCGTTATGGCTCAAATCGTGGTCTGCTGATGTGTCATCAAAATCTAAGCTTTTAGCTATTCCTTTCAAAGGTAAGACCCTATTCGGGCCTGAACTGAAGGAAATCATTTCTGACATTACTGGAGGTAAAGGCCACGCCCTACCTCAGGACAGGTCTGTTAAGATGAGGGGTAAACAAAATAATTTTCGTTCCTTTCGAAATTTTAAAGGAGTACCCTCTGCTTCCTCTTCCTCCACAAAGCAGGAAGGGAATTTTGCTCAATCCAAGTTTGTCTGGAGACCCAACCAGGCTTGGAATAAAGGTAAACAATCCAAGAAGCCCGCTGCTGCTGCTACTAAGACAGCATGAAGGGGCGGCCCCCGATCCGGGACCGGATCTAGTAGGGGGCAGACATTCTTTCTTTGCTCAGGCTTGGGCAAGAGATGTTCAGGACCCCTGGGCATTGGAAATCGTGACCCACGGGTATCAACTGGAATTCAAGGATTTTCTCCCAAGAGATCTTCACGATTGTCTGTAGACCAGATAAAAAGAGAGGCGTTCTTACGCTGTGTAAAAGACCTCTATACCATGGGAGTAATTTGTCCCGTTCCAAAACTGGAACAAGGACAGGGGTTTTACTCAAATCTTTTCGTGGTTCCCAAAAAAAGAGGGAACTTTCAGACCAATTTTAGATCTCAAGTGTCTAAACAAATTTCTCAGAGTCCCATCGTTCAAGATGGAGACTATACGAACAATCTTACCAATGATCCCGGAGGGTCAATATATGACTATCGTGGACTTGAAGGATGCATACCTTCATATCCCTATTCACAAGGATCATCATCAGTTCCTAAGGTTTGCCTTTCTGGACAAACATTATCAGTTTGTGGCTCTTCCCTTTGGGTTGGCCACAGCACCCAGAATCTTCACAAAGGTTATAGGGTCCCTTCTAGCGGTTCTCAGACAACGGGGCACTGGACGATATTTTGATTCAGGCGTCAACTTATCTGACAAAATCTCACACGGACACAGTGTTGCCTTTCCTGAGAACTCACGGTTGGAAGGTGAACATAGAAAAGAGTTCACTAGTTCCACGGACAAGGGTTCCCTTCTTGGGAACTCTGATAGACTCGGTAGATATGAAAATATTTCTGACGGAGGTCAGAAAATCAAAGATTCTAAATACTTGCCGAGCACTTCAGTCCATTCCTCGGCCATCAGTGGCTCAGTGTATGGAGGTCATTGGATTAATGGTAGCGGCAATGGACATCATTCCGTTTGCTCGCTTTCATCTCAGACCACTGCAGCTGTGCATGCTCGGACAGTGGAATGGGGACTATGCGAATTTATCTCCTCAGATAAATCTGGATCAAGAGACCAGAGACTCTTCTTTGGTGGTTGTCGCTGGATCATCTGTCCCAGGGGACGTGTTTCCGCAGACCCTCATGGGTGATAGTGACAACGGACGCCAGCCTTCTGGGCTGGGGTGCAGTCTGGAATTCCCTGAAGGCTCGGGGTGTTTGGACTTAGGTGGAGTCTCTACTTCCAATCAATATTCTGGAACTGAGAGCAATATTCAATGTGCTTCAGGAGTGGCCTCAGTTGGCTTCGGCCAAATTCATAAGATTCCAGTCGGACAATATCACAATTGTGGCGTATATCAATCAGGGGGGGAACAAGGAGCTCTTTAGCAATGATAGAATTATCAAAGATAATCCGATGGGCGTAGGCCCACTCTTGCTATCTATCGGCAATCTACATCCCAGGAGTAGAGAACTGGGAAGCAGATTTTCTAAGTCGTCAGACTTTTCATCCGGGGGAGTGAGAACTCCATCCAGAGGTGTTTGCCTCATTGATTTGACAATGGGGCAGACGGGATTTAAATCTGATGGCATCTCGTCAGAATGCCAAGCTTCCGCATTACGGATCCAGGTCGAGGGATCCTCAGGATGAACTGATAGATGCCCTGGCAGTGCCTTGGTCGTTCAGCCTAGCTTATGTGTTTCCACCGTTCCCTTTCCTGCCACACGTGATTGCTCGGATCAAACAGGAGAGAGCTTCAGCAATACTGATAGCGCCTGCGTGGCCATGCAGGACTTGGTATGCGGATCTAGTGGACATATCCTCTCTGCCACCGTGGAAACTTCCTCTGAGACAGGACCTTCTCATTCAAGGACCTTTCCAACATCCAAATCTAAATTCTCTGTAGCTGACTGCTTGGAGATTGAACGCTTGATTTTATCTAAGCGGGGATTCTCTGATTCGGTCATCGATACTTTGATACAGGCTCGTAAGCCTGTCACTAGAAAGATCTATCATAAGATATGGCGTACATATCTTTATTGGTGTGAATCCAAGGGTTACTCATGGAGTAAAGTCAGGATTCCCAGGATTCTGTCTTTACTCCAAGAAGGTTTGGAGAAAGGGTTATCAGCAAGTTCCTTAAAGGGACAGATCTCTGCTTTGTCAATTTTGCTTCACAAACGTTTGGCAGATGTGCCAGATGTTCAGTCTTTTTGTCAGGATCTATCCAGAATTAAGCCTGTATTTAGACCAATTACTCCTCCCTGGAGTTTGAATTTAGTTCTTCGAGTTCTTCAAGGGGTTCCGTTTGAACCCATGCATTCCATAGATATTAAGTTGTTATCTTGGAAAGTTCTGTTTTTGGTTGCTATTTCTTCTGCTCGAAGAGTTTCTGAGCTTTCAGCGTTACAATGTGATTCGCCTTATCTTATATTTAATTCTCATAAGGTGGTTTTGCGTACCAAACCTGCATTTCTTCCTAAGGTTGTTTCAAATAAGAATATTAATCAGGAAATTGTTGTTCCTTCCTTGTGTCCTAATCCTTCTTCTAAGAAGGAGCGTCTATTACATAACCTGGACGTGGTCCGTGCCTTGAAGTTTTACTTACAGGCGACTAAGGATTTCCGTCAATCATCTTCATTATTCATTGTTTATTCTGGAAAGTGTAGGGGTCAGAAAGCTACAGCTACCTCTCTTCCTTTTTGGCTGAGGAGTATCATCCGCCTGGCTTATGAGACTGCTGGACAGCAGCCTCCTGAAAGAATTATGGCTCATTCTACTAGGGCTGTGGCTTCCACATGGGCCTTTAAAAACGATGCTTCTGTTGAACAGATTTGCAAGGCTGCGACTTAGTCGTCTCTTCATACTTTTTCCAAATTTGATACTTTGGCTTCTTCTGAGGCTGTTTTTGGGAGAAAGGTTCTTCAAGCAGTGGTGCCTTCTGTTTAGGTCTCTGTCTTGTCTCTCCCGTTTCATCTGTGTCCTATAGCTTTGGTATTGGTATCCCACAAGTAAGGATGAAATCCGTGGACTCGTCATATCTTTGTAAAAGAAAAGTAAATTTATGCTTACCTGATAAATTAATTTCTTTTACGATATGACGAGTCCACGGCCCACCCTGTTGTTTTCAGACAGATTTATTTTATAAATATTTTTTGTAAACTTCAGTCACCTCTGCACCTTTGGCTTTTCCTTTCTCTTCCTAAACCTTTGGTCGAATGACTGGGGGTGGAGGGAAGGGAGGAGCTATATATACAGCTCTGCTGTGGTGCTCTTTGAGACTTCCTGTTAGTAGGAGGTTAATATCCCACAAGGATGAAATCCGTGGACTCGTCATATCGTAAAAGAAATTAATTTATCAGGTAAGCATAAATTTACTGTTTATATACATAAATAAACCAAAAGAAGCAATTTATCATAGATTTTACACCCTGCATCCGATATAAACAGGTAATTGGAAACACATTAGGTGAAAAACTGTGCACTGTTCCTTTAAAAGTACAGGAAAGGGGACAAAATAAACTATATTACATTTATTACTACATGTAAATAAGCATTTTATACCACAGTATCAATTAGTTTCAGGTCTCTTAATAACCCAGTATGATGCTGAAAATTTTATATTACAGTTAGTATTTCATTACAAATATTTGTATACAGTTTTAGGGCAATTATTGCCATATTTATGCCAGATTACCTTCTACTTGCCTCCTATTTGCCCCTCACTCAGGCTCTTCCCCAACCGGCCTATCAGAGGCTGTACTGGCCAGATAAAGGGCTGCAGTAATCAAGTGAGGAACAGCTCTATGTAAATGACAGGAGAAATAAAAGCTGCCCAGTGAAAGGCTGAAACAACCTACACTAAAAGAAAATATGCATTTTATATCCGAAAAACACTATTTTATTAACCCCTTCACTACCAGGAATTTCAGAGGAAAACGTGCTCAAAGTACCGGAGAATTGTTACCATCCACCCGCATCCCTCCTACTGCTCCCACTCGGTACAGACAAATCGTTACAGAGAGTGTGTCTGTAATGATATAGCAATCTGGCTTCATAGGGTAAGGGAGAACGATCATATGAAGGCAGATGCCTTCTGCACCAGCTGCAGTCTCTGCTGTCTAAGCTGACAGGGGGACCACAACATGCGCCTCTATGCTAAACGTATGCACTACGACAACAGTACGCAGGGCAAAATACTGCGTGATGTAGTTCTTAACTCCAAATGGGGCAAGGAGTTAAAGGGACATTATTCACTAGATTTTTCTTTGCATAAATGCTTTGTAGATGATTTATTTATATAGCCCATACAGCTTTATTTTTTTTTTTTTTTAAATGTATAGTTTGCTTATTTTTTAAATAACATTGGGCTGATTTTCAGACTCCTAACCAAGCCCCGAAGTTTTAGGAGAATACTGATGTATACCTATTCTAGCTTGCTCTTGTTTGTGTAAGAGAGTCTTTACATATGCAGAGGAAGGGGGGGGGGGGGGAGTGTCTTCTCTTTTTCCTTTCAGTGGGTGTTTCAGTAACCTTTTTAACAGAGCTAAACTGGAAGATTCGAAGTAAGTTTTTAAACGGTTTTATACTGGATTTTTAGAACAGTATCTGTGCATATTAATCTTTGTAGTTACATGCAGTTAAATAATAATTGGTGTATACTGTCCCTTTAAAATCCAAGTTTTATTTCCTGAAAAACAGATCCTGGTTAAAAATAGTTAATGCTAGTAAAGGCGTGCATCTGTCCACCAATACAGGAGAGGGAGTTGTCATTACGAGCCAGTGAGCAATCGGCAAAAAAACATAATTTATGCTTACCTGATAAATTTATTTCTCTTGTAGTGTATCCAGTCCACGGATCATCCATTACTTGTGGGATATTCTCCTTCCCAACAGGAAGTTGCAAGAGGATCACCCACAGCAGAGCTGCTATATAACTCCTCCCCTCACTGCCATATCCAGTCATTCGACCGAAACAAGACGAGAAAGGAGAAACCATAGGGTGCAGTGGTGACTGTAGTTTAATTAAAATTTAGACCTGCCTTAAAAGGACAGGGCGGGCCGTGGACTGGATACACTACAAGAGAAATACATTTATCAGGTAAGCATAAATTATGTTTTCTCTTGTTAAGTGTATCCAGTCCACGGATCATCCATTACTTGTGGGATACCAATACCAAAGTTAAAGTACACGGATGATGGGAGGGACAAGGCAGGAACTTAAACGGAAGGAACCACTGCCTGTAGAACCTTTCTCCCAAAAACAGCCTCCGAAGAAGCAAAAGTGTCAAATTTGTAAAATTTTGAAAAGGTGTGAAGCGAAGACCAAGTCGCAGCCTTGCAAATCTGTTCAACAGAGGCCTCATTTTTAAAGGCCCAGGTGGAAGCCACAGCTCTAGTAGAATGAGCTGTAATCCTTTCAGGGGGCTGCTGTCCAGCAGTCTCATAGACTAAGCGTATTATGCTCCGAAGCCAAAAGGAGAGAGAGGTTGTCGAAGCTTTTTGACCTCTCCTCTGTCCAGAGTAAACGACAAACAGGGCAGATGTTTGACGAAAATCTTTAGTAGCATGTAAGTAAAACTTCAAGGCACGGACTACGTCCAGATTATGCAAAAGACGTTCCTTCTTTGAAGAAGGATTAGGACACAATGATGGAACAACAATCTCTTGATTGATATTCCTGTTAGAAACCACCTTAGGTAAAAACCCAGGTTTGGTACGCAGAACTACCTTGTCTGAATGAAAAATCAGATAAGGAGAATCACAATGTAAGGCAGATAACTCAGAGACTCTTCGAGCCGAGGAAATAGCCATCAAAAACAGAACTTTCCAAGATAAAAGTTTAATATCAATGGAATGAAGGGGTTCAAACGGAACTCCCTGAAGAACTTTAAGAACCAAGTTTAAGCTCCACGGGGGAGCAACAGTTTTAAACACAGGCTTAATCCTAACCAAAGCCTGACAAAATGCCTGGACGTCTGGAACTTCTGCCAGACACTTGTGCAAAAGGACAGAGCAGAGATCTGTGCTTTCAAAGAACTAGCTGATAAGCCTTTTTCCAAACCCTCTTGGAGAAAGGACAATATCCTAGGAATCCTAACCTTACTCCATGAGTAACTCTTGGATTCACACCAATAAAGATATTTACTCCATATCTTATGGTAGATTTTCCTGGCGACAGGCTTCCGAGCCTGTATTAAGGTATCAATGACTGACTCGGAGAAGCCACGCCTTGATAGAATCAAACTTTCAATCTCCATGCAGTCAGTCTCAGAGAAATTAGATTTGGATGATTGAAAGGACCTTGTATTAGAAGGTCCTGCCTCAGAGGCAGAGTCCATGGTGGAAGAGATGACATGTCCACTAGGTCTGCATACCAGGTCCTGCGTGGCCACGCAGGGGCTATCAGAATCACCAATGCTCTCTCCTGTTTGATTTTGGCAATCAGTCGAGGGAGCAGAGGAAACGGTGGAAACACATAGGCCAGGTTGAAGAACCAAGGGGCTGCTAGAGCATCTATCAGCATTGCTCCCGGGTCCCTGGACCTGGATCCGTAACAAGGAAGCTTGGCATTCTGGCGAGACGCCATGAGATCCAGTTCTGGTTTGCCCCAACGATGGACCAGTTGAGCAAACACCTCCGGATGGAGTTCCCACTCCCCCGGATGAAAAGTCTGACGACTTAGGAAATCCGCCTCCCAGTTCTCTACACCTGGGATGTGGATTGCTGACAGGTGGCAAGAGTGAGACTCTGCCCAGCGAATTATCTTTGAGACTTCTAACATCGCTAGGGAACTCCTGGTTCCACTTTGATGGTTGATGTAAGCCACAGTCGTGATGTTGTCCGACTGAAATCTGATGAACCTCAGTGTTGCTAACTGAGGCCAAGCTAGAAGAGCATTGAATATTGCTCTTAACTCCAGAATATTTATTGGGAGGAGTTTCTCCTCCTGAGTCCATGATCCCTGAGCCTTCAGGGAGTTCCAGACTGTGCCCCAACCTAGAAGGCTGGCATCTGTTGTTACAATCGTCCAATCTAGCCTGCGAAAGGTCATACCCTTGGACAGATGGACCCGAGAAAGCCACCAGAGAAGAGAATCTCTGGTCTCTTGATCCAGATTTAGTAGAGGGGACACATCTGAGTAATCCCCATTCCACTGACTTAGCATGCATAATTGCAGCGGTCTGAGATGCAGGCGCGCAAATGGCACTATGTCCATTGCCGCTACCATTAAGCCGATTATTTCCATGCACTGAGCCACTGACGGGCGTGGAATAGAATGAAGGACACGGCAAGCATTTAGAAGTTTTGATAACCTGGACTCCGTCAGGTAAATTTTCACCTCTACAGAATCTATAAGAGTCCCTAGGAAGGTGACTTGTGAGTGGTGATAGAGAACTCTTTTCCACGTTCATTTTCCACCCATGCGACCTCAGAAATGCCAGAACTATCTCTGTATGAGACTTGGCAATTTGAAAGCTTGACGCCTGTATCAGGATGTCGTCTAGATACGGAGCCACCGCTATGCCTCGCGGTCTTAGAACCACCAGAAGTGAGCCCAGAACCTTTGTAAAAATTCTCGGGGCAGTGGCCAACCCGAAGGGAAGAGCTACAAATTGGTAATGCGTGTCTAGAAAGGCAAACCTTAGGAACCGATGATGATCTTTGTGAATCGGTATGTGAAGGTAGGCATCCTTTAAGTCCACTGTGGTCATGTACTGACCCTCTTGGATCATGG
>NC_069505.1:585826387-585883887 GCF_027579735.1 Bombina bombina
ATCCGGCTGAAGTCTTGGCCCAAGCGGGGGCTGAAGATGTCCATGATCCTGCTGAAGTCTTGATCCAAGCGGGAGATGAAGAGGTCCATGATCCGGCTGAAGTCTTCTATCAAGCGGCATCTTCAATCTTCTTTCTTCCGGATCCATCTTCATCCCGCCGACGCGGAACATCCTTCTTCACCGACGACTTCCCGACGAATGACGGTTCCTTTACGGGACGTCATCCAAGATGGCGTCCCTCGAATTCCGATTGGATTCTATCAGCCAATCGGAATTAAGGTAGGAAAATTCTGATTGGCTGATGGAATCAGCCAATCAGATTCAAGTTCAATCCGATTGGCTGATCCAATCAGATTGAGCTCGCATTCTATTGGCTGTTCCGATCAGCCAATCGGATTGAACTTGAATCTGATTGGCTGATTCAATCAGCCAATCAGAATTTTCCTACCTTAATTCCGATTGGCTGATAGAATCCTATCAGCCAATCGGAATTCGAGGGACGCCATCTTGGATGACGTCCCTTAAAGGAACCGTCATTCGTCGGGAAGTCGTTGGTGAAGAAGGATGTTCCGCATCGACGGGATGAAGATGGATCCGGAAGAAACAAGACTGAAGATGCCGCTTGATAGAAGACTTCAGCCGGATCATGGACATCTTCAGCCCCCGCTTGGGCCAAGACTTCAGCCGGATCATGGACATCTTCAGCCCCCGCTTGGGCCAAGACTTCAGCCGGATCATGGACATCTTCAGCCCCCGCTTGGGCTTGGATGAAGACTTCGGAGCCTGGACGGATCGGTGATACCCGGCGTGGTGAAGATAAGGTAGGATGATCTTCAGGGGCTTAGTGTTAGGTTTATTTAAGGGGGGTTTGGGTTAGATTAGGGGTATGTGGGTGGTGGGTTGTAATGTTGGGGGGGTATTGTATGTTATTTTTTACAGGCAAAAGAGCTGTTTTCTTTGGGGCATGTCCCGCAAAAGGCCCTTTTAAGGGCTGGTAAGGTAAAAGAGCTTTTCTATTTTAATTTTAGAATAGGGTAGGGCATTTTTTTATTTTGGGGGGCTTTGTTATTTTATTAGGGGGCTTAGAGTAGGTGTAATTAGTTTAAAATTGTTGTAATTTTTTTCTAATGTTTGTAAATATTTTTTTATTTTTTGTAACTTAGTTCTTTTTTATTTTTTGTACTTTAGTTTATTTAATTGTATTTATTTGTAGGAATTGTATTTAATTAATTTATTGATAGTGTAGTGTTAGGTTTAATTGTAACTTAGGTTAGGATTTATTTTACAGGTAATTTTGTAATTATTTTAACTAGGTAGCTATTAAATAGGTACTATTTAATAGCTATTGTACCTGGTTAAAATAAATACAAAGTTGCCTGTAAAATAAATATAAATCCTAAAATAGCTACAATATAATTATAATTTATATTGTAGCTATATTAGGGTTTATTTTACAGGTAAGTATTTAGCTTTAATTAGGATTAATTTATTTAATAGAGTTAATTTATTTTGTTAGATAAAAATTATATTTAACTTAGGGGGGTGTTAGTGTTAGGGTTAGACTTAGCTTTAGGGGTTAGTAAATTTAATAGAGTAGCGGTGAGGTCCGGTCGGCAGATTAGGGGTTAATACTTGAAGTTAGGTGTCGGTGATGTTAGGGAGGGCAGATTAGGGGTTAATACTATTTATTATAGTCTTAGTGAGGCAGATTAGGGGTTAATAATTGTAGGTAAGGTAGCAGCGACGTTGGGGGCGGCATATTTGGGGTTAATAAATATAATATAGGGGTCGGCGGTATTAGGGGCAGCAGATTAGGGGTACATAAGTATAACGTAGGTGGCGGCGGTGTGCGGTCGGCAGATTAGGGGTTAAAAAAAAAATAATAGAGTGGCGGCGATGTGGGGGGGGGGCTTCGGTTTAGGGGTGATTTGGTAGTTTATGGGTGTTAGTGTACTTTAGAGCACAGTAGTAAAGAGGTTTATGAACTGGCGTTAGCCCAGAAAGCTCTTAACTCCTGGCTTTTCTCTGCGGCTGGAGTTTTGTCGTTAGATTTCTAACGCTCACTTCAGTCAAGACTCTAAATACCGGCGTTAGAAAGATCCCATTGAAAAGATAGGATACGCAAATGGCGTAGGGGGATCTGCGGTATGGAAAAGTCACGGCTGGAAAGTGAGCGTTAGACCCTTTCCTGACTGGTTTTTAACGCCCTCTGGTATTTGGAGTCAGTGTTAGGAGCCTCTAACGCTGGTTTTGACGGCTAACGCCAAACTCTAAATCTAGGCGAGTGTGTTTTATTTCCATTTTTCCTCATATTTGATAATTTTTTTATAGTAAATAAGATATGATGAAAATAATTGTATCTTTAGAAAGTCCATTTAATGGCGAGAAAAACAGTATATAATAATATGTGTGGGTACAGTAAATGAGGAAGAGGAAAATTACAGCTAAACACAAACACTGCAGAAATGTAAAAATAGCCTTAGTCCCAAACGGACAGAAAATGGAAAAGTGCTGTGGTCCTTAAGGGGTTAAAGTATCCTTAAAGGGACAGTATACAGTAAAATTGTTTCTCCCTTAATGTGTTTCCAATTACTTTTTAACCAGCCGTAGAGTATAAAATGTATGAGAATTTGCTTTTTAAGGTTTATTTGTGTATATGAAGTAGCTGATTTTGTGTTTTGAAGCCACAACCTAATAAAATGGGTTGAGCTTGTAGATGTAATTAGAGCTCATTACTTTATCACATTGTGTACATATACAAACTTCTTTATCTTATATCTGCTTGTAAACCAATCACCAATACTTGGGGAGAACAATGGAAAATTAAAATTTTCTTACCTTATCACTTCTATAACCCACTATGAGTGTAATTTCTTTTACTGGCTGTGTTTACACAGCTTGGCCTTGAGGCCCAAAACTTTCAGAATAGGTGGGGATACCACAGGCTAAATCAACTATTTCAAATGCCAATATAAGGGTAATGGAAATACTTGTAAACAATTTAATACACTCCAGCAGGTAAAGTGGATCATTGGGAACAAATTAAAGGGGAGAAATTTTTTGAGTAATCTGTCCCTTTAAAGGGTCATTTTTTTTCCTTTTGTGATTGAAATAGAGAATGTTATTTTAAATAACTTTCCAATTTACTTCTATTATCAAATTTACTCCATTCTCTTGGTATCCTTTGTTGAAGGAGCAGCAATGCACTACTGGGTGCTAGTTGTACACGCCAAGTGAGCTAATGACAGGTGTATATATGTGCAGCCACCAATCAGCTTCCAGGAACGCATTGCTGTTCCTGCGCCTATGTATGTATATATGCTTTTCAACTAAGGATACAAAGAGAATGAAGCAAAATTAGGTAACAAATAAATTGGAAACTTGTGTCAGAAGCGTCCATGTGTCAAAGATTATATGGCAGAAGTGTTTGCAACAATAAACATGCACGCTCTTGAGCCTACCTAGGTATGCTGGTCAATTAAGGATACAAATAGAATGAAGTGAATTGAAAGCTCTATCTGAATCATGAACATTTAACAGTTTGATTTCAATGTAGACGTGAAGTTTAAAAAACAACAACAAAAAATATATTTTTGCGCTCCACTTTTGCTTCAACAAACCCAGTGCAGGACCGAACCAAATGCGGCTAATCACAACTATATCTGTGCTTAGTACGAACAATCAATCATTAAAGGGACACTAAACCCATTTTTTAATATACTCCTAATATATTTTTTTTTCTTCTTCTTTCTCTTGCTATCTTTATTTGAAAAAGAAGGCATCTAAAATAAGGAGCCAGCCAATTTTTGGTTCAGACCCTGGACAGCACGTGTTTAATGGTGGGTGCATTTAGCCACCAATCAGCAACCACAACCCAGGTTGTGAACCAAAAAATGGTCCGTCTTTTAAACTTACATTCTTGCTTTTCAAATAAAGATAGCAAGAGAAGGAAGCAAAATTGATAATAGGAGTAAATTAGAAAGTTGCTTAAAATTGCATGCTCTAAATTATGCTTGCTTAATAATTTTCTTTTCTTCAGATGGAAAGAGCCCACAGCTGCATTCGTTACTTTTGGGAATTCAGAACCTGGCCACCAGGAGGAGGCAAAGACACCCCAGCCAAAGACTTAAATACCTCCCTCACTTCCCTCATCCCTCAGTCATTCTGCCGAGGAACAAGGAAAAGTAGAAGAAATATCAGGGTGAAAAGGTGCCTGAAGAAAAATAACAGACGCCCCAGAAAAAACACAGGCAGGGAGCTGTGGACTCTTTCCATCTGAAGAAAAGAAAATCATCAGGTAAGCATAATTTAAGTGTTTCTTCGTGAATGGAAAGAGTCCACAGCTGCATTCATTACTTTTGGGAAAATACCTAAGCTATAGAGGACACTGAATGCTCAAACGTGAGGGTACAAAATGCGGCCCATTCTGAGGGCATCAGGCCTGAAAAACCCTTACCCAACAAAAACAAACCAACCACTTTGTTCGAAGCCGAGAAAAACAGAATTTATGTTTACCTGATACATTTCTTTCTCCTACGGTGTGTCCGGTCCACGGCTTCATCCTTACTTGTGGGATATTCTCATTCCCTACAGGAAGTGGCAAAGAGAGCACACAGCAGAGCTGTCCATATAGCTCCCCCTCTGGCTCCGCCCCCCAGTCATTCGACCGACGGTTAGGAGAAAAAGGAGAACCATAGGGTGCAGTGGTGACTGTAGTTTACAAAAATAAAAATTTTAAACCTGACTAAACGCCAGGGCGGGCCGTGGACCGGACACACCGTAGGAGAAAGAAATTTATCAGGTAAACATAAATTCTGTTTTCTCCTACATTGGTGTGTCCGGTCCACGGCTTCATCCTTACTTGTGGGAACCAATACCAAAGCTTTAGGACACTGATGAAGGGAGGGAACAAGTCAGGTAACCTAAACGGAAGGCACCACGGCTTGTAAAACCTTTTTCCCAAAAATAGCCTCCGAAGAAGCATAAGTATCGAATTTGTAAAATTTGGCAAATGTATGCAGAGAAGACCAAGTCGCTGCCTTACAGATCTGTTCAACAGAAGCCTCATTCTTGAAGGCCCATGTGGAAGCCACAGCTCTAGTAGAGTGAGCTGTAATTCGTTCAGGAGGCTGCCGTCCGGCAGTCTCATAAGCCAATCGGATGATGCTTTTTAGCCAAAAGGAAAGAGAGGTAGCAGTAGATTTCTGACCTCTCCTCTTACCAGAATAGACGACAAGCAAGGATGATGTCTGTCTGAAATCCTTAGTTGCTTCTAAATAGAATTTTAAAGCACGAACCACATCTAGGTTATGTAACAAACGTTCCTTCTTCGAAACTGGATTCGGACACAGAGAAGGAACAACTATTTCCTGGTTAATATTCCTGTTGGAAACCACTTTTGGAAGAAAACCAGGCTTGGTACGTACAACTACCTTATCTGTATGGAATACCAGATAGGGTGAAGTACACTGCAAAGCAGACAATTCAGAAACTCTTCTAGCAGAAGAAAAAGCAACCAAAAACAGAACTTTCCAAGATAGTAACTTAATATCTATGGAATGTAAAGGTTCAAACGGAACCCCTTGAACTGAAAGAACTAAGTTTAGACTCCATGGAGGAGTCATAGGTCTGTAGACAGGCTTGATTCTGACTAACGCCTGTACAAACGCTTGTACATCTGGCACGGCTGCCAGACGTTTGTGCAACAAGACAGACAGAGCAGATATCTGTCCTTTTAGAGAACTAGCTGACAGACCTTTCTCCAAACCCTCTTGGAGAAAGGAAAGTATCCTTGGAATCCTAATTTTACTCCATGAGTAACCCTTGGATTCGCACCAACAGAGATATTTTTGCTATATCTTATGGTAAATTTTCCTGGTCACAGGTTTTCTGGCCTGAACCAGAGTATCTATAACAGATTCCGAAAACCCACGCTTAGATAGAATCAAGCGTTCAATTTCCAAGCAGTCAGTTGCAGAGAAACTAGGTTTGGATGTTCGAATGGACCTTGTACTAGAAGGTCCTGTCTCAAAGGTAGCTTCCATGGTGGAGTCGATGACATATTCACCAGGTCTGCATACCAAGTCCTGCGTGGCCATGCAGGAGCTATTAGAATCACTGAAGCCTTCTCCTGTTTGATCCTGGCTACTAGCCTGGGAAGGAGAGGAAACGGTGTAAACACATAAGCTAGATTGAACGACCAAGGCGCCACTAATGCATCTACTAGTGTCGCCTTGGGATCCCTGGACCTGGACCCGTAGCGTTGAACCTTGGAGTTCTGACGAGACGCCATCAGATCCATATTTGGAATGCCCCATAGTTGAGTTAACTGGGCAAAGACCTCCGGGTGAAGTTCCCACTCCCCCGGATGGAAAGTCCGACGACTCAAATAATCCGCCTCCCAGTTGTCTACTCCTGGGATGTGAATTGCAGATAGATGGCAGGAGTGATCCTCCGCCCATTTGATGATCTTGGATACTTCTCTCATCGGCAGGGAACTCTTTGTCCCTCCCTGATGATTGATGTACGCTACAGTCGTCATGTTGTCCGACTGAAATCTTATGAATATGGCCTTCGCTAGTTGAGGCCAAGCCAGGAGCGCATTGAATATCGCTCTCAGTTCCAAAATGTTTATCGGGAGAAGAGATTCTTCCCGAGACCATAGACCCTGAGCTTTCAGGGAGTCCCAGACCGCGCCCCAGCCTAAGAGACTGGCGTCGGTCGCGACAATGATCCACTCTGGCCTGCGGAAACTTATTCCCTGAGACAGGTGATCCTGAGACAACCACCAGAGGAGCGAGTCTCTGGCTTTCTTGTCCATTTGTATCTGGGGAGACAAGTCTGCATAATCCCCATTCCACTGCTTGAGCATGCACAATTGCAGAGGTCTTAGATGAATTCTGGCAAACGGGACTATGTCCATTGCCGCAACCATTAGACCGATTACCTCCATGCACTGAGCCACAGACGGCTGAGGAATGGAATGAAGAACTCGACAAGCATTTGAAAGTTTTGACTTCCTGACCTCCGTCAGAAAGATTTTCATTTCTACCGAGTCTATTATTGTTCCCAGGAAGGGAACCCTTGTGACCGGGGACAGAGAACTTTTTTCTACGTTCACCTTCCACCCGTGAGACCTTAGGAAGGCTAGAACAATATCCGTATGAGCCTTGGCTCTGGGAAAAGACGACGCCTGTATTAAGATGTCGTCTAGGTAAGGTGCTACTGCAATGCCCCGCGGTCTTAGTACCGCTAGAAGGGACCCTAGCACCCTTGTGAAAATTCTGGGAGCAGTGGACAATCCGAAAGGAAGAGCCACGAACTGATAATGCTTGTCCAGAAAGGCGAACCTCAGGGACTGAAGGTGATCTTTGTGAATAGGAACACGCAGATACGCATCCTTTAAGTCCACGGTAGTCATATATTGACCCTCCTGGAACATTCGTAAAATTGTCCGAATGGATTCCATTTTGAATTTGTCTAAAATTTTTAAGTCCAGAATCGGCCTGAAAGTTCCTTCTTTTTTTGGGAACTACAAACAGGTTTGAGTAAAAACACAGTCCTTGCTCTGCTGTCGGAACTGGGTGTATCACTCCCATCTTTAAAAGGTCTTCTACGCAAAGTAAGAATGCCTGTCTCCTTATCTGTCTAAAGATAAGTGAGACATGTGGAACCTTCCCCTTGGGGAAAGGTCTTTGAACTCTAGAAGGTACCCCTGAGAGACAATTTCTAGTGCCAAGGGGTCCGGAACATCTCTTGCCCAAGCTTGAGCAAAGAGAGAAAGTCTGCCCCCTACTAGATCCGGTTCCGGATCGAGGGCTACCCTTTCATGCCGTCTTGGTAGCAGCAGCAGGCTTCTTGGTCTGTTTACCCTTGTTCCAGCCCTGCAAAGGTTTCCATGTTGGCTTGGGCTGGAAGCGTTACCCTCTTGCTTAGTAGCTGTAAAGGTTGAAGCAGGTCCGTTCCTGAAGTTGCGAAAGGAACGAAAATTGGCCTTGTTTTTTAGCCTTGAAGGCTCTACCATGTGGAAGAGCATGGCCCTTTCCCAGTGATATCTGAAATAATCTCTTTCAACTCTGGCCCGAATAGGGTCTTACCCTTGAGGAATATTAAGCAATTTTGTTTTGGACGACACATCAGCCGACCATGATTTTAGCCAAAGCACTCTGCGCGCCACGATGGCAGAACCAGAATTTTTAGCCGCTAGTTTAGCTACTTGCAAAGCGGCATCTGTGATGAAAGAATTAGCCAGCTTTAGGGCGTGAAATCTATCCATAACTTTGACATAAGAAGTCTCCTTCTGGAGCGAGTTTTCCAGTTCCTCAAACTAAAAAGCCGCTGCAGTAGTTACAGGAATAATGCAGGAAATTGGTCGAAGAAGGAAACCTTGTAGAACAAATATTCTCTTAAGTAAACCTTCTAATTTTTTATTCTTTGAAAGCGCAACTGTCTTCTATTGGTATAGTCCTGCGCTTAGCTAGCGTTGAAACTGCCCCCTCTACCTTGGGGACCGTCTGCCACGCGTCCCTTCTAGGGTCAACAATTGGGAACATTTTCTAAAATATAGGAGGGGGAACAAAAAAGGTACACCTGGCTTCTCCCACTCCTTAGACACGATATCCGCCATCTTAGGTATCGGAAACGCATCAGTGTGTACTGGGACCTCTAGGAATTTGTCCATTTTACACAATTTTTCTGGGATCACCAAAGGATCACAATCATCAAGTGCAGCTAGGGCCTCCTTAAGTAGGGCGCGGAGGTGTTCAAGCTTAAATTTAAATGTTATGGTATCAGGCTCTGCCTGAGAAACTTTTCCTGTCAGAAATTTCTCCCTCAGACAGGCCCTCCCTCACCGCCAAGTCAGATTGATGTGAGGGCACTAAAGCTAAATTATCCTCTGCGTCTGCTTGCTCATTGTCTGTATTTAAAACTGAGCAATCACACTTTCCTAGGAAAAGCTGGCAGTTTGGATAAAAAATGCTAATTGTTGCATAGTAATCGCAATTGGTGCGCTAGATGTACTGGGCATAGCCTGCGCGGGCATAGCTGGTGTTGACACAGAAGGAGAGGAAAGCAAGCTATCTTCACTACCTTCAGCTAAAGAATCATCTTGGGCTATATTTTTAAGTGTGATTGTACTGTCCTTAAGCTGTTTAGACGCTATGGCACACTTCACACATAAATTTAATGGGGGAACCACCTTGGCCTTTGGACATACAGAACCTAGGCTATCTGAAGATTCAGAAATGTTTGACAGACTTAAACAGAACTACAATGCAATAAAAATTATTTTTGACAAAAACGTTACTGTCTCTTTAAATAATAAGAGAGCACACTTTATTACTGAAACATCAAAAAACCATGAAATAAACATCCGATTTTAATGAAATTTTCACCCCAGAGTCTTAATGCTTTGAAAAGATTGCACACAAATTTTCAGATCAATTAACCCCTTAATGTCCAAACCGTAGTTAATAACAGTTATTAACCAGTTAACACACTACAGTACTAGCCACAGCTTCCACTGTAGCCCTTTACCTTCATTAGGGATTATTTTAGTAGGAAATAAGCCTCTCTGGAGTCTTTTATGATGCCCACATGAAGCTGCATGGACTGCCTAGGCAAAAACAACTGCGCAATTGAGGCCTGAAAATGAGGCCTCCTCCCTCTTCATTCCAGAGTGGAGGGGCCTTTCTGACTAGATTTAGGTGTCCAAATAATTGCCAGGCCGAAATTAAACCCCAAAAGTGTTTTAAAGTCTGAAAAATTATTTATAGTGAAAAACATGCTAAAAAGCAATCGATTTTAAAGCCCACAATAGTGTCAACCAGCATAGAGCCCTAAATATAAGCCATCATTTTATACAGAGTCTAAGAAAAAAATGGCTTACCTATCCCAGAGGGAATTTCTGACAGTCTTCTAGCATTACATGGTCTTGTTAGAAAAATGACTGATCATACCTGAAGCAGTTAAGCCTGCAAACTGTTCCCCCCAACTGATGTTCAATGGATTTTAGTTACTGGTGCTAAAATCATACTCCTCTCAACAGAAATCTTCATCACTTTCTGCTGTAGAGTAAATAGTACAAACCGGCACTATTTTAAAATAACAAACTCTTGATAGAAGAAATAAAAAACTACAACTAACACCACATACTCTTTAACACCCCCGTGGAGATGCTAATTGTTCAGAGCGGCAAAGAGAATGACTGGGGGGCGGAGCCAGAGGGGGAGCTATATTGACAGCTCTGCTGTGTGCTCTCTTTGCCACTTCCTGTAGGGAATGAGAATATCCCACAAGTAAGGATGAAGCCGTGGACCGGACACACCAATGTAGGAGAAATTGGAAAAAGAAAAAGGCCCCAAGGACACTGACCCGCAGATAGTCCACAAGCCTTGCTAGAGACTGCAGAGAGAGAAACAACTGAGCCAGCACGCCCCCAGGAGACACCGTCGCTCAGTAAGCAGTCCTAAACAACACACCCCGTACCAGAGAAGGGGATCAACTAACAGAACTCCCAAAAGGGAAAGGAGATGGAGGAACAAGCAATGATTCCCAGAAGACCCTAAAAAGGGTATAACCATTTCCAAGAAAAGGAAAACCCCCCAGAACCAAGCCAAGCTCACAAAGACCGAAAACAGTCATGAGAAACAAGGGGAGACAACGCCCAGACCCCAGAATGTACGGAAACCCCAAGGTTAAAACCAAGAATCCGACACAGAGAAGAGCTTCTCCTAAAGATAGTGCAACCGCACCCTAAAAGACAACTGAAGACAGAGTCCTCAAGACGCAAGGAAACTCAAAATATTGAAGTCTTTAGAAACCGATATTCGTGCAGCAAACCCAGAAAGGCAAACCCCTGGGTCAACACCACACGCTACACTCATTCCAGGAGGACTCTGATTAAGATACTTGCAGGCAAGTAAAAGCAGCTGAAGATAGGTCACAACACTAACCAACAAACTGCAAAACATCCACAGGCTTAACCAAAAAGCTGCCAGTCCCACTCACATATCTTGAACATGGAGAAAGCACAGCACCTCAAAAAAGGCTCACTGTACCACAAAGGCGAACAATAGAGGCTTGGCAAAAGTCTGCCAACACACAGACAAGGTGCAAACAGCGGCAACTGATTTCAAACCGCAACCTTCCGCTTGCTAGGCAACAAAGTAACACACAGGAAGCTACAACTGGCTGTCAAGTCTGAAAGACGGGGAACAGAAAAGACCCCAAACACCAGACCCCAGAAAGAGGACGAAAAAAGATGGATTCAGCCACCCCAACGAAGCTCAGGTGCCAACCCAAGAGCTCTAACAATAGGAACACCAAGAGCACCCCTAGAAGAGGAACAGGGAAAATGCAATAGAGCCCTCAGAAGACCCAGCACGACACTCCATGACAGTCTCAAACATGGAGACACCATCCCAGATAAAATAGAAATCCAGAGAGCAGACCACTCTCCTCTAGAGGATAAGAAAAAACACCTGTTCCAAAAACCTGCACACAGGACAGGACAACCAACCTCCAGAGAGAGGAAACCCCACCCCCATAAAGAGGACAAACTACCCCCTGAAGGGGAGAGTACGGAAAAGAACAGCGCACAAGCCCATAAGACATGAAGCCATGGGCTGAGGAAACAAATCCAAATGAAATCATCCAGACGTCATAGATGAACATCGAGGAACTCCCCAAAAAGGGGAGCACACCTCAGTCAAAAGGCACAGAAAACCTGGCCAAGCTGCTAACAGCTCAACTGTCTAGACCGAAGGTCATAGCCTATGTTCCCTAAAAAAAAAAAACTGGATTGCACTGAACCAGCCACAAGATCGTAATTCTTCCGGACATCCAGAAAGCCACGTGTCCGAATTAGGCCTCGACAAAAAGATCTGAACCCAATCAGGATCACCTTAAACCAAGGGCCATCACTGTCAAGGCTGCATAGAATCCCCCCTTGAGAGGGAGAAACAGCAGACACACATAGGACTAAACACATCCATAACAAACTTCCTTAGAAGTAACAGTGCGATCAAACATTGTGAGTATCGATTCCAGACAAACTTCCCGAAGGAAATAAACCCAACATGAGCTTTAAACACAAATAAAAGATAAGGCAACCCGCAGGTTTATCTCCTAAGAAGAACAGACGCACCCGCAGGAACGGCCCAACAGGGACCCTGTTCTACAAAGGTCAAACTGGAAAAGAGTACTCAATAACAAGACTATAAGAAGACAATTACTTCATCCCCTTATGTCAAGTTCTGTAAGCTATTCGAAGATAAAACAACTACATTAACCAGAAAAAACTGTGACCTAGGAGTGCACCAATGGGTAACAAATAGTTGTCCTGAACTTAACGGTATGAGTTTATTTCTCCTTATTGGGTTAAATATAATTTATCCTAGTGGGGATTGCTAATGATACTTTAATATTGTGAAAGCTACTATTATATATATATATATCAGAATATTATTATTATTTGTTCTGTCTTGAAAATAACGACATGAGCTTATGTCTTTTTATTGGCTTGACCTATTAGTATTCTGGTCCTATCAGACGGACCTGCTTTTGTGGGTGTGTATTTTCTTGAACTCCTATTGGTTGTTTGGTGGCGTTCGTGTGAGACTTCAGTTACGTGGTATTATTTTGACCCGACCCGATACATTTAGCCACTCTAGCAATTTAATGATTAAATATCTTATTTTTGGACCATAATCTTTTAATCCAAGCATCAGCTTTTGCCTTTATGTTCAGACTTTAATAATAATATCAACACACACTTTTGTGTGATTGGCCCATTCACCGGCCTCTGTGTCCAATCGTATGCGGTGCATCAGTGGTTGTACTATTATCTCTATCTTTGATTGATCTTATGCATATACTAAACAAACACAGATGTGTATTTATTACTTAGATGCCAATCAATGGCCCAATAAGGTGTGTTATTTTGGGGGGTGCCACAATTCACACTTGCAATTGGTTGTTTGTAGGTATATCTAGAGCTAAGTTTTGAAGGAATATTACAACCTGATGAAACAGCGTATGTGCTAAGAAACGCGTTGTGTTTCCTGTATTTGAATTGATTTTAATAAAGTCTACATTCATTTAAATACACCTTGCTCTAGTGTGGAACATTGGACTTAGTTTGGAGCGACATTCCTTTGAGGACGTGTTCCTTTGTAGGTCGATACTAGTGGACTGAGTTAGCCGAGCGGCTCCGAAGTCTCGGTCCACTGACTATTGCATTAGATGTGCACCTGGGTTTGTGACTACAATTGATATCTGCTTTTGCCTCTTTACACTTGCATCTACGATATCACACCATTGGGCGCCTCTTTTCTTTCCTGTCCTTAGGAACCGGAAGCTATTCGAAGAAGCAGACTGAGAAGTCTCAGATCCATTAAGGATGGGATCTTCCGACAAGGCCAAAGCATGCCTCAAAAGAAAACCAAGGCGCGTCAGTGTATACTGAAAAGCACAGCATACCCCCGCCGGAGCGAAAAAGACAACTCCGGTCCCGAAGGGTGACCCCCTGAAGCCTCAGGGACAGTTGTTCCCCCAGAGGGCTGAACAGGCCACCCCATGCCTGAAGAGCCCTGGATAACGGAACACGAACAGTATCTAAGACCAACTTCTGGAAGTTGCATATGCGCCAGTGCCAAAATTATGGACATGCGACATCATGCCGAAACCCCTGGCGGGAAGAAGCTACCTTCCGGAAAAGGATGAGCAAAGTCTGGGTTACCTGCATGCGCAGTAAACGATGGTGTAAGGGAACTCGCCATTCAAAGGACCGAGGCCCCAGAGGCGGATGGCTCAGCGGCCCCTTGATTCCCCAATCCCGAGGAATTGAGCATTCTAATACGGCATTCAGAACATAACTGATAGGCTAGTATCATCCGGGGCAATACGCATTCTGTGCAAGGAGTAGAAACTAAAACAGAGACATCCGTCTCCACAATATCAGACTCCTCCATAGCTAGGATATTGATACAAAAATTGGACCAAAAATTTAAACGGCACCTGACACCCACAATGGCTGGGGCACTCACCACCTCCTAAGAGCACGACACCAGCAGATCAGAATTTCTCCGTCGCCACACGGTCAGGAATGCGGAAATGGAGTCAAAAACGTGACCACACCTGGTCACAAGGTTAACCATACAGTCCAGAAAAAGCGCGCCCGACAGTAAAGGCCGCGTCACTTCCAAAGGCCGTTATGTTCCACAAGCCATGAGCCTAAGTAACACTACACATAAGAAGTTCGTATCCCATAAACATGATTAAAAACCCCCTGTTCAATAACCCCCCTCAGGAGGGAGATATTAACCCCTGACTCCAAGATACAAAAGGAGCCTCACTGAGATCCTGATTTATAGATAGTACCGCAAGGTGGTAGCCTCTCTGGAAAACATTTGTAATACAACACAATCAGAAAGTAAAATGAAACGATCTTACCGGAATCTACTCCGTGGAACAGGAACACGGCCCTTCAAGTGTGACTGATAGTAGCATCGCCTCTGCTATGAACTTGAGAGAAGAAAGCAGGCAGCAAAACTCGCCGATTGCTTGTGGAGCTGTTAAAATGAGTCGGGATGGTTTCACAGAAAGACTCTCCCTGCATCTCCGGACTTTCATCCATGCTTTCACTGAAAGGCTGACAGGACTACTTAAAACTCCAGTTCCATGCCGAAGAGTACTACCCTCCATAAGAGACTAATGCAAAACTTCTGACACTTCTCTGCCAACCTCCTGGGACGAAAGGCAAAAAATGACTGGGGGATGAGGGGAGTAGGAGGAGTATTTAAGCCTTTGGCTGGGGTATCTTTGCCTCCTCCTGATGGCCAGGTTCTGAATTCCCAAAAGTAATGAATGCAGCTGTGGACTCTTTCCATTTATGAAGAAAAAGGGTTCAGTGTCCCTTTAATAATGACATTTTGCACGACTAGGTTTATGTCACTTTAATAATTAAAACACTTGCTAGAAAGGCCAAAAAGCAAAATCTGTAACTAAGGTTTTCAAAATGCCACAAATCTCTGAAACCAGATACTTGATTTGCAGGTCACTAAAGGAGCTGTATGGCTTCTCTAAGTAAAAGGAGACCAAGCAGGTGTAAAGTGCCACTGACGTAAAAATAAAGTTTCATGATTCAAATAAAGCAGCAATTTAAAACAAATTTCTAATACACTTTCATTATGAAAATGTGATCTTTTTCTTCTCTTTATATACACACTTTAAGGCTCCAGCTACTACTGAGCATGTGCAAAACTGCACAGTATATATACATATATGAATTGTGTGATTGGCTGATGGCTGTCACATGATATGGGGGAGGGAAAATTAGCTTAATTTGAAGTTTCCTAGAAAATATTCTACAGCTCGTTTCAAATTCAAAGTAAGCGCATTGTATTTGTATTGTGTTTGTCAGTTATTCAAGTTTACTTTATTGAGTTTCAGCAGTATTAGAATACCAACCTCCATTGACGCCCTGAACCATCCAGGAATCAAGAGATCCTTCACCATAATGGTCTTCAGGCTCAACCTTTATAGAGCGCAGCGTAAAGACTCTTTCAACCTTTGGGAGAGACTGTGAATGAGGAGACTGAGGCTCGGTGGGATCTAAAGGAAGAAAGGAGAAGAGCATTTACAAATCACAAAAATGTGTGAGAGAGATACATATACACACACACACACATATATATATACATATATACATATATGTTTGTGTGTGTGTGTGTATATCAAATTAATTAATCTTAATTTTCTTGTTATCCTTTGTTCAAAAGCAGGAAAGTAAGTTCAGAGTGTGCACGTGTCGGCAGTACTACATGGTAGCAGCTTTGCAACAATGTTACATTACCAAGAGAACTAGATGGCAGCACCATTTCCTGTCATGTAGTACTAATGTTATACATTAGCAAGAGCACTAGATGGCAGCACTATTTCCTGTCATGTAGTGCTAATGTTATACATTAGCAAGAGCACTAGAGGGCAGCACTATTTCCTGTCATGTAGTACTAATGTTATACATTAGCAAGAGCACTAGAGGGCAGCACTATTTCCTGTCATGTAGTACTAATGTTATACATTAGCAAGAGCACTAGAGGGCAGCACTATTTCCTGTCATGTAGTACTAATGTTATACATTAGCAAGAGCACTAGAGGGCAGCAATATTTCCTGTCATGTAGTACTAATGTTATACATTAGCAAGAGCACTAGAGGGCAGCACTATTTACTGTCATGTAGTACTAATGTTATACATTAGCAAGAGCACTAGAGGGCAGCACTATTTACGGTCATGTAGTACTAATGTTATACATTAGCAAGAGCGCTAGAGGGAAGCACTATTTCCTGTCATGTAGTACTAATGTTATACATTAGCAAGAGCACTAGAGGGCAGCACTATTTACGGTCATGTAGTACTAATGTTATACATTAGCAAGATCACTAGAGGGCAGCACTATTTCCTGTCATGTAGTACTAATGTTATACATTAGCAAGATCACTAGATGGCAGCACTATTTCCTGTCATGTAGTTCTAATGTTATACATTAGCAAAAGCACTAGATGGCAGCACTATTTCCTGTCATGCAGTAGTAATGTTATACATTACCAAGAGCACTAGATGACAGCACTATTTCCTGTCATGCAGTAGCAATGTTATACATTACCAAGAGCACTAGATGGCAGCATTATTTCCTGTCATGTAGTGCTAATGTCATGCAAGAGCACTAGATGGCAGCACTATTTCCTGTCATGTAGTACTAATGTCATGCAAGAGCACTAGATGGCAGCACTATTACCTGTCATGTAGTACTAATGTTATACATTAGCAAGAGCACTAGATGGCAGCACTATTTCCTGTCATGTAGTGCTAATGTTATGCAAGTGCACTAGATGGCAGCACTATTTCCTGTCATGCAGTAGTAATTTTATACATTACCAAGAGCACTAGATGACAGCACTATTTCCTGTCATGCAGTAGTAATTTTATACATTAGCAAGAGCACTAGATGGCAGCACTATTTACTGTCATGTAGTACTAATGTTATGCAAGAGCACTAGATGGCAGCACTATTTACTATCATGTAGTGCTTCAGAGATGTGCACGCTACCTATCTAGATATCTCTTCAACAAATAACTAGAGAACGACACAAATTTGATGATAGAAGTAAATTGGAAACTTTTTTAAATTGTATTTTCTATCTGAATCATGAAAGAAGAAATTTGGGTTTGATGTCCCTTTAAACAGGTAAGACAGAGGTCTGCTTGACCTACAAGCTATTTAAAAAAATACATCTACACAATATTCTCAGTCAAATACATAATTATATGTAGTATTTATTTACGGGTAACAAAACAACTACATACCGCTGCCGACGCTTTCACAGATGTTGTCATTTAGGTTATCTTCATGAGCGACTTCCTCATTAATTGAATTGGACCCTTAAAAAATAAATATTAACAGTTTTGTTGAAGCAAATTTACTGTATGTACTGGTCCTTTAAAATAATGAATTAGTGTCATTTTTCCAGTAACCAATCCGTAGAAATCGTAGGTAAAGTGACGCAAGACGAATTTCAAACATGTCACAACAAGGCTGCCAGCAAGCTCATGTGACATCACAAATGTCTATAAATCTAATGAATAGTGGTGAATTAGAGAAGAACAAAAGGGTGCCTTATTGTGTATTTCAGATAACCTTTGTTAAAAGTAAGTGAAATATAAAACTCATAAAGTTAGTCGCACCGTGCTATGACCAGTGCTAGAAGGCAGGCTAGCACTTTGCACACAGGTTACCGTGCACATCGGGTTTCTAAGTGGAGCAGCCTATTGAGATACAGCAATCCATCACGCATTTCGAATAACAGAGGGATATTCTCCTTTTAAAATCCTGCACGGAACTTTTCCAACATATGAAAGACTAGTATTCCCTTTCATACTATCACAAACATTTATACTAATTTTTGTATATATTCGGCTCACAATTGATTGCAAATTACATTTTACAAGTTGCACTTAATTAAATAATATTGTATTTGTATGTTAACCTTTTTCACTATTTGGGAATTGTGGTGCGCCCCTATAGTATAGCTATAGTAAGTATTCTCTTTTTTCTAATGAATAGTGGGCCTGATCGATTATCTATAATGTGGATTATATTTACACATTTTTTTTTTTCTCACATTATTTTATCATTATTAATAAAAAGAGACACAACAACAAATATCAGATGTGTATATTACCTGGTGGGCAGCAGATATTATTTTCCGGCATTATCAAGTCCTTGTAAATATCTTTGTGATCTTCTAAATATTCAAATTCATCCATGGAAAAATAAATTGCAATATCTTCAAACTTTAAGGGAACCTAAAACAAAGAAACAAAACACACACACGATTCAACTTTCAGAAGCAACAGAGATTTTGTGACAGAACAATTGAAGGCAAAAGCAACGCGCGCACACTCTCTCATTCAACACCCCCCCACACTCTCAACACCCCCCCCCACACACTCATTCCACCCACACACACACAAGTCGTGACCCAGTAAACATGGTGTTACGACCCAGTAATCCATGGTTTGAAGATCACTGCACTAGAGCATACTTGGGTAGGCTCAAGAACGTGCATGTATTCTGAGCACTTATTTTAAAAAAAAAAAAAAAAAAAAAAGAAGAAGAAGACGAAAAGGGAACGCAACAGACAATATTTCAAACAGTTGTTACCATACTAAAGCACTGGTACTTGTAGAAAAATAGCAGCTACGCACAACCACCACTCCTGATTGGTTGCCCGCAATATACGATTTACTGTCCTAAACAGTATGTTATCTATGGGTTTAAACCCTTTGTGAGTAGGATACACACTGAAAACTAGAGTTGGCAGTGATAAAAAAACAACCACATTACATCTTGCTATTGGATGTGACGTTAAAGGGACAGTCTAATCAAAATTAAACTTTCATGATTCAGATAGGGCATGCAATTTTAAACAACTTTCCAATTTACTTTTATCATCAAATTTGATTTGTTCTCTTGGTATTCTTTGTTGAAAGCTAAACCTAGGTAGGCTCATATGATAATTTCTAAGCCCTTGAAGGCCGCCTCTTATCAGTGCATTTGAGAGTTTTTCACAGTTAGACAATGCTAGTTTATGTGTGTCATATAGATAACATTCTGTTCACTCCTGTGGAGTTATTTATGAGTCAGCACTGATTGGCTAAAATGCAAGTCTGTAAAAAGCACTGAGATAAGGGGCAGTCTGCAGAGGCTTAAATACAAGATAATCACAGAGGTAAAAAGTATAACAGTGTTGGTTATGCAAAACTGGGGAATGGGCAATAAAGTCTGAAGTAGACTGTCCCTTTACCCCCTTGAGTACCAACGATGGCTCTGAGCCGTCGCAGAGTTTCCCACTCAGGTGCTAACGACTGTTCAGAGCGGTCGCTAGCACTCTCCCACCTTGAGGGAGATCTGGGGGCTCCCACCGGCTCCTACCCCGGCGATCGTGCCTGTAAAGTGACAGGCATCGAAGGGGCTTCACGTTTTGCACGTCACGCGCAATGAGGCGATGACGTCACTGCGCAACTTTATTTCAAAATTACAACAACAAGTATAGGGAAAGGGGGTATATGCTGCTTAGACGCCTGTATCTCAGGCATCTAAACAGCTACAGACCCCCAAGACCCCCCATTGGAAAGGTAATCGACTAACCTTTCCAACTGTGAAAGTCTTGGGGATCTGGAAAAATAAAAAAATATATATATTTCAAAAAATGTAAAATAAAAAAAAATCAGCTTAGCACCCAGGTGGGAAAGTGCTTAGCACTCAAAGGGTTAAGCATTGCACTGGATCTACACACAAATAAGAATGTTTTCTGAGCAAATAAAACCACCACCTAGTTACAAAGGTTTGTTTTGTTATTTCAGAGCAGGAAGGGATACGCCCCTCATGTCAGATTTACAGTCATTAAAGGCACAGACGCAGTCAATCTATGTGTGACGTGTGCAGGGAAAGAAACTACAGCATATTTAAAAGGGACAGTGCACACCTTGAGATTTTAATAAAAAATACTTAAATATCAAAACAAAAGTTATTATTTTTTCCCATAATTATAGTCTGAAAATTAAAACCCAACATTTCTGTCCCTAACTGGCTTCAGCAGAGATTAAAGGGATAGGGAACCCAAATGTGTTATTTCATGATTCAGATAGAACATAGAGCTTTAAAGCAGAGAGGTTAGCTCAGGAGCGTGCACGTTTCTGGAGTACTATGGCAGTAGCTTTGCAAGAATGTTATCCAGCACTTCTTCCTGTCATGTAGTGCTCCAGACAACTAACTAGGTATCTCTTCAACAAAGAATAACATGAGAACAAAGCAAATTGAAACATTTTGTAACATTGTATGCTCCATCACAAGAGATTTTTTTGTGTGTTTCATATCTCTTTAAAAAATAACTGAAAAACATAATTTATGCTTACCTGATAAATTCCTTTCTTCTGTAGTGTGATCAGTCCACGGGTCATCATTACTTCTGGGATATTAACTGCTCCCCTACAGGAAGTGCAAGAGGATTCACCCAGCAGAGCTGCATATAGCTCCTCCCCTCTACGTCACTCCCAGTCATTCGACCAAGGACCAACGAGAAAGGAAAAGCCAAGGGTGAAGTGGTGACTGGAGTATAAATTAAAAAATATTTACCTGCCTTAAAAACAGGGCGGGCCGTGGACTGATCACACTACAGAAGAAAGGAATTTATCAGGTAAGCATAAATTATGTTTTCTTCTGTTAAGTGTGATCAGTCCACGGGTCATCATTACTTCTGGGATACCAATACCAAAGCAAAAGTACACGGATGACGGGAGGGATAGGCAGACTCTTTATACAGAAGGAACCACTGCCTGAAGAACCTTTCTCCCAAAAATAGCCTCCGATGAAGCAAAGGTGTCAAATTTGTAAAATTTGGAAAAAGTATGAAGCGAAGACCAAGTTGAAGCCTTGCAAATCTGTTCAACAGAGGCCTCATTCTTGAAGGCCCAAGTGGAAGCCACAGCTCTAGTAGAATGAGCTGTAATTCTTTCAGGGGGCTGCTGTCCAGCAGTCTCATAAGCTAAACGAATTATGCTACGAAGCCAAAAAGAAAGAGAGGTAGCGGAAGCTTTTTGACCTCTCCTCTGCCCAGAGTAAATGACAAACAGAGAAGACGTTTGTCGGAATTCCTTAGTTGCCTGCAAGTAAAATTTTAGAGCCCGGACTACATCCAGGTTGTGCAGTAGACGTTCCTTCTTTGAAGAAGGATTTGGGCATAAAGAAGGAACAACAATCTCTTGATTGATATTCCTGTTAGTAACTACCTTAGGTAAGAACCCAGGTTTAGTACGCAGGACTACCTTATCCGAATGAAAAATCAAATAAGGAGAATCACAATGTAAGGCTGATAATTCAGAGACTCTTCGAGCCGAGGAAATAGCCATTAAAAATAGAACTTTCCAAGATAACAACTTTATATCAATGGAATGAAGGGGTTCAAACGGAACGCCCTGTAAAACATTAAGAACAAGGTTTAAACTCCATGGTGGAGCAACAGTTTTAAACACAGGCTTAATCCTGGCCAAAGCCTGACAAAAAGCCTGGACGTCAGGAACTTCTGACAGACGTTTGTGTAACAGAATGGACAGAGCTGAGATCTGTCCCTTTAATGAACTAGCAGATAAACCCTTTTCTAAACCTTCTTGTAGAAAAGACAATATCCTAGGAATCCTAACCTTACTCCAAGAGTAACCTTTGGATTCACACCAATGTAGGTATTTACGCCATATCTTATGGTAAATCTTTCTGGTAACAGGTTTCCTAGTCTGTATTAAGGTACTAATAACTGACTCAGAAAACCCACGTCTTGATAAAATTAAGCGTTCAATTTCCAAGCAGTCAACTTCAGAGAAGTTAGATTTTGATGTTTGAAGGGACCCTGTATCAGAAGGTCCTGTTTCAGAGGTAGAGACCAAGGCAGACAGGATGACATGTCCACCAGGTCTGCATACCAAGTCCTGCGTGGCCACGCAGGTGCTATTAGAATCACTGATGCTCTCTCTTGTTTGATTCTGGCTATCAATCGAGGAAGCAACGGGAAGGGTGGAAACACGTAAGCCATCCTGAAGTCCCAAGGTGCTGTCAGAGCATCTATCAGGACTGCTCCTGGATCCCTGGATCTGGACCCGTAACGAGGAAGCTTGGCGTTCTGTCGAGACGCCATGAGATCTATCTCTGGTTTGCCCCAACGTCGAAGTATTTGGGCAAAGACCTCCGGATGAAGTTCCCACTCCCCCGGATGAAAAGCCTGACGACTTAAGAAATCCGCCTCCCAGTTCTCCACTCCCGGGATGTGGATTGCTGACAGGTGGCAAGAGTGAGACTCTGCCCAGCGAATTATCTTTGATACTTCCATCATAGCTAGGGAGCTTCTTGTCCCTCCCTGATGGTTGATGTAAGCTACAGTCGTGATGTTGTCCGACTGAAACCTGATGAACCCCCGAGTTGTCAACTGGGGCCAAGCCAGGAGGGCATTGAGAACTGCTCTCAATTCCAGAATGTTTATTGGCAGGAGACTCTCCTTCTGACTCCATAGTCCCTGAGCCTTCAGGGAATTCCAGACGGCACCCCAACCTAGAAGGCTGGTGTCTGTTGTTACAATTGTCCAGTCTGGTCTGCTGAATGGCATCCCCCTGGACAGGTGTGGCCGAGAAAGCCACCATAGAAGAGAATTTCTGGTCTCTTGATCCAGATTCAGAGAAGGGGATAAGTCTGAGTAATCCCCATTCCACTGACCTAGCATGCACAGTTGCAGTGGTCTGAGGTGTAAGCGTGCAAAGGGTACCATGTCCATTGCCGCTACCATTAAGCCGATTACCTCCATACATTGAGCCACTGACGGGTGTTGAATGGAATGAAGAGTGCGGCAAGCACTTTGAAGTCTTGATAGCCTGTCCTCTGTCAGGTAAATCTTCATTTCTACAGAATCTATAAGAGTCCCCAGGAAGGGAACTCTTGTGAGTGGAACGAGTGAACTTTTCTTTTCGTTCACCTTCCATCCATGTGACCTTAGTCGTCTAGGTATGGAGCTACCGAGATTCCCCGCGGTCTTAGTACCGCCAGAAGAGCACCCAGAACCTTTGTGAAGATTCTTGGCGCTGTAGCCAATCCGAATGGAAGAGCCACAAACTGGTAATGCCTGTCTAGGAAGGCAAACCTTAGGTACCGGTAATGATCTTTGTGAATCGGTATGTGCAGGTAAGCATCTTTTAAATCTACAGTGGTCATGTACTGACCCTCTTGGATCATAGGTAAAATTGTCCGAATAGTCTCCATCTTGAACGATGAAACTCTTAGGAATTTGTTTAGGATCTTTAAGTCCAGGATTGGTCTGAAAGTTCCCTCTTTTTTGGGAACCACAAACAGATTTGAGTAAAACCCCTGTCCCTGTTCCGATCGTGGAACTGGATGGATTACTCCCATTAACAAGAGCTCTTGTACGCAGCGTAGAAAAGCCTCTTTCTTTGTCTGGATTGTTGACAATCTTGACAGATGAAATCTCTCTCTTGGAGGAGAGTATTTGAAGTCCAGAAGGTATCCCTGAGATATTATCTCTAGCGCCCAGGGATCCTGAACATCTCTTGCCCAAGCCTGGGCGAAGAGAGAAAGTCTGCCCCCCACTAGATCCGATCCCGGATCGGGGGCCCTCAATTCATGCTGTTTTGGGGGCAGCAGCAGGTTTCCTAGTCTGCTTGCCCTTGTTCCAGGACTGGTTAGGTTTCCAGCCTTGTCTGCAGCGAGCAACAGCTCCTTCCTGTTTTGGTGCAGAGGAAGTTGATGCTGCTCCTGCTTTGAAATTACGAAAGGAACGAAAATTAGACTGTCTAGTCTTGGCTTTGGCTTTGTCCTGAGGCAGGGCATGGCCTTTACCTCCTGTAATGTCAGCGATAATCTCTTTCAACCCGGGCCCGAATAAGGTCTGCCCTTTGAAAGGTATATTAAGCAATTTAGACTTAGAAGTAACATCAGCTGACCAGGATTTTAGCCACAGCGCCCTGCGTGCCTGAATGGCGAATCCTGAATTCTTCGCCGTAAGTTTAGTAAGATGTACTACGGCCTCCGAAATGAATGAATTAGCTAGTTTAAGGACTCTAAGCCTGTCGTCCAGAGTAGCTGAACCAATGTTCTCTTCCAGAGACTCAATCCAGAATGCCGCTGCAGCCGTGATCGGCGCAATGCATGCAAGGGGTTGCAATATAAAACCTTGTTGAACAAACATTTTCTTAAGGTAACCCTCTAACTTTTTATCCATTGGATCTGAAAAAGCACAGCTATCCTCCACCGGGATAGTGGTACGCTTAGCTAAAGTAGAAACTGCTCCCTCCACCTTAGGGACCGTTTGCCATAAGTCCCTTGTGGTGGCGTCTATTGGAAACATTTTTCTAAATATCGGAGGGGGTGAGAACGGCACACCGGGTCTATCCCACTCCTTAGTAACAATTTCAGTAAGTCTCTTAGGTATAGGAAAAACCTCAGTACTCGTCGGTACCGCAAAATATTTATCCAACCTACACATTTTCTCTGGTATTGCAACTGTGTTACAATCATTCAGAGCCGCTAACACCTCCCCTAGTAATACACGGAGGTTTTCCAGTTTAAATTTAAAATTTGAAATATCTGAATCCAGTCTGTTTGGATCAGAACCGTCACCCACAGAATGAAGTTCTCCGTCCTCATGTTCTGCCACCTGTGACGCAGTGTCTGACATGGCCCTAATATTATCAGCGCACTCTGTTCTCACCCCAGAGTGATCACGCTTACCTTTTAGTTCTGGTAATTTAGCCAAAACTTCAGTCATAACAGTAGCCATATCCTGTAATGTGATTTGTAATGGCCGCCCAGCTGTACTCGGCGCTACAATATCACGCACCTCCCTAATAAAAGTTTTTATTTCAGTCAAACTATAATTCTCACAGCTCTGCTGAGAGAAATTACCTCCCTCAAAATAAGTTTTGAAGACCCCTGAGCTCTGTAGAGATGAACCAGATCATGCAGGGAATACAATGAGTTGCTGACCGAAATATTTGATGCATAGTAAAAGCGCCCCTCCCCCACACACACAGCAGTGAGGGAGAACAGAAACTGACAGAAAAAACAGATTTAAGCAACTGCCAAGTGGAAAAATGGTGCCCAAACATTTATTCACTCAGTACCTCAGCAAATGAAAACGATTTTACATTCCAGCAAAAACGTTAAACATAATCTCTAGTTATTAAACAGCTTTATGTATTTCTTACAGTGTAATTCTAGTGAAGTACCATTCTCCCAGAATACTGAAGTGTAAAGTATACATACATGACATTATATCGGTATGGCAGGATTTTCTCATCAATTCCATTGTCAGAAAATAAAAACTGCTACATACCTCTATGCAGATTCATCTGCCCGCTGTCCCCTGATCTGAAGTTTACCTCACTCCTCAGATGGCCGAGAAACAGCAATATGATCTTAACTACTCCGGCTAAAATCATAGCAAAACTCTGGTAGATTCTTCCTCAAACTCTGCCAGAGAGGTAATAACACACTCCGGTGCTATTTTAAAATAACAAACTTTTGATTGAAGATATAAAACTAAGTATAATCACCATAGTCCTCTCACACGACCTATCTAGTTGCTGGGTGCAAGAGAATGACTGGGAGTGACGTAGAGGGGAGGAGCTATATGCAGCTCTGCTGGGTGAATCCTCTTGCACTTCCTGTAGGGGAGCAGTTAATATCCCAGAAGTAATGATGACCCGTGGACTGATCACACTTAACAGAAGAAATAAAATGACAGTGGCTAGCTGTGGCTACTCCACTAACAAGCCCTGAATAGGTCCTCAAAATAAGGCAATTGGGGGGTAAATTTGACTATTAAAGAACATTTGCAGAAAACCAGGTGTTAATGCAATCAATTGATTTTCAAACTCACCTAGTATGTTAATTTATAGCAAAGCGGCAGAAATCTTTTCATAGCAAGGTTTTACTGTCCCTTTAATGTTGTTTGTGACCGACGTACCGGCCGTGTCCTACTTGGGTCCTTGTACATATGTACAAAGGCTCTCATTAAAAACAGGAAGTTTATTGTTTAAAAAGATAGATAATCCCTTTATTACCCATTCCCCAGTTTTGCAGAACCAACACGGCTATATTAATACACTTTTTACCTCTGTGATTACCTTGTATCTAAGCCTCTGCAGACTGCTCCTTATCTCAGTTATATTAATATACTTTTTACCTCTGTGATTACCTTGTATCTAAGCCTCTGCAGACTGCCCCTTATCTCAGTTATATTAATACACTTTTTACCTCTGTGATTACCTTGTATCTAAGCCTCTGCAGACTGCTCCTTATCTCAGTTATATTAATACACTTTTTACCTCTGTGATTACCTTGTATCTAAGCCTCTGCAGACTGCTCCTTATCTCAGTTATATTAATATACTTTTTACCTCTGTGATTACCTTGTATCTAAGCCTCTGCAGACTGCTCCTTATCTCAGTTATATTAATACACTTTTTATCTCTGTGATTACCTTGTATCCAAGCCTCTGCAGACTGCTCCTTATCTCAGGTTATATTAATACACTTTTTATCTTTGTGATTACCTTGTATCTAAGCCTCTGCAGACTGCCCCTTATCTCAGTTATATTAATATACTTTTTACCTCTGCGATTACCTTGTATCTAAGCATCTGCAGACTGCTCCTTATCTCAGTTATATTAATATACTTTTTACCTCTGCGATTACCTTGTATCTAAACATCTGCAGACTGCTCCTTATCTCAGTTATATTAATATACTTTTTACCTCTGTGATTACCCTGTATCTAAGCCTCTGCAGACTGCCCCTTATCCGTTACCTTCATATACTTTTTACCTCTGTGATTACCTTGTATCTAAGCCTCTGCAGACTGCCCCTTATCTCAGTTATATTAATACACTTTTTACCTCTGTAATTACCTTGTATCTAAGCCTCTGCTGACTGCTCTTTATCTCAGTTATATTAATATACGTTTTACCTCTGTGATTACCTTGTATCTAAGCCTCTGCACACTGCCCCTTATCTCAGTTATATTGATATACGTTTTACCTCTGTGATTACCTTGTATCTAAGCCTCTGCAGACTGCCCCCTTCTTTCAGTTCTTTTGACAGACTTGCATATTAGCCAATTAGTGCTGACTCATAAATAACTCCACTAGTGTGAGCACAGTTATCTATACGGTATACACAAACTAGCACTGTCTAGCTGTGAAAAGCTGTCAAAATGCACTAAGATGAGGAGAGGTGGTCGTAAAGGGCTTAGAAATTAGCATATGAGCCTACCTAGGTTTAATTTTTAACAAAGAATACCAAGAGAACAAGGTACATTTGTTGATAAAAGTAAACTGGAAAGCCGTTTAAAATTGCATATTCTATCTGAATCATGACAGTTTAATGTGGACTAGACTGTCCCTTTAAATGAATGCTCATTGTTAATATAAAGTTTCCTTATGCAAGTTCACCATTCTGTAACAGTGTTACAATTTTCACCAAAATGTAAAAAAGAACAAATTGGCATTTCCCTTTAAAGGAACAGTATACACCAATTTTCATATAACTGCATGTAATAGACACTGCTATAAAGAATAAGATGCACAGATACTGATAAAAAAAATCCAGTATAAAACTGTTTAAAAACTTACTTAGAAGCATCCAGTTTAGCGCTGTTTAAAAGGTTACTGGAACACCCACTGCAAGTGGGAAATATCAGACACTCCCCCCCTGCATATGAAAAGACCATTTACACAAACAGAAGCAAGCTGGAGTAGGTATACGTCAGTATTCTCCTAAAACTTTGGGGCCTAGTTAGTAGTCTGAAAATCAGCGAAATGTTATTTAAAAATAAGCAAAACTATCCATTTTTTAAAAATCAAGAAAAAAAATCTGTATAGGCTCTATAAAAAGATCTACAAAACATTTATGCAAAGAAAAATCTAGTGTATAATGGCCCTTTAACCCTTACCTTTCCAGTCAACAGGCAAATGATCTTGTTTGCAATATCAATAATTTTGTCTCTTATGGTCTTGTTTTCGGTGTCTTTATGCTCAAGTGAAATGATTGGACGATCTTTAGTCTTACGGAAAACGTCTCCAGAGATTCCGTCGTTTAAGGATTTATCAACAGGTTTCTTTACAACAATATAATCCTATATATAAAAGAGAAAAATAAATTAATTTTGTAGCTCTAGCTAATGTGAGGTATATCATCTTTTTTTTTTTTTTTAAACGTCTTTTTATTGAGAGTATCACACATGAGAACACATAGTTACATCAGATATCAAAGGAACAACAGGTTCAAGCACCAACACAGTTGTGCACATTGTCATATATTAGTCTTTCAACACCACTCTGGTTCTGCTGTTTATAACGCATTTATATCATGAACGTATCCCCAGTGTGCTTACCTCTCACAAATTTTATATTTTATAACACCCCCCCTTCCCACCCCTCCACCCCCCCTAATCTCTACCCAAACTGTCAAAAACTCCCTCCCATATCTTGTAAGCCCAGACCTAGAAGTCTCCTTGAGTTAGCTTTTTAAGATATCCCTTAGTGAACAGCGTGAAGGGGAAAGAAAAAAAAAAAAAAAAAAAAAAAAAAAAAAAAGGGAGGGGAAAGGTGGGGAAAGGAAGGGATACAGTTGTCTCTCCCACCTCTCTCTCCTTCTGTGGACTTTTTAGGAGTTCCTCGGATAAAATATGTGTGCCCACTCGCCCCTCAGGGAATTCTCCAAGAATATCTCGGAGTGCTGAAATGGTAATAGAATCTGTCTTTGAATTTGGAGTTCAAAGGTCAGGATCAATCTGCGCCATTTCCTTAAAAACAGATTGAGTCTATTACCGACATCTACCCTGGTGTCTACCTGTTCTATAAATAAATGTGTCTTCAGGATGTTACGAAAGTAAGCTATAGTAGGTCTTGTCCTCTTGGTCCAATGGTTTAGGATACACTTTCGTGCAAGTAGGATGGTCATGGTCAGTTCTGTGTCACAGTGTTTATATTGGGCACCCCAGTTTAGAAACAGGATATCCGTGGAATTGAGTGAAATTGGGACCTTCAATTTCCTGTTGATCCAGTACTGCAATTGATGCCAGAATTGCCGAATCACTGGGCAATCCCATATGCAGTGTAACAGACCCGGGGCCTCCGCGGCACATTTAGAACACTTATTAGGGCAGTTAGGCACCCATTTGACCAGACACTTAGGGGTCAGGTAAGCTCTATGTAAGAATTTAGTTTGGGTTTCTCTGAGAGACACCGAGAGAGTCGCCTTTCTGACTTTTTCCAATGCTTTCCGGGTCTCCTCCACCTCAATCCCTGGAACCCCCTCTCTCTCCCATCCCATCACTGCAGATGACTGTATATTCGTCAGTCTGTCCTGTAGAAAGGTTTGATAGATCTCTGATAAAGAGAATCTGCCCATTTTAAAAAGGGATTGAGTAAGTCGAAAAGGGGAGCCATCCCAGAAGTCCGGGTTCTCCCTAATCAATGTGTTCAAATAGTGGCGTGCCTGCAAATAGGCATAAAAGTGAGTAGTCGGAAGATTAAACTCTCTTTGTAGCGTCGAAAAAGATTTAACCGAGCGAGTCAGGGGTTCCAGCAAGGTATATCATCTTTTATAGCTAGCGTAAATATAATTATTCAGTATTGTATGAAAGGGCAATAAAAGTATGTTTCGGCATATATGTAACCACGAGTGCTCATTATATTAGTATGGATATATGGCACAAGGAATCACTTTAGTTGTAAAACAAAGCTTATATGTCCAATAAAATATATTAAAACTTTGCTAAATTAGAATTCATAACGCCTTATAAAAAATACTGCTAATGAAAATGTATGGATGACACTATTTTGAATATTTATGAGTGTAGGGCACGCATGCGCACAGCGTCAATGTGCCAGAAAGCAAGCGCATTAGTTTTCAAAATAATATCAGTGCTGGTCAAATCCGTATGTGCAACATTATACACAGGATTTAACCTGATGCCTTGAAAGAAGGGCTACGTTGATGAGGTTACTAGGATCTCAGTGGGCTTGCGCAGGAGCCATGCATGCTCACTTGTTACCTAGGTAGCCCTTTGTGATAGGACTCATTTAATGTGTCACACTGAGGGTTTGGAAACGACTATAATTTCAATGGAACTTTGTACAAAAAGCAACCATAATAGGAAATTAAAGGGACATGAAACCCAAAAATGTTCTTTCATGATTCAGATAGAGAATACAATTTTAAACAACTTTCTATTTTACTTCTATTATATAATTTGTTACATTCTCTTGGTATCATTTGTTGAAGGAGCAGCAATGCACTAATGGTTTCTAACTGAACACATGGGTGAGCCAATCACAATCAATATATATATTCAGCAACCAATCAACAGCTAGAACCTAGGTTCTCTGCTGCTCCTCAGCTTGCCTAGATAAACCTTTCAGCAAAGGATAACAAGAGAAGGAAGCAAATTATAGAAGTAAATTGGAAAGTTGTTTAAAATTGTATGCTCTTCCTGAATCATGAAAGAAAAAAATTGAGTTTCATGTCCCTTTAAGGTGTTTGATGAATTAACTTTAAAGTACTAGAGGGCAGCACTATTTCCTGTAATGTAGTGCTTCAGAGATGTGCACACTACCTATCTAGATATCTCTTCAACAAAGAATAAAATAACAAAGCAAATTTGATAATAGAAGTAAATTGGAAACCTTTTTTTAAATTGTATTCTCTATCTAAATCATCAAAGAAATATTTTGGGTTTCATGTCCCTTTAACGACCAAGGACGTGTCAGGCACGTCCTACAAGAAGTGTCAGTTAAGGACCAAGGACGTGCCTGACACATCCTCTGGGGTTTCAAGCGGTTGAAGCGATCGGGATCGCTTTCAAGGTATTGCAGTGATGCCTCGATATTGAGGCATCACTGCAATACTTTTTTTTACCCACGCCACATTGATAGTATAGGAAGGAGGGAGAGGGAGAATAAATGTTTAAAGGGAAAGGGATCTTGGAGGGGGGGCAGCTACACTACAGAAAAATGATTTTTATATTTAAAAAAAATAAATAATACCTAAACTTTTTCAGGAAACTGGGTACTGACAGACAGCGACATATAAGTAGAGGTGGGAGGGTTAGAGCGCTGTTGGGGGGGGGGGGGGATTAGGGAGGTTGGGGGCAAAGGGAGATCCAACACTGCACAATAAATATATATATTTATAAAAAAAATTAAAAAAAGCCTTTTATTTTAGTACTGGCAGACTTTCTGCAAGTACTTAAAGGGCCACTGTAAGTAAATATTTTCTATGCATGTTACTAACTAACTACCCCAAATACGCTTTTTATCAATAGCATTTCATTAACATATCTCTACCGTATAGCAGAAATCTTTTTTCCAAACCCACTCCGTGGGTATCCTTTGCTCTGTACCAATCCGTTTACAATACCTAGGTTTCAAAATGGCGCTTTAAAAACAAAGTTATTGGTTTAAGTATTTTGAACACACAGTGCTGAAAATAGTGGGCAGGATAACGTGACATCATCGGCAAATAGAAGATATAACTTTTAGAACGTTATGAAACTTCGTTTTGGAGAAAATATAGGTCAGTAGGTTTTAATTAATGTTTATTAACTTTAATATGTTAGTTGTTTGGCTTAAAAATTATAACGGAAAGTAATCCTTTAAAATGGCGGAGACAATTGTGAGGTGGGGAGGGAAGAGAGCTGTTTGAGGGGGATCAGGGGTAGGGAATGTGTCAGGTGGGAGGCTGATCTCTACACTAAAGCTAAAATTAATCCTACAAGCTACCTAATTAACCCCTTCACTGCTGGGCATAATACAAGTGTGGTGAGCAGCGGCATTTAGCGGCCTTCTAATTACCAAAAAGCAATGCCAAAGCCATATATGTCTGCTATTTCCGATCCCAGAGAAGCATTTACAACCATTTGTGCCATAATTGCATAAGCTGTTTGTAAATCATTTCAGTGAGAAACCTAAAGTTTGCAAAAAAGTTAACAATTTTTTTTTTTTTATTTGATCACATTTGGCGGTGAAATGGTGGCATGAAATATACCAAGATGGGCCTAGATCAATACTTTGGATTGTCTACTAAAAAATAAATAAAAAAATAACAATAAAAATAAATATATATATATATATATAACACTTGTAAATAACTGCACTCTCAGGTCTTTTTAAGTGGAGATCAAACAACTCTCTTTTTAATGAAACGTTTTCAAGGAACTGGTCCCCGTCTTCAGCATGGGGACCAGTTCCTTGAAAACGTTTCATTAAAAATTTTGTGTGCTACTTGTATTTATTGCCCTATAACTTGCAAAGAACATGTAAACATTGGGTATTTCTAAACTCAGGACAAAATTTAGAAACTAATTAGCATGGGTGTTTTTTAGTGGTTGTAGAACTTTGACAGATTTTGGGGGTCAACGTTAGAAAAAGTGTTTTTTTTTCCATTGTTTCATCATATTTTATAAAAAAAATTATAGTAACTTATAAGATATGATGAAAATTATGGTATCTTTAGAAAGTCTGTTTAATGACAGGAAAAACGGTATATAATATGTGTGGGTACAGTAAATGAGTAAGAGGAAAATTACAGCTAAACACAAACACATTTACAGCAGAGTTAAATTCAAAATTCTCACCCTGACCTACAAAGCCCTCACCAATGCTGCCCCACCCTACCTGTCCTCACTCATCAACAAATATACTCCTGCCCGCCCCCTAAGATCCAACAATGACCTGCTCCTTGTGTCCTCTACCATCACCTCCTCTCATGCTAGGCTACAGGACTTCTCTCATGCGGCACCAACCCTCTGGAACGCACTTCCTCGAGCTGTCAGACTCTCCCCTAACCTCTCCTCCTTTAAACGTTCCCTAAAGACCTTTTGTTCAGGGAATCCTATCACCCGACTTATTAACAAATTAACTTCACGTAACCCAACAGTTGCCCTCATCTATCTCCTCACTAATATTCTCACCTTTGCAGTCCCCACCTCCTGTTTCCCATCCTCCTACCCATCTAGCTTGTAAGTTCCCACGGGAATAGGGCCCTCAATTCCCCCTGTATTTGTCTTTTATTGTATTGTTTCTCCGTTTGTACTGTTATCCTTGTACCCATGGGCAGCGCTGCAGAATCTGTTAGCGCATTATAAAGAATAATAATAATAATAATAATAATAATAATAATAATAATAATAAACACTGCAGAAATGTAAAAATAGCCTTGGTCTCAAAACGGTAAGAAAATTGAAAAGTGATGTGGTCACTAAGGGGTTAAAAACACTAAGTGCATTTTATAAGCACAGTATTGAGATTACTACCAGCCTCCCTTTTGTCATCGGTGGTGCCATGTTGAAACCTAGCTTTCACTACATTCCTGACCTAATGCACAAATGCACTAACTCTCCTTTAGACACCTGCAGTCTAACCTAGGCTCCAAAATGGTGGCACCCATAATAAGAGGGAGGTGCATTTAAGGCAAACATCCTCAAACTTGGCCCTCCAGAGGTTTTGGAACTACATTTGCCATGATGCCCAGCCAGCCGATATGCTGACTGAGCATCATGGGAAATGTAGTTCCAAAACCTTTGGAGGGCCAAGTTTGAGGATGTCTGATTTAACCCCTTAACGACTGAGGACGTGCAGGGTACGTCCTCAGAAAAAAGGCAGTTAATGCCTGAGAACGTACCCTGCACGTCCTCGGTGTGGAAAGCAGCTGGAAGCGATCCTGCTCGCTTCCAGCTGCTTTCCGGTTATTGCAGTGATGCCTCGATATGGAGGCATCCTGCAATAACCTTAAATGGCCATCCGGTGCAGAGAGAGCCACTCTGTGGCCCTCTCTGCACCGGACATCGGTGGCCGGTAACGTTGGTGGGTGGGAGCTGACTTGGGAGGCGGGTGGGCGGCCATCGATGGGCCGGGTAATGTAGAGGGGGGCGGGATCGGGGGCGGGGGCGATGGGGGCGCGCACAGGCGCGCGCGTGCACGCCGGGTGGCGGGCGGGCGCGTGCACGGGGCGGGAGCGGGTGGGAACCGCTACACTACAGAAAAGTTTCAGGTACAGCTTATTATTTTAATAAAACAAAATAACAGTAAAGGTATCTAGGAGGGGGTGGGGGTTTGTTCTTTGGTGGGTAGGGGAGCTACACTACAGAAAATGGGGAAAAAATGAAAAAGCAACTGTTTTTTTTAATAAACTGGGTACTGGCAGACAGCTGCCAGTACCCAAGATGGCGGCCATTAAGGCAGAGGGGGAGGGTTAGACAGCTGTTTGGTGGGGGATCAGCCAGGTTGGGGGCTAAGGGGGGCTCCTACACAGCAGCATATGTAAATATGCTTTTAAAAAAAAAACCAAAAAGCCTAAATATATATTTTATTTTAGTACTGGCAGAGTTGCTGCCAGTACTTAAGATGGCGGGGACAATTGTGGGGTGGGGGAGGGAAGGGAGCTGTTTGGGAGGGATCAGGGGGTCTGATGTGTCAGGTGGGAGGCTGATCTCTACACTAAAGCTAAAATTAACCCTGCAAGCTCCCTACAAACTTCCTAATTAACCCCTTCACTGCTAGCTATAATACACGTGTGATGCGCAGCGGCATTTAGCGGCCTTCTAAGTACCAAAAAGCAACGCCAAAGCCATATATGTCTGCTATTTCTGAACAAAGGGGATCCCAGAGAAGCATTTAGAACAATTTGTGCCATAATTGCACAAGCTGTTTGTAAATGATTTCAGTGAGAAACCTAAAATTGTGAAAAATTTAACTTTTTTTTTAATTTGATCGCAATTGGCGGTGAAATGGTGGCATGAAATATACCAAAATGGGCCTAGATCATTACTTGGGGTTGTCTACTACACTACACTAAAGCTAAAATTAACCCTACAAGCTCCCTACATGCTCCCTAATTAACCCCTTTACTGCTGGGCATAATACACGTGTGGTGCACAGTGGCATTTAGCATCCTTCTAATTACCAAAAAGGAACACCAAAGCCATATATGTCTGCTATTTCTGAACAAAGGGGATCCCAAAGAAAAATTTACAATCATTTATGCCATAATTGCACAAGCTGTTTGTAAATAATTTCAGTGAGAAACCAAAAGTTTGTGAAAAAAATTGTGAAAAAGTGAACGATTTTTTGTATTTGATCGCATTTGGCGGTGAAATGGTGGCATGAAATATACCAAAATGGGCCTAGATCAATACTTTGGGATGTTTACTAAAAAAAAATATATACATGTCAATAGATATTCAGGGATTCCTGAAAGATATTAGTGTTCTAATGTAACTAGCGCTAATCTTGAAAAAAAATGGTTTGGAAATAGCAAAGTGCTACTTGTATTTATGGCCCTATAACTTACAAAAAAAGCAAAGAACATGTAAACATTGGGTATTTCTAAACTCAGGACAAAATTTAGAAACTATTTAGCATGGGTGTTTTTTGGTGATTGTAGATGTGTAACAGATTTTGGGGGTCAAAGTTAGAAAAAGTGTGTTTTTTTCCATTTTTTTCTCATATTTTATAATTTTTTTTAAAGTAAATTATAAGATATGATGAAAATAATGGTATCTTTGGAAAGTCCATTTAATGGCGAGAATAACGGTATATAATATATGTGGGTACAGTAAATGAGTAAGAGGAAAATTACAGCTAAACACAAACACCGCAAAAATGTAAAAATAGCCTTGGAAAATGGAAAAGTGCTGTGGTCATTAAGGGGTTAAGGTATGTAGTGTGTAATGTCCATTTAAAGGGACACTGAACCCAAATTTTTTTTCTTTTGCGATTGAGACAGAGTATGAAATTTTAAGCAACTTTCTAATTTACTCCTATTATCACATGTTCTTCATTCTCTTGGTATCTTTAATTGAAATGCAAGAATGTAAGTTTAAGATGCGGACCATTTTTGGTGAACAACCTGGGTTGTCCTTGCCGATTGGTGGATAAATTCACCCACCAATAAAAAAGTGCTGTCTAGAGTCTTGAACCAAAAAAAAAAAAAGCTTAGATGCTTTCTTTTCAAATAAAGATAGCAAGAGAACGAAGAAAATTTGATAATAGGCGTAAATTAGAAAGTTGCTTAAAATTGCCTGCTCTATCTGAATCACAAAAGAAAAAAATGTGGGTTCAGTGTCCCTTTAAGTTACAATGACATCATCATGATTTGGTTAGAATATACAATTTTAAACTAATTTCCAGTTAACTTTTATTATCAAATTTGTTTAGTTACTAAAGGTTTAAGAGCAGTGATGCACTACTGGGAGCTAGCTAAACACATCAGGTGAGTCAATAGCAAGAGGCATATATGTGAAGCCATCAATCAGCAGGTAGCGCCCAGTAGTGCAGTGCTGCTCCTGAGTCTACCTATGTATGCTTTTCAACAAAGGAAACCAAGAGAACAAAGCAAATTTGCTAATAGAAGTACATTGAAAAGTTGTTTGAAATTGCATATTTATACGAACCACGAAAGTTTAATTGTGATTGCCCCTTTAACCCTACTTATAAGTAGGAACTGCAATGCACTAAAGACGTTAGAAGAATCAGTGTTACGATTCCTTTAAAGGAAGTACAGTAAACATCTTGACATTTGTGAATAAAATGTTTAGTTATGAGTAATCAAACAACCTTGCAATATACTTTCATTATTTATTCTGCCCCCTTATTATTTAATTTAGCTCTAAAAATTAAGCAATTTCTAATTTTCAGAACACGAGGCGGGCCCTGCTAATCCTCAAGGCTAACCCTGCTACATATCTGTCCCTTATTGGCTATATCATGTAAAAACTGCAAAATAATTCACTTTATACTAACACTAAAACACTGGCTAGCCTTGTTGTCTTCAAACTGAAGCCCATGTGACCGCCTCCAAATGGTAGGTGGAGTTTGTCTAGTTAAAAATAATGGTGGTAAAAATGTAATTACTGTCACATACATAATTAGTGTTATCCTATAATCAAAATAAGACACTGACAGAGAAATCTACAAACAAACAAAAAAAATTAAAAAGGAACAAAAGATATCTGCCCACACAATCTACCTTCCCATCAGTCATGCGTCTAGTGGTGCAGCAAGCACCCTCCTGAGGAGGAGGATAAAGAGGTAAAAATGACTACTTCTGGTCCTTGTAGGCTAGGCTTGTCCTACAACTGCCTAACCACGCCCCCAAAGAACCTGCCTCCTTGACTCCACCTCCCCCTGGCCTGATCCTGCCCATGGAACAACCACAACGCCGCCTTGTAGTGTTTGCCCCTCCAAGAATAAGGTTTACTGTATCACAAACAAGCCATGGTGTAGACAAGGTCGTAAAAAATAGGCATGTGCATTCAGAGGTTTCGGATACCTCAGAATATAGAAAAAAGCGGCCGCTCGCGGCAATTTGGGAGCCAGCTTTATTCTTGGGAAAGTTCACGGAACCCAAATTTTTTCTTTCATAATTCAGATAGAGCAGCAACTTTCTAATTTACTCCTATTATTAAATGTTCTTCGTTCTCTTAGTATCTTTATTTGAAAAAGCAGGAATGTAAGCAAGGGAGCTGGCCCATTTGTGGTTCAGAACCCTGGATAGCGCTTGCTAATTGGTGGCTACATTTAGCTCTACCCGGCTCCTATGCTTACATTGCTGCTTTTTCAAATAAAGATACCAAGAGAACGAATACAATTTAATAATAGGAGAGAATTATAAAGTTGCTGCTCTATTTGAATGATAAAAGAAAAAAAATTGGGTTCAGTTTCCCTTTAAAATCTGTGCACATCCAGATCTAAGCGGGTTGCACTTTCACAAGCAAAAATCAGGCTCCGAAGAGAATCCGAACACCACAAACAGCCGCCTTTTTCCGCATTCGCAAACAATCAAAACCTCCGAAAACATATGTTACTAAGATACTCTAATGACTATTGGGCCTCACCTCTCCAGTCAACAAGCAGATGATCTCTAGGGCGTGATCCAAGATCGTACTTGTGGTTTCTTTGGTGTCACTAATCATTATTGATGATTTAGCAAGATGGTGAGACAGTGGTTCTTAGGGGGGGTCTTGGCCTAACAGTTATTAATGGAAGCGTTTTTTCTTCACACAAATGCCATGCTACAAATGGATAGAAAGGAACGTGCGTCAGAACAAATGCAGAAAGAAATATAAAAACTAGAATATGACATTTCTTTTTCAAGATTTAGAGCATACGATTTAAAATAAAAGTTTCCAATGTATCAAAAATTCCTTAGCTCTCTTGATATTCTTTGTTGAAGAGCAGGTAAGGAGACTTCGGAGTGTGCACTATATGGCAGCAGTTTTGCAAAAAAAAGTCCATGCTCTATCTGAATCATGAAAGAAAAAAAAAAAAGGGTTTCGCGTCCCATTAAAAGGGATATTTGGATGTAAAAAAATGACACTAATTTGTTAGTAATTTGTCCAGTGATTAGTAGCTATGTATAGATCGGGAATTGCTCAATGCAGCTCCTTAGCAATACTTTGTCTTTTTATTTAACTCCTTGGTGAGGGTTAAACACATAGTAAGCTAGGGTCAATAATGCAAAAATTACTCATTCTAACAATTTACAGCACGTCAGCAAAAATTTTGCTAAAGGGACATTTTAATGCAAAGTTCCCATAGCAGAGGCTGAATACATGCTACAATTAAAAGGAATAGTCTAGTCAAAATTAAACTTTTATGATTCAGATAGCAGTAATTTTAAGCAACTTTCTAAATTTACTCCTATTAATTTTCTTTGTTTTCTTGGAATCTTTATTTGAAAAGGCAAGAATGCAAGCTTAGCAGACAGACCATTTTTAGTTCAGCACCCTAGATAGCGCTTTCTGATTGGCGGCTACATTTAGAAACAACAACAAAAACAAACCAAGCCCCAAAACAATATTCTTCAAATCTAGTACATACAACACACTACCAGGCCAGATTTAACAAATATCTGAACTAGGCCGAGGTAAAATAATAAGCTGCCCAGTAACCATGGTATCCAAACTGCTCTCACCCAAAGATAATGCTGAAAATCCGACATGTCAATAAGCCGAGTACTGGAATTAAAGGGACACTGAACCCAATTTTTTTCTTTCGTGATTTAGATACAGCATGCAGTTTTAAGAAACTTTCTAATTTACTCATATTTTCAAATTTTCTTCATTCTCTTGCTATCTTTATTTAAAAGCAAGAATGTAAGTTTAGATGCCGGCCCATTTTTGGTGAACAACCTGGGTTGTTCTTGCTGATTGGTGAATAAAGTCCCCCACCAATAAACAAGTGCTGTCCAGGGTTCTGAACCAAACGATTGTCTGGCTCCTTAGCTTAGATGCCTTCTTTTTCAAATACAGATAGCAAGAGAACAAAGAATTTGATAAAAGGAGTAAATTAAAAAGTTGCTTAAAATTGCTGCTCTATTCATAAGAGCCTTATATACCCCCACTACTGATGGAATACAAGGAGGAGGAGCGATTACCCCTATAAAAAAGGTCCAGATTAGAATGATTCATTCACTTGCTACAATTTGTAATACATCTGGTGTCTGTGGAGATGCTGCCATTTTAAACCACCTTAAAAAGGGATATTAAAACGGACGCTAAAGTCAAAATTAACCTTTCATGATTCAGACACAGCATGCAGTTTTAAACAACTTTCCAATTTACTTTTATTATCACAAATTGTTCACAGATGTTATATACATACACTTTCTGAGGCAGCAGCTGCTACTGAGCATGTGCAACAGTTCACAGTGTATACATGTCTGTGATTGGCTGATCGCCGTCACATGATACAGAGGGCTGGGAAATTTAAGTACATTTAGAAATTTGTTCTAGCTACAAAAACTGCTGTACGGCTAGAGCGCAGGTTAGTATTTTATGCTAACTTTATAACTGTGACAAGCCTTGCTGTCTGCAGACTAAAGCCCTGATTGGCTCCAGCAAATAAGGCAAACTGTGGGTAGAGTTTGTCTATTGAAATCTAATTGCAGTAAAAAGAATGTCAATTTATTTTAAAAATGTTAAGACTTGTCAGATATGTTATTCTATAGCAGCACAGTGTAACAAAATGAATTAGCCAGATTTTGTTACTTACATTATCAAACTGTGCACTTATCTGCTAAAGCCAAGGGACAGATATGTAGCAGGGTTAACTTTGAGAACTATGGAGAGTTTTATCTTCTAATCCAAGAATTTGAAAATCCCCAATTTTTAAAGCTGAACAAACTTGAAAATAAGGAAGGGGAATAATGAAAAATATACTGCAAAGTTGTTTTACTCTGTATAGCTAAATATTTTCACCAAATCTTAAATTCCAAAATCCAAACTTTTTCATTAATATTTGAAAAAAAAACAAAAAAAAAAAAAAAAAACACAAAATTACTATTTTCCCCACCTCTAAGTCACAATCCTCTCTGCCTGTGTTTTTTTTTAGTGTGCTAAAATGCAAATAATAGTCTATATTTATTTAAAACAATACATATTACCCTTCTGATTACAGTACTGTAATATCAGCCTGAGGGTACTATGTAAACAAAAGTATTTAAAGGGACATTCTGGTCAACACAGATGAAATATATATATTTGTATTGGCAACAATGCTTCTAGTAAAAGTTATCACTGTTTTAGTGTTAACATTTTCCTCTGCACGTGCATGTGAGGCATAACTAGATATTTTTAGTGCACCAGCATTTTAAATACTGCAGCTGCTCAAATCACCACTGGGGCTTTTATCGTGTCAGCAACTAACAAATTGAGTCATTACCAGATGGTACAAGCACCTTAGGCTCTATCAGCGAGTGCTGCGTTTAAAATGCTGGTGCACAGTGCATACTTAAATACACTTTTAAAAAAAGCTATAGCTTTTATTAGAAGCATTTTTACAAAAATGCTTCTATTCAAAACTGAAATGCATTCATGTGGATTCCAATTTTGTCTGGAATGTCCCTTTAACATGATATAAAACTACCTTTAGGTTGCAAGTATAAGCTGTGTTAGGACATGTCTTGTATTCTCTGTAATAATAATCATTTGTGGGACCAGTGGGAAGGAAATGGGTGGCCTTACACCAAGGCTTGACAAACCCAGGAGCCAGGGAGCCACTGACTCCTAGAATTATACCCCTGGCTCCTAACTTTTTGGTTTATTCTCCATATATCTATATTAAAATGCCTCTGTCTGGCTCCTAAAAACATGCCTGTCCTAAATGTTAAACAGATTTGTGTGTTTCGGAAGAGTTCCTTCCTTTATCAAGTCTGAAGCAATATTTTTATTTGAATGAATATAAATCACACACACATGGCTCTTAGGTTTTTAATATATTTGTCTAGCACTGCCTTACACTACAGAAAATGAACGTTTGGAGGGGGAGGTAGGACCCTACATTAACCGCTTGGAGGGGGGAGGGGACACCTACACTACACAAATACATTTTTTTTTTTTTTAAATGTTAATGGGAGAATGTCTGCCAGGAACATTGCGGTGGACAGAGGGAGGACATCTACATAACAGAAATAAAATGTTTAAAAAAAAAAACTAAACTGCATACTGTCAGTGTCACAAATGTGTATGTGTGTGTGGGGGGGTATGTACACTACAGCAAAAATTAACCTTACAAGCTAACTGATTAACCCCCTCACTACCAGGAATCCCAAATGTGTGGTGCTATTAGCGCCCTTCTAATTGCCAAAATCCAATGGCAAAGTCATGTATGTGTGCCGTTTCTAAACAAAGAGGAAACCAGAGAAGCTTTTACAACCATTTGTTTTATGGCTGCAGTAGTTGTGTGTAAATCCATTCATTGAAAAACCCAAACTTTGTGAAAAAGTTCATTTTTAAAAAAAATTTGATCGCATTTGGTGGTGGCGAAACTGTGCCATGAAATATACCAAAAATGGGCCTAGATCAATACCTTGGGTTGTCAATTGAAACTGCACTACTATGTGTTTAACACCCCCCCTGCAAAAATATTAAACACACAGTAGACATTCTGCTTGGGAAACTGCCTCTGATCCAATCAGCAGCGTTAGTTGCACAAGTTTGCAAGTCCCACACAGTGTTTCTACTGTGTGTTTAAAGTGATGGAAAATCAGAGCTTTTAAAAAAAAAAAAAAAAAAAAAAAAGATAGGATTTACCATCTCTAAAAATAAACAGGACTTTCAGTAATCAGTTTGTAAAAAAGGGTACTGAACTTACCCTTTCTGTGCAGTTGCCTCTTTGCTAAACTCAGCGGCTACAACCGCCCACAGCACAGCGCTCTTTTCTTAATGAGGTGACGTTTTCACCTCTAAACCAGGGCTCGACAAACCTAGGAGCAAGGTAGCCACTGGCTCCTAGAATTTTACCCCTGGCTCCTAACTTTTTGGGTTATCCTTCATATCTCTATATACAACTGCCTATCTGGCTCCTAAAAATATGTCTGGCTCCTAAATCTTTTTACTGGCTCCTAATTTTTAAACAGATTTGTCGAGCACTGCTCTAAACCAATAGCCGTGCTGGCATACAGAACACTGTCATATGACTTGCAAAGCTATTGGTTGAGAGGTGGAAACGTCACCTCATTGAGAAAAGGGCGATGCATCGTGGGCGGCTGGAGCCGCTGACTGTAGCGGGGAGGCAGCGGCACAGAAAGGGTACGTTTATCACCTTTTTTTTAACAAACTGATAAATAAAAGTCCTGTTTATTTTTAGTGATGGTAAATCCTAGCGTTTTTTTTTTTCCAACTATTATATATTCAACTAATGTATGGAATGCTTATGTAAAGAAAGTCCTCCAACACTGATCAAACACTATCTTGTAGGGTTATAACTCTAAATCATACAGGCAGATCATATGGCAAAGGAAAATCCTCAATTTTTCACATTATAGAATAAAAATAAAGTCTAAGAAATTGCATTTCACATTTTGTATTATCCATATTTGCTTCCTTTAACACCTCTTATACCTAAGTGCATCCCCTGAATTCATTGTTACTTCCTGGTCTGGACATTAAACAATATAACACATTTAATCATGTGTAGCAAAAACAAACAAAACTTTGCAATATACTTTAAGTATTTTACCCATGTTCTCTGTAAATTAGCGCTAAAATGTGTTGGTTTTCTCAATTCCATTGAATTTCTATAAAGGAATGTTTGCAAACATGTTGGAACCAAGGTTTTCCTTTATGTATCGTCACATATCTGTCCCTAAGTGTCCTCAGCAGAAAACAAGGGGGGTGAGTGTGCAAACAAGGTTGTGTTATATTTTAAACAATCCTATACATTCTTGTTTGCACACTCTTTTATTGCCTGTTTTAGATCTGTATCTAATTGTCCTCAGAGAGATAGAAAAAACAAGGTCCCACCCAATATGGTGTTACCAAATACTTGCTTTGAATACATAATTATGCATTTATTTACTGTTTAATATCACTTTAGTTTATTTTACAATAAAACTGATACAAGGCAAAAAAAAAAAAAGCAGTGATCACTCACACACAAAACAATTAGGCACAAAAAGTAGCAGTCTGACAGTCCCTATCTAGTCCCTGCAGATAGTAATGATAAAGCAAATAAAGATACAAATGTATCAAGCTCATTATAGCTGTTGTATCAATCTAAGCAGACTCAGATCCTGCCAGGGAAATGATTATGAAAAACAACAAGTCATTTGAACCACAATATACTGTACTGCTTCCTTAATAGCGCAGATCAATCATACAAGACTGTTGCCAGCACTGTATTCAGCCTCCTGCATATTTTAATAACATAATATTGATTTAACAAACAACTTACAAGTATTTAAATAACATTTTCGATCCGATCAAGTATGTGTGTATATTTAATATGCACGAAACTCCTGCACATGGTATAATCCTAGTATATACTTCCTACTGTGCATATTGACTCTCTGTTTGCCCTATGTATTTATTTCTGCATATACATCAGTACTCCCCGTACTATTACAAACAACAAATATCATTTCCTGTACCCACAACAAAACACAAAGCAGCCCATCGCCTACCTCCTGCAGCCATGTGTAGGGATCAGAGCGGGGAGGATCCCTCATTTCATTGGTAACCTTTGCATAAGCGCAAACGGATCCCGATATGGATTGTGGGATATGTAGTTCTTTAATGGAGTGTATACGCACACTAGCGTTTTTAAAGACTACTATTACCATGCAGCATTGAGAAAAAAAAGTGTAACCTGCGCTTGGGCAAAGCATACTGGGAAGTGCAGTCCTCTGTATTTACGTTCCTTTACAAATTAAAAGCCGCTGGACTACAAATCCCAAAACGCTTAGGAAAATGCGATGGGGAGAGTTACAGACTAATGGAACACCCAATAAGTGCACAGATTCAAGGGATTAAAATCAAACAGGAGATGGGGTTTGGTTTTGGACAGGAACACAGTGAGGTCAAACAAAAGTGACATTTGTACTAACTGGACGTCCCTTTATATTTTATTTTCTTGCCCAGGGGTAATAGAGTGGATTCATATTTGTAATTTTATTGCTCTGGGACAAAACAATTTTTAATAAAATAAAAATAAAAAACTTTAAAAAATAATAACAGGTGTACGTGTAATATACAAAAGTTATGTTTTAATCTGGTGTTACATATATGAAGGAGCAAAACAACACTAAATAACACAATAAACAGGATGTACTAAAAGGAATGACAAGGGTGAATGAAAAAATGCAACTAAACTATGAGACATAAACTAGATATTTACCAGATATGTTCCCCAGGTACAGTAGCATATCCTGAAAGTGAGATTACATCAGATTATAGCTGCTTTCTATGGAATAACAAGGGTTAATAACAATGGAATGCCCATAGACTATAATGGGATTACATGCAACAACTATATATAAACTGCGCTTCCCAGTTATCACATAAAGTATTTCACAATGGATATAGAACCAACATATTAAAATACCATAGAAAGTAAGTGGTATATAGTTGTACATACAATATATAATACAGAGAATATAGGGTAAAACTCCAAAGTGACCTGTATACTTCTAACCAGATCAGAAAAGTATATCTCACCCCTGTTGCTATGTAAATTCCTGCATATGATGGAAGCAGAGGAAAAAGTATTTTCCAATTTATGTCTCTGAAAAGAGATGTGGACAATTCCAAGTGGTGGCCTCAGAAATGCTGTCAATGAATGCTGTGCTAATTATACTGAGAGGACTGTGATCCTCCTCCCAAATGGAACTTGAAAGACAAAAACAGAGAGCACAAACCACTCTAAGAGTAAACTTATTTAATACGAAATGTGAAGCGCAAGCAAAAAATATACGTACAGGAATTAAAAACAACAAAGCATATAGTGCATATCACCACAGAAACTCTGCTGCAGGCCAGATGAGTGTTGACTTGTGCCACTCGGTCCTTCCTTCAGTCTAAGCGCAACCGGAACCAGTGAAGGGACTTGGAGGTGCGGGGCTACTCAAAGTTGTAATAGCCTGTGTCTGTAGATCATGTGAGTACAAACCAAAGTTAGGGAGTACAGCACAGTAGTAATGATGGGTGCTCGTGTAAACAAAGGACATTGCCAAGTCCCCAAAGACATGTATAGTAGAAAGTAGTCCACAGCACTCCAAAAATATATTTTCAGCAATTTATTAGTGGGAAATAGCAATGTTTCGGGTCACAGCCCCTTACTCATGCTTGATACAATGTATACTGCAAATGGTACTTTTAAAGGTTTAAAAGTACCATTTGTAGTATACATTGTATCAAGCATGAGTAAGGGGCGGTGACCCCAAAACGTTGCTATTTTCCACTAATAAATTGCTGAAAATATATTTTTGGAGTGCTGTGGACTGATCATGTGACTACGATATAGCTCCTCAACGCATTTCATCGGGATCCGACCCGACTTTGTCAAGAGGTGATGTATCAACAAACCGCTTACTTCCTTTTGAATTCAGCGGGCTGTCAAAGGTCAGGTAAGTTGCAGCGTCTGATTGGCTGACTACGTGTCACTTAATGATTGGCTACTGAACGCCAATGAAATCCTCCCAAGCAGCTGTCATAGTGATATGTGATATAATACATAAAGTGTTAAGAAGGCATATACCTAGCTATTGGACACTACTTATATAGCTATACACATACAAGCATGTATTAAGTAACACTGCAAAAGGGGTACAATGTAAAAAATTCAGTATAAAAACATTGCAAAACAAATAAAACGCTTATGATTGAAGATATTAGAACACATAAAAGGCTATCCGGCAGACAAAATACAAACTAGCAATAGTCAATGATGTAAGTAATTGTATACTGTGATATGAGAAAATGATCCAGGATACTACATTTGAAATCATATCTGCTATCAAAAATGGGTGACTATTATGTGATCTCATAGATAGCTCTGCAGATTATCAGCTGCTACTGCTAAAACACTGTCCTTACTAAAACAGGGGAGAGATAAGATATATGGAAACACTACTCCTCTGTGATACAACATGGCGTGTTAAACCAAAGAAAATAGGTGTATGTACTTATGGGAATAGCTACTAGCTGGACTCCAAAAGCCTATACTGATTATGAAACGAACATTAAAAAGGACATAGTGTAAATAATCCTTGCAGTATGCCTACATGCAATACAAAGTATGTGAGACGTAGAGGAATGTTACATATAACTAAGGCAAAAAACCTATGTTAAAGAATCCCCCAAATCCTAATCCTAATGAATGCAGTATGTTTCACGCTGTCGTAGAGTTTTTAATCTATTATTGGAACTATTAGGAGGAATCCAGTCAATGACTTTGATTTTTAGTCCCGTAGAATTAGCATTATGAAAGTGTCCGATATGGTCAGGTACACTATGGGTCTCAATTTTGTTTTTAATATTACAGCAATGTTCACTAAATCTAGTTTTAATAAGAGCACTATATGCTTTGTTGTTTTTAATTCCTGTACGTATATTTTTTACTTGCGCTTCACATTTTGTATTAAATACTTTTACTCTCAGAGTGGTTTGCGCTCTGTTTTTGTCTTTCAAGTTCCATTTGGGAGGAGGATCACAGTCCTCTCCTCTCAGTATAATTAGAGCAGAATCCATTGACAGCATTTCTGAGGCCACCGCTTGGAATTGTCCACATCTCTTTCCAGGGAAATATAATGGAAAATACTTTTTCCTCTGCTTCCATCATATGCAGGAACTTACATACCAACAGGGGTGAGATATACTTTTCTGATCTGGTTATAAGTATACAGGTCACTTTGGAGTTTTACCCTATATTCTCTGTATTATATATTGAACGTACAACTATATACCACTTACTTTCTATGGTATTTTAATATGTTGGTTCTATTTCCGTTGTGAAATACTTTATGTGATAACTGGGAAGCGCAGCTTATATATACTTGTTGCATGTTTTTATCTCTGTGTTTTTTTTTCAGCAGCGAATCCCTTCAAGAAGATTTTGTGGTTTACATTGGATATCAACATTGGTTGATTGTTTTTATACATATAATATGACCAACATCTCTGTCAATGAGGTATTTGGTGACTGCCTGTCCAGACACAGCAGACAGCGCTCTCTAAATATCTTAAATAATAGTCAGCCAGATTACGAGTTTTGCATTATGGCTGGCTCGCTAATAACTTGCAAGTTATTTTCACCGCTCACCTTTAATAGCGCTGCTATTACAGGTTTGCAAAAAAACGGCTTGTGCGGGCGATATCCTTGCGTTGAGCTCCATACCGCACCCAAATACAAGCAGTGTTTTGACGTGCTCGTGCACGATTTCCCCATAGACATCAATGGGGAGAGCCGGCTAAAAAAAAGCCTAACACCTTCAAGCGCAGAGTGTAAAGCTACATAACGCTGCCCATTGATGTCTATAAGGAAAAAAAATGTATGTTTAAACCTAACACCCTAACATAAACCCCGAGTCTAAAGACCCCTAACGCGCCGCCCCGACATCGCCGACACCTACATTACACTTATTAACCCCTAATTTGCAGCCCCCCAATGTCGCCGCCACCTACCTAACATATTAACCCCTAATCTGCCGCCCCCAACATGGCTGCCACCTACATAAATTTATTAACCCCTAATCTTCCGCCCCTAATGTCGCCGTCACCTACCTACACTTATTAACCCCTAATCTTCCGCCCCCAATGTCGCAGCCGCCACTATACTAAAGTTATTAACCCCTAAACCTCTGGCCTCCCACATCACTAACACTAAATAAATATATTAACCCTTAACATAACCCTAAGTCTAACCCTAACACCCCTAACTTTAATATAATTAAAATAATTCTAAATAAAACTTACTATTAATAACTAATTCCTATTTAAAACTAAATACATACTCACCTGTAAAATAAACCCTAAGCTAGCTACAATATAACTTATAGTTACATTCACCTAGATTACGAGTTTTGCGTTAGAGGCTGTGCGGTGCTAACGAGCAGTTTATGTTCACCGCTCACTTACAGACAACGCTGGTATTACGAGTTTTTACAAACCAGACATGAAGTGAGCGTTGAGCAAAATTTTGCTCATTACCGCACTCCAATACCAGCGCTGTTTACGTTAGCGGTGAGCTGGTGTAACGTGCTCGTGCACGATTTCTCCATAGGAATCAATGGGGAGAGCCGGCTGAAAAAAAGTCTAACACCTGCAAAAAAGCAGCGTAAAGCTCCTTAACGCAGCCCCACTGATCCCTATGGGGAAATACATTTTATGTCTACACCTAACAACCTAACATGAACCCCGAGTCTAAACACCCCTAATCTTACATTTATTAACCCCTAATCTTCCGTCCCTGACATCGCCAACACCTACATTATAATTATTAACTCCTAATCTGCCGCTCTGGACACCGCCGCCACCTACATTATACTTATGAACCCCTAATCTGCTGCCCCCAACATCGCCGAACCCTACATTATATTTATTAACCCCCTACTCTGCCGCTCCCAATGTCGCTGCCACCTACCTACACTTATTAGCCCCTAATCTTTAGCCCCCAACGTCGCCGCCACAATAATAAACATATTAACCCCTAAACCGCTGCACTCCCGCCTCGCAAACATTAGTTAAATATTATTAACCCCTAATCTGCTGGCCCTAACATCGCCGCCACCTACCTACATTTATTAACCCCTAATCTGCCGCCCCAACATCGCCGCCACTATACTAAATGTATTAACCCCTAAACCCAAGTCTAACCCTAACCCTAACACCCCCTAACTTAAATATAATTAAAAGAAATCTAAATAAAAATTCCTATCATTAACTAAATAATTCCTATTTAAAACTAAATACTTACCTATAAAATAAAACCTAAGCTAGCTACAATATAACTAATAGTTACATTGTAGCTATTTTAGGATTTATTTTTATTTTACAGGCAAGTTTGTATTTATTTTAACTAGGTAGAATAGTTATTAAATAGTTATTAACTATTTAATAACTACCTAGCTAAAATAAATACAAAGTTACCTGTAAAATAAAACCTAACCTAAGTTACAATTACATCTAACACTACACTATAATTAAATTATTTCCCTAAATTAAATACAATTAAATGCAATTAAATAAAATTATCTAAAGTACAAAAAAAACAAACACTAAATTACAGAAAATAATAAACAAATTACAAGATTTTTAAACTAATTACACCTAATCTAATCCCCCTAACAAAATAAAAAAGCCCCCCCCCCCCGAAATAAAAAAAGCCCTACCCTACACTAAATTACAAATAGTCCTTAAAAGCGCTTTTTGCGGGGCCATGCCCCAAAGTAATCAGTTCTTTTACCTGTATAAAAAAATTACAAATCCCCCCCAACATTAAAACCCACCACCACACAACCAACCCTACTCTAAAACCCACCCAATACCCCCTTAAAAAAACCTAACACTAACCCATTGAAGATCACCCTACCGGGAGAAGTCTTCATCCAACCGGGCCGAAGTCCTCAACAAAGCCGGGAGAAGTCTTCATCCAAGCCAATCAGCCAATAGAATGCAAGCTCAATCCTATTGGTTTTTACAGGTAAAAGAGCTGATTACTTTGGGGCAATGCCCCGCAAAAGGCCCTTTTAAGGGCTATTTGTTATTTAGTGTAGGGTTGGGCTTTTTTTATGGGGGGGGGGCTTTTTATTTTGTTAGGGGGATTAGATTAGGTGTAATTATTTTAAAAATCTTGTAATTTGTTTATTATTTTCTGTAATTTAGTGGGGGTTTTTTGTATTTTAGATAATTTTATTTAATTGTATTTAATTGTATTTAATTTAGGGAAATAATTTAATTATAGTGTAGTGTTAGGTGTAATTGTAACTTAGGTTAGGTTTTATTTTACAGGTATTTATTTTAGCTAGGTAGTTATTAAATAGTTAATAACTATTTAATAACTATTCTACCTAGTTAAAATAAATACAAACTTGCCTGTAAAATAAAAATAAATCCTAAGCTAGCTACAATGTAACTATTAGTTATATTGTAGCTAGCTTAGAGTTTATTTTATAGGTAAGTATTTACTTTTAAATAGGAATTATTTAGTTAATGATAGGAATTTTTATTTAGATTTCTTTTAATTATATTTAAGTTAGGGGGTGTTAGGGTTAGACTTGGGTTTAGGGGTTAATACATTTAGTATAGTGGCGGCGACATTGGGGGCGGCAGATTAGGGGTTAATAAATGTAGGTAGGTGTCGGCGATGTTAGGGACGGCAGATTAGGGGTTAATAATATTTAACTAATGTTTGCGAGGCGGGAGTGCAGCGGTTTAGGGGTTAAAATGTTTATTATAGTGGCGGCGATGTCCGGTTCGGCAGATTAGGGGTTAAAAATTTTATTTTAGTGTTTGCGATGCGGGAGGGCCTCGGTTTAGGGGTTAATAGGTAGTTTATGGGTGTTAGTGTACTTTTAACACTTTAGTTAAGAGTTTTATGCTACGTCGTTGTAGTGTAAAACTCTTAACTACTGACTTTAAAATGCGGTACCAGTCTTGACAGGAGAGGCTGTACCGCTCACTTTTTGGCAGACTCGTAATACCGGCGCTATGCAAGTCCCATTGAAAAAAGAGGATACCGCAATTTACGTAAGTGGGTTTGCGATATTTCCAAGTCTGGCCAAAAATGTGAGCGGTACACCTGTACCTGCAAGACTCGTAACCAGCGGGCATTAAAAAGCAGCGTTAGGACCTGTTAACGCTGCTTTTTAAACCTAACGCACAACTCGTAATCTAGGTTTTATTTTTATTTCACAGCTAAGTTTGTATTTATTTTAACTAGGTAGACTAGTTAGTAAATAGTTATTAACTATTTACTAGCTACCTAGTTAAGATAAATACAAATTTACCTGTAAAATAAAACCTAACCTGCCTTTTACTAACACCTAACATTACAATAATATTAAATAAATTAAATTAACAAAATACAATTATCTAAAGTACAAAAAAAATAAACACTAAATTACACAAAATAAAAAAAGAAATGATCAAAAATAAAAAAAAATTACTCCTAATCTTATAGCCCTATCAAAATAAAAAAGCCCCCCCCCAAAAAAAAATAAAAAAAAAACCCTAGCCTACACTAAACTACCAATGGCTCTTAAAAGGGCATTTTGCAATGCATTGCCCCAAAGAAATCAGCTCTTTACCTGTAAAAAAAAATACAAACAACCCCCCAACAGTAAAACCCACCACCCACCCAACCAAACCCCCCAAATAAAATCCTATCTAAATAAACCTAAGCTCCCCATTGCCCTGAAAAGGGCATTTGGATGGGCATTGCCCTTAAAATGGCATTTAGCTATTTTACATTGCCCCTGACGATCACAGTTTTTGAAGACCATCCATCCTCATCCAGGCAGCGAAGTCCTCATCCAAGCAGGCAGAAGTCGTCATCGAAGCCGGCAGAAGTCTTCATCCAAGCGGGCAGAAGTCTTCATCCAGACGGCATCTTCTATCTTCATCCATCCGGCATGGAGCGGGTCCATCTTCAAGACATCCGGCGCGGAGCATCCTCTGCTTCCGATGGCTGTTAAAGAATGAAATTTCCCTTTAAATTATGTCATTAAAGATGGCGTCCCTTACATTCTGATTGGCTGATAGAATTCTATCAGCCAATAGGAATTAAGGGGGAAAAATAATTTTGGCTGTTGCAATCAGCCAATAGGATTGAGCTTTCATCCTATTGGCTGATCCAATCAGCCAATAGGATTAAGCTTGCATTATATTGGCTATTCCAATCAGCGAAGAGCGAGGAGAGGACGACACATTCAGAGAAAATGATCCAAGAAGGCAGCCTTAATTAGGAACAAGGACAATGTATAAACAGGCTCCCAATAAATTTGAGACTTACATTGACTTACAAAAATATATAAGGAAAATGACCCTTAAAAGATACAGTATTTTATCAAACAGCAACCACGCACAACACCCATACTACAACACCCATACTACAAAGGGAACCTATTCTAGATTACACTGATAGAGATGCTTTACAAACCTTAGAATCTCTTAACTGTGAGAATCCATCATAGATTCAACATACAACCTTAGATTAATCTTTGTTGGACCTCAGTATTCATGAACATGTAGAGCAGCCAAGTATGGTGCATACTTCTTTCAAAAATCCCTCTTCCTTTTTCCCAGTTGGAGCACAAGGAGGACATATTAAAATCTTGAACAAATTGGTCAGTGGAGATCTGTCCAAGTTGTGGGAGTATAAAAATGGCAAATATATCAACAAATTCAATGATAATTTGTCATCACATGAGAGACACACACTATCTGCTCTTAAAAATAATACTGACATAATCATTAGAGCAGCTGAAAAAGGCAGTGGAGTGGTAGTCCAAGATAGATCTGGTTACCTCAAGGAAGCTTTCAGGATACTGAATGAGGTCAGTACATATAAGAAACTAGCTTTGGATCCTACAAGCACATTTATTAAAGAACTCAATGTCATTTTGAACACAGCGAAACTAGACAGTGTTCTCACAAACAATGAGTTTAATTTTTTGTTATAAAGAAATCCCTTTACACCAATTTTTTATCATCTCCTGAATGTTCACAAGGCTTTTGGCGACCCTCCTGAGAGACCTATAATTTTGGGTCCTTAACCAGTAACCTATCCACTTATATTGATCATTTTTTAAAGCCTATAGTGAGAAACACCAAATCCATTTTAAAAGATACAACACAAACTATGAAGGCCTTTGAAGGAATTAAATGGGAACAAGATTTCCTCTGGATTACATGTGATGTTACAGCTTTGTACACATGTATCCCACACAACAGCCAACTTCCAAATTCACAAATCCGTTTCATCCTCACAGGTATTGATTTTATTTTCAGTTTGATTCTCAGTTTTATTTGCAGCTACGGGGAACTGCGATGGGGACCACTTTTGTTCCATTGTACGCAAACCTTTTTATGAATAATTTTGAAAATAAATATATTTGGCATAACAACCCCTAAAGCAATCATCTCATTAGTTAATTTAGATATATAGATGACATAATTATTATCTGGAAAGGCCAGGAAGATCAGATAAACAATTTCATCAAATGTATTAATGGCAACTCTATGAATTTTGAATTCACAAGTAACATCAAGAAAGATCAAATAGAATTTTTAGATCTCCTTCTTTTTGTGGATCAAGATTAGGGTTGCTGCTAAAAACTACAGGAAGCCAACAGACAAAAATGGGTTTCTTAACGCCAAGAGTGGCCATCTTCCAAGATGGAAAAACAATATCCCTCTTGGACAATATCAAAGGATACGTAGAAACTGCACCCACACTTCAGACTATAACAAAGAAGCCATAGTTTTGGATAAAAGTTTCAAGGAAAAGGGATACGATACTACCCTTATACGTAGGGTCAAAGAAAAAGTATCCAGAATGAACAGAGAGGACATGCTCTGTCCAGTAGATAAAAACCAATAAAGGGCAGCTAAGAGAGACAATGTTAGGTTCATTACTATATATTCAGGGTAGCAGGGATATTGAAAATATCCTTAAAAAACATTGGAACATTTTAACTAGTGATCCAGTATTAAAATCCTTCTGGAAAGGCCCCTAATTACATTTAAAAAGAATCAGGATCTTAATAATATGTTAGCTCCATCTAAATTAAGACCAATACCAAGATCTAAAAAACTTGAGAATTCACATTGGCTAAGTAGAGCCAATGGGACATGGTCGTGTGGAAGTAGTAACTACAATATTTGCAGTCATATCATAAAGGGTAATACTTTCAATAATATAGATAATACTAAAGAATATAAGGTTAAACGCAAATATTCGTGCAGATCTACTTTTGTAGTATATCTTCTAGTTTGCACTTGTAATTGTTTCTATATTTGAAGAACCAAAAGGGTTAGTAAAACTAGATTTAGTGAACATTGCTGTAATATCAAAAACAAAATCGAGACCCATAGTGTACCTGACTATTTCAGACACTTTCATAATGCTAATTCTACGAGACTAAAAATCAAAGTCATTGACTAGATTCCGCCTAATAGTTCCAATAATCGATTAAAAACTCTTTGACAGCGTAAAACATACTGGATTCATGAACTCCAGACTCTGAACACAGTCGATCGTAAAGGTCTTAATATAGACTTAGACCTTCAGGCTTTTATGTAACTATGTTGCAGCACTTTGGGTGTTCTCATTTGAAGATTAGGATTTGGGGGATTCTTTGACGTAGGTTTTTCGCCTTAGTTATATGTAACATTCCTCTACGTCTCACATACTTTGTATTGCATGTAGGCACATTGTAAGGATTATTTACTCAGTGTCCTTTTTAATGTTCGTTTCATAATCAGTATAGGCTTTTGGAGTCCAGCTAGTAGCTATTCCCATAAGTACATACACCTATTTTCTTTGGTTTAACACACCATGTTGTATCACAGAGGAGTAGTGTTTCCATATATCTTATCTCTCCCCTGTTTTAGTAAGGACAGTGTTTTAGCGGTAGCAGCTGATAATCTGCAGAGCTATCTATGAGATCACATAATAGTCACTCATTTTTGATAGCAGATATGATTTCACATTTAGTATCCTGGATCATTTTCTCATATCACAGTATACAATTACTTACATCATTAACTATTGATAGTTTGCATTTTGTCTGCCGGATAGCCTTTTACGTGTTCCAATGTTTTCAATCATAAGCGTTTTATTTGCTTTGCAATGTTTTTTTTATTACTGAATTTTTTACATTGTACCCCTTTTGCAGCGTTACTTAATACATGCTTGTATGTGTATAGCTATATAAGTATTATCCAATAGCTAGATATATGCCTTCCTAGCACTTTATGTATTATATCACATATCGCTATGACAGCTGCTTGGGAGGATTTCATTGGCATTCAGTAGCCAATCATTAAGTGAGACGTAGTCAGCCAATCAGACACTGCAACGTACCTGACCTTTGACAGCCCACTGAATTCAAAAGGAAGCGGTTTGTTGATACATCACCTCTTGACAAAGTCGGGTCGGATCCCGATGAAACGCGCTGAGAAGCTATAGCGTAGTCACATAATCTCCAGACACAGGCTATTACAAATTTGAGTAGCCCCGCACTACCAAAGTCTTCACGGTGACCGAGTGGTACAAGTCAACACTCATCTGGCCTGCAACAGAGTTTCTGTGGTGATATGCACTATATGCTTTGTTGTTTTTAATTCCTGTACGTATATTTTTTACTTGCGCTTCACATTTTGTATTAAATACTTTTACTGTTAGAAGCCATTTATCAAGCTCCGATTGGAGCTTGAGGGCCCGTGTTTCTAATGACCGCTGCTCCATAACCCTGTTCGCCTGCTCTGAGCAGGCGGACAGGAATCGCCACAATTCAACCTGATTGAGTACGATCGGGTTGATTGACACCCCCCTGCTGGCGGCCAATCGATTGGCCGCAAGTCTGCAGGGGGCGGCGTTGCACCAGCAGCTCTTGTGAGCTGCTGGTGCAATGCTGAATACGGAGAGCGTATTGCTCTCCGCATTCAGCGAGACCGACAGTGCGGATCAGGTCCGCAAGACCTTTGATACATAGGCCTCTTAGAGTGGTTTGTGCTCTGTTTTTGTCTTTCAAGTTCCATTTGGGAGGAGGATCACAGTCCTCTCAGTATAATTAGAGCAGCATCTATTGACAGCATTTCTGAGGCCACCGCTTGGAATTGTCCACATCTCTTTCCAGGGAAATATATTGGAAAATACTTTTTCCTCTGCTTCCATCATATGCAGGAACTTCCATACCAACAGGGGTGAGATATGCTTTTCTGATCTGGTTAGAAGTATACAGGTCACTTTGGAGTTTTACCCTATATTCTCTGTATTATATAGTGTACGTACAACTATATACCACTTACTTTCTATGGTATTTTAATATGTTGGTTCTATATCCGTTGTGAAATACTTTATGTGATAACTGGGAAGCGCAGTTTATATATACTTGTTCCATGTAATCCCATTATAGTCTATGGGCACTGCATTTTGTCATTCACCCTTGTTATTCCGTACATCCCCAATAAACTTGGTAAGTAATCCTTAAGTTTAAAGGGACAGTACACACATGGTAATTCTTTTTTCCCCCTGCAGTCTTTTAATAGATTAAATGGATTTGAAACCACACAAAAACTAGTTTGTGATTCCCAGAACAATATATATTTTATTTAAAAGTTTCCAATTTACTTCTATTGTCAAATTTGCTATCTACGTCCTGTGGTTTTCTTTGTTGAAGAGATTCCTAGGTAGATGTCTGGAGCCCTATATGGCAGGCAGAGTACTGCCATCTAGTGCTCTTGCAAAGGAATAACATTGCAGCAAAACTGCAGACGTGCACGCTCCTGGGTTTACCTCCCTGCTTGTTAACAAAAGATACCGACAAAATGTTCCCTCCAGTGGCGTCACTAGGGTTGGTGTCACCCGGTGCGGTAAGTCATGGTGTCACCCCCCCCCCCCCCCAGAAAGCAGACACACACAAAAACACTGAGACACACACACACAAAAGCACTGAGACACACAAAAACTCAGACACACACATACAAAATATGTAAACTGCACTGCATTAATTATAAAGCTCATGCCTAGAGCTGCTCCCTGGCTCAGCAGAGCATCAAATGAAAGATAAACAGAGCACTCTAAAATAAATCACTGAAGAAAAGGTTTAGGTGCGCAAACTATGAAAATTCTGCTCTCTGACTCTGTTCCAAGTCTGTCAGTGCACAGCCCTGGGCCGCATGTCACTGAGCAGTGAGCACAAATAGGCAGGCAGGTTTAGGCTAGCAGCGCAACTTTGCAAGCCCCACGGCACACCCACAACATTCATAGTGAAATTGGGCAGGGGAGGAGCAAAGTACAAACAAGCAAAAGCAGCCGGGAAAAATATTTGTTGAAATTGCAGCACTGGCTCAAGGGGCAAAAAAATTGTGTGTCTACAAC
>NC_069505.1:585886387-585896387 GCF_027579735.1 Bombina bombina
ATGTTCCACACACAAGTTCGGAACAATCTGACTACTTTTGCTAGTTATCAAATGACTAGCAGGTACGCTCAGCACTTTTCCGGCCCAGCGTACCTGGTTTTCAATCCGCCACCCTGGAGGCGGCGGATCCCATAGGAATCAATGGGAGTCTGCCCATAGCGAAAGTTCATGTTCGCTGCTGCCCGACATCCCATTGATTCCTATGGGAGATGTCTGCACCTAACACCCTAACATGTACCCCGAGTCTAAACACCCCTAATCTGTCCCCCCCTACACCGCCGCAACTAAATACATTTATTACCCCCTAAACTGCCACTCCCGGCCCCCGCCGCAACCTACATTATACATATTAACCCCTAATCTGCCGCCCCCTACACTGCCGCAACTAAATAAAGTTATTCCCCCTAAACCGCCGCTCCCGGACCCCGCCGCAACTATAATAAATATGTTAACCCCTAAACTGCCGTTCCCGGACCCCGCTGCCACTTATATAATACCTATTAACCCCTATCCTGCCCCCCCTACACCTCCACCACCTATAATACATTTATTAACCCCTATCCTGCCCCCACACACACTCTCGCTTTCTCTCACACACTCTCACTTTCTCTCTCATACATACACACTCTCTCTCTCTCACTCTCATACATACACACTCTCTCTCTCTCATAAATACACACTCTCTCTCTCATACATACATACACACTCTCTCTCATAAATACACACTCTCTCTCTCATACATACATACACACTCTCTCTCTCTCTCATAAATACACACTCTCTCTCTCATACATACATACACACTCTCTCTCTCATACATACACACTCTCTCTCTCTCATAAATACACACTCTCTCTCTCATACATACACTCTCTCTCTCTCTCTCTCTCTCTCTCTCTCATACATACATACACACTCTCTCTCATACATACACACACTCTCTTTCTCTCTCATACATACATACACACTCTCTCTCTCATACATACACACACTCTCTTTCTCTCTCTCATACATACACACACTCTCTCTCTCTCTCATACATACACACACACACTCTCTCTCTCTCATACATACATACACACTCTCTCTCTCATACATACACACACTCTCTCTCTCTCATACATACATACACACACTCTCTCTCATACATACACACACTCTCTCTCTCATACATACATACACACTCTCTCTCTCATACATATACACACTCTCTTTCTCTCTCTCATACATACACACACACTCTCTCTCTCATACATACACACTCTCTCTCTCTCTCTCTCTCTCATACATACACACACTCTCTCTCTCTCATACATACATACACACTCTCTCTCTCATACATACACACACTCTCTCTCTCTCTCTCATACATACACTCTCTCTCTCATACATACACACACTCTCTTTCTCTCTCATACATACACACACTCTTTCTCTCTCATACATACATACACTCTCTCTTTCTCTCTCTCATACATACACACACTCTCTCTCTCTCATACATACATACACACACTCTCTTTCTCTCTCTCATACATACACACACTCTCTCTCTCATATATACATACACTCTCTCTCTTTCTCTCTCTCTCATACATACACACTCTCTCTCTCATACATACACACTCTCTCTTTCTCTCTCTCATATATACATACACACACTCTCTCTCATACATACATACACACTCTCTCTCTCTCTCATACATACACACACTCTCTTTCTCTCTCACATAAATACACACACTCTCTCTCTCTCATACATACATACACTCTCTCTCTCTCTCTCTCTCTCTCATACATGCACACACTCTCTTTCTCTTTCATACATACACACACTCTCTCTCTCTCATACATACATACACACTCTCTCTTTCTCTCATACATACACACACTCTCTTTCTCTCACTCATACATACACACACTCTCTTTCTCTCTCTCATACATACACACACTCTCTCTCATACATACATACTCACTTTCTCTCTCTCTCATACATACACACACTCTCTTTCTCATACATATATACACACTCTCTCTCTCTTTCATACATACACACACTCTCTCTCATACATACACACACTCTCTCTCTCATACATACACACTCTCTCTTTCTCTCTCTCATATATACACACTCTCTCTTTCTCTCATATATACACACACACTCTCTCTCTCTCTCATACATACACACTCTCTCTCTCTCTCTCTCTCTCTCATACATACACACACTCTCTCTCATACATACATACATACACACTCTCTCTCTCTCATACATACACACACTCTCTCTCTCTCTCTCTCTCTCTCTCATACATACATACTCTCTCTCTCATACATACACACACTCTCTTTCTCTCTCATACATACATACACTCTCTCTTTCTCTCTCTCATACATACACACACTCTCTTTCTCTCTCTCATACATACATAAACACTCACTCTCTCATACATACATACACACACTCTATTTCTCTCTCTCATACATACACACACTCTCTCTCTCATATATACATACACTCTCTCTCTTTCTCTCTCTCATACATACACACTCTCTCTCTCATACATACACACTCTCTCTTTTTTTTTTTTTTTTTTTTTAAATATTTATTTTGAAACCCGTACAGTGTACAATCAATAACATCAAACCTTTTCTGCCTCACAGGGCAAGGTCAAACATAATGCAGAATAGAAACATAATATAGTACAAGACATATATACTTTGCCACTATCGATACATTATCTCAAAAAGAGCAAAACTTGTACACCGAACTGGGAATTTTCCTATTTTCCATATTTCGGAGGAAAAGAAAATAGAAGAGAAAGAACAGAAAGGTAAAGAGAAAAAAAAAAAAAAAAAAAAAAAAGGAAGAGAAAATTAATTGAAAAATTAATCTTCTCGCTTCACCCCCTATCTCCTGACCAGGACTAAAATTTAGATTTCTGTACTATTGGAGATCCATGTATGTGGAAAGAGATTTAGTATTACCATTTCAGCGAAACTTACTGAAGATGTAAAGGGCACTAAAATCTGTTTTTGTATAGGCCTGGGGAAAGAGTTAATAATGGGGTACCACCTTAGGAGGAACTTTTTAATTCTAATTTCAGAGGCCTCTTGTAAATGATATGATTCGAAAATAATTTGATCTTTAATGGCATGTATTATCTCAGATAGAACCGGCCCTTTTTTTTCCTTCCATTTTTTAAAAATACTTTGTCTAATAGCTAATATGGAGGTATTTAGGGAGCAGGTCCAGTGCCGGTCCACATTAATCGCTGGAACAATCAGCAAAATAATGTCCCGGAACGTGAGAGAGACTGTAACACTATGTAAATTATTAAACCAATACATAAATTTCAGCCAGAGCTGATTTATTTTAGGACAAGACCATAGCATATGTAATAAGTCCGCTTCCCTATACCCACACCTAGGGCAAGAAGCTGATCTAGATGGATAGAAACGTGCTAATTTAGCTGGATAAAGATAAAAATTGTTTATTAATTTCATATGTGATTCATACCAAGTTGAGGGGACTTTACAATTTTCCAGGGATTTAAAGCTTTGTGTAATTCTCTCAGGCTCTGTATCTCCAATTAATCTACTCCAATAATCGCTGATTCTGCTACAGAAACCCTGCGTTTGTTTAGAGAGCATTATGTCATACATTAGTGAAATCGAGGTGACTCCTGCCATAATTTTCTGTATTAAATCTCTGATAACGGACCATGCAACCGATAAGGGGAACCTCCAACTTTGTGACACTATAAAATGGCGTACCTGAAAGAACGCAAATAGATCCGATCTTGGTAGCTGAAAAAGGGAGAACAAAGTTTCACCTTCTAATACTTTCTCATCTACGCCAATTAATTGCAAGATTTTATTTAACCCTTTTTCACCCCAGTTTTTTGAAAGTTTTCTGGCGTAGACCGGGAGGAAAAAGCGGATTGCCCCTGATTGGGAGAAACTCCGAAATTGAGAAGTCAATTTCCAAAAATCTACAAAAATTATGCCATGCCAACACTATATTTTTGATTGTAATTAGTGAAGAAACATTGGATGGCAGTTGACCTAGTTTACAATGCAAAATCGCCGGTAATGCGAAAGGGTAAATCAGGAAGGACTCCTGTGTTAGAGAAACAAATGTATTTGTATTGGCCAGCCAATCAATGGCAATTTTTACCATCGCTGCAATATTATAAAGATTGATATTAGGCAGTGATAAGCCCGCGGCCCGTGATTTCTGCATTAATCTAGCCGATGAAATACGAGGTTTTTTATTTTGCCAAATAAATTTGGAGATAGAGGAATATAAACTTCTACAATCCCTATTTGTTATAAACAGTGGCAAATTTTGTATGGGGTAGAGAAGACGAGGAAATATGATAGTTTTGATTAGATTTACTCTAGCCGTAAGAGAGATCGGGAAAGAGGTCCAAAGTTTCAGATCTAATTTGATTTTTTGAAATAATGAGAAATAATTATCTGTATACCAAAATTTAGGGTTTTTATGAAGCATTAGACCCAGATATTTAATAGAATCTACCACTTTAAACGGGTTACCCAAGTAGTTTGTAGCTATATTCCCAATATACATTAATTCACTTTTTTCTGTATTTACTTTATAACCTGAAAAAGAGCTGAATTCCTCCAATATCTGTCTCAGTATTGGAATTACTTGTTGTGTATTTTCTAGAAAAATTAAGATATCATCGGCGTATAATAATGTAGTTAGACATAGCGAACCCAATGTGATCCCTGCTAGACTATTTCTTAGTCTTATCGCTAATGGTTCCAATGCTACGTTGAAAAGCAGGGGAGACAACGGACATCCTTACCTAGTGCCACGCTGTAGTATTATTTTAGGCGAGATCATTCCGTTTACCAATATATATGAAATTGGCTTCGCATAGATTCTATATATAAATTGCAAAAAGTTTCCCTGTATCCCGAAATTTCGAAGTGAGGTAAAAAGGTGTTCCCATACAATAGAATCAAATGCTTTAACAGCATCTAGGGTGAGGACTGCCCTGTCTTTATACATATCTATACTGGGTTTCTGCACCATATTCCATGCATAATCAATCAACGTGGTTAATTTACGAATGTTTTTAGAGGAATTCCTTTTGAGCATGAAGCCTGTCTGATCTTCATGTATAAGTTTCTGTAAAGCGAGAGAGAAACGATTAGCTATGATTGAGGTTAGGATCTTATAATCACAATTTAAAACAGATATCGGCCTGTACGATCCTGGATCCTCTGGATCCTTACCCTTTTTTAATATCAGCGTAACGTTGGCCATAGAGAAATAGGATGATATGGGGATATCTGAACTATAATAATTATTAAAAAGTTTTTCTAGTACTGGTATTAGATCCTCTTTGAGACATTTATAATATTCCGCGGGCAGTCCATCTGGACCTGGCGCTTTATTAGATTTCAGTTTGTCAATGGCCTTACTGATTTCTGATCTCGTTATTTGTTCATTTAGCAATATTAATTCATCCGACTGGATCCTAGGTACTACAATCTTAGACCAGAATTTCTCTTGTGCTTCAAAATTAACTTTAACTGAAGAATATAAATCTTGATAATATGAAGCAAAAACCCCACATATTTCTGCTGTCTCAAAATATCTAGACTTATTCTCTTTGATAACTGGTATTATGTTCTTTTTTTTTCTGATTTTAGTAAGTTTAGCCAGATATTTGGCAGAGGAACCATGAAAGCCCTTATAATGTCTATTTATTCTTATCTCATCAACTTGGGCTTGTTCTTTAAGGAAAAGATCTCTTTCTTTTCTGATAAGAAAATAATTATCCCAGTTCTCTTGTGATGGGGTATTCTGTACTAAAATAAAAGCCTGCTTCACTCTCTCAGCCAAGGTGACCTCGCGTAATTTAATCTTTCTACGACGTATATTAAGGTAGGCTATAATGTCCCCTCTTATGACCGTTTTAGAGGCCTCCCATAGAATTTCTACATTATTTACAGATTCCCTATTATTGGAAAGATATTCCGACCATTTAGCTTGTAGCCAGAAGCGAAACCTAGGATTAGAGCATAGATATCTGGGAAAGCCAAAAGGTGGTCTCTGACTCCTGTCTTCTTTACCTGGTAAAAAGGTTAATTCAATTATTGCATGATCCAATATCAAGATTTCCCCTATCGTCGCACTAGATTGCCGAGTAGATAATGATTCAGAGATCAGGAATAAGTCAATCCTTGAGAAAGTTCTATGACCTTTAGATTCACAGGAGAATGTCACTCTATCGGGATTTTGCATCCTCCAGATATCTAATAGTTTTAGTTTATGGCAGAGTCTCTGAAAATGTTTTGCACTTTGCCTATTGCTTGCTGTATTTTTACTTGAAAATCTGTCAATTAAGGGATCCAACGTCATATTGAAGTCTCCACATAGAATTAGGTTGTTCCCTATAAGAGGGAACAACATCTTCTGGATATTATCCCAGAAACTAGGTGAAAATTTATTGGGCGCATAAATACTGCATAATATGAATTTTATGCTTTTTATCATTATATGCAATAAAATAAATCTAGCCTCACTATCAATCTCAGTTTTTATAATCTTATAGTCTAATTGTTTATGTAGGAGAATTGCAATTCCACATTTTTTATTGGAGCCATTAGTAGAGATTACTTCCCCAACCCATTTCATCTTAAGTTTAACTGCTTCTGATGCCCTAAGGTGTGTTTCTTGCAGACATACCAGATCAGGGTGTTTCTTGGCTAATGTTCTAAGAATCAATTTACGTTTCATGGGTGAACTAATACCTCCCACGTTCCAGGAGAACATCCTGATTTCTACTGCCATTTCTTAGAAGGGATCAAAATTACGCAGAGGGGAGGGGACAAAGTAAAGAAGAGGGGGGAAGCGAGAAGAGAAAAAAAAAAAAAAAAAAAAAGGAGCAGGAGAAAAATAAAACACAAATCCATTGACATTTTAGATATCATTTTAGATGTGACATTTTATAGAATACATAACGATATCATAATATTATCCTATTTCCTTTAAAAATTTAATTACCTCAGATGTTTCACTAAAGACCTGCCTCTCACCATTCTTGTTAATTACAATTTTTGCCGGGTAACTCAGCCAAGCATTGATACCTTTGTTTATTAATTGCGTGCAGTACGGGGCCATAACTTTTCTTCTGGCTTATGTTTCACTAGAAAAATCTTGAAACAACATGATTTTGTTGTTCCCCATAAGTAATGGTTCTTTTCTCTTTTTATAGTGACTGAGGATCTCGATTTTATCCTGAAATCTCAGGAGTTTGAGGATGACCATTCTTGGTTTAATAGTCTCACTGGTGTTAGATTTCTTAGGTCCAACTCTATGGACTCTCTCTATTGCTAGTGGTATCATTTGTGTGGGAATGCCCAGAGCCTGTGGCAGAGTGGTTGATGCAAATCGCATAAGGTCCTCAAACTCCGGAGACTCTGCTAGACCTATGATTCTAATATTATTGCGCCTGGATCGATCTTCGAGATCCTCCAGACGCAATTGGATACTTTTTATTTTAGACTCATGTTCTTGTAAGATAGTGTGTTGTGAATTTGCCTGATCTTCCAATGTAGATATCCTATCTTCGGCTTCAGAGAGTCTTACTGCAAAATGTTTTATTTCTGACGTGAGTGTCCCTATGTCATCTGAAATGGCACTTAGTTCTGTTTTTATAGAGTCAAATTGAGGTGTAAACAAAACTACTAGCTGATTTGTAAGGGCCTGAGTATCAATTGTTAAGGCTGAGATTTCAGTTATATTTTCTATGCTATTGTCTGCCAGTTTGGCCTTTTTATCTTTTACTTTAGCTGGCATTTTAGGGGAATTAACTTTGGTTTGTGTAATAAATTTTTCCATTTATGTTGTGAAAGGAAAGTGAAAAAAATCCGAAAACAATGTGTTAAAAAGAAGGAAAAAGCAAACGTGTAGTGAGGGGGAAGGGACAAAGAAAGGTAGGGGAAGAGCTAAAAGAGGAAAAAAGAGTGTCAAAACAAACTAGATATCCAAGAGGGCCTTGCTAAGGATTTCTGGTGAAGGACAGTGTAAGACTGTGATGAGTGTATATGATAGGAATTCATAATTGACAATTTAAGCGGTGTATCCTATTAAGCAGAGAGTGTGAGTATAAGTGAACTTAGTGTTTTAAAGTGAATTCAGAAGAAAATGACTACTAATACTAGTTAACTTGGTTAATTCCCTGAGGTAAGCCTATACCATTTGTGCTACTTAATGACAGTGGGCTTAGCCACTGTAATATAGGAGTGCTTCAACCCTAAATACCTATAAATGCAGATTATTCTGATACTTCTAAATGCATCATGACCACAATGACAAATTTTAAGTAGTCTTTTCTCCAATGTAAGGAGTTATCTAACTTCCAACCTAATTTCAAACAAGCTCACATGAACTGAACACTTCCTAGAAAGCTTATATAACACCTAGATAAAGCTTGGTATATTAAGATTGCTAAGCTGAAACATGTAAATAGTATCTAAACCAACGGAATTTACAACCCAATTAAAATATATGTTCTGAAAACCACAAATATATACAGAAGGGAGGAACCCATAGTATTATATCTTATTACTTCAAATTTGTATTTCTCTATCGCAGAATATCTAAGTTCAATCTGTCTATAAGGCTCGTGCTTAACTACTACTGTAACCTTTAGTAGCCGCCGGCCACCAAAACTTAAATGATTTTAACTTGTGCCTATTCTTGTACAATAAAGTAGGGAATAAAATGTAATGAAAATTTTAGTCAGTTCTTTACCCAGTTTGTAAATTATATCTGACTCGCCTGCTTTATTATGTATAGATTCTGGAACTTTTATACGGCCAATTATAGGCCAATTATAACGATATTTCTAGACTGTAATACACAGATAACATTTTGTCAGATACAGACTCTTGCCCCCCTTGCATATAAAGTTGCAAATCTGCGTAAGACAACATGATGAATAACATGGAATACTATATCTTATTACTCCAAATTATATGGCTGTGTAAATTGCCCTTATCCTTTGAGTGCACGTTATTTAGCACAGAGTCACTAATGCAGTTCTTTTCTTTCCTTTTATCTTCCTTTACCAGCCAGATAAAAAGTTATAACTTAACTGATATTTATATAGATTGACCAGTCTAGTTGAATTAATATTCTCCCAGCTGTGCCAGTTATATAATAGCAGAGAAAAACTGTGTTCGTTGCAAAAGAGATGAGCCTTACAAGGGACTTAGCAAACAAAAAGTATACTTGCGGCAGGAATAGTTCGTTTGGTTACTTCGCTAACGATACTGATCCACTCGATAGGTGTAGTGGGGCTATCTGCCCTGCCCTTTACGGCCACCGGTTTGGTCCCAAGATACCATTTCCACAGTAGTTACTACTGCAACAAACTCCTGACTTTTGGGAAACGGTTTGGGATCTCCTGAGGCCTCCTAGCCGCACACCGCGGATCTCCGGTACCCGGCACTGCTCACTGCTCACCCGATCCAATCTCCAGCCGGGGCTCCCACACTGTGCGGCAACAGGTTATGCACCACCTTCCGGCTTCTCATACGCAGAGAGGAACTACGGATCACTCCGCCGCCACTCCAACCTTGGTCCTCCTCCGCTCAGGTAAGGCCCGCTTGGGCTGTGAGGGTTAGACGTCACAATATGCTGGTAGGTAATTTGACTGTCCCCAGCATCGCCATATACCGGGAACCAGGCCCGGGACTCTAGGTGAGGGGAACGTATAACCAAAGGTACTACAACCAGGGTAGTACACAGAGGCTCCCACTCACAGGTACTTGTTGAGGTGATTGTCGCTGGAACAGAAACTTTAGAAATAAAAAGATGCGGTAAAAACCGCTGACCTATTTGGCCTTAGAGCGTTCCTTCTTCGGCAAGATCACCCTTGCCAGGGCTCCTCAATGCCACAGCAATCTGGGGCTATGGAGCAAGCGAGTTGGGAGAGGTGTTAGGTGTCGAGCTACA
>NC_069505.1:585901387-585913887 GCF_027579735.1 Bombina bombina
CCCTGCTGCCCGGCAAAAGAAGAATATAGTGACGTAAGCTTCGATCCGCCGGACTCAGTCCGACACAGATCGATTCTTACGTCACTCCAGATGTTCCACACACAAGTTCAGCACAATCTGACTACTTTTGCTAGTTATCAAATGACTAGCAGGTACGCTCAGCACTTTTCCGGCCCAGCATACCTGGTTTTCAATCCGCCGCCCTGGAGGCGGCGGATCCCATAGGAATCAATGGGAGTCTGACCATAGTGAAAGTTCATGTTCGCTGCTGCCCGACATCCCATTGATTCCTATGGGAAACGTCTGCACCTAACACCCTAACATGTACCCCGAGTCTAAACACCCCTAATCTGTCCCCCCCTACATCGCCGCAACTAAATACATTTATTACCCCCTAAACTGCCACTCCCGGCCCCCGCCGCAACCTACATTATACATATTAACCCCTAATCTGCCGCCCCCTACACTGCCGCAACTAAATAAAGTTATTCCCCCCTAAACCGCCGCTCCCGGACCCCGCCGCAACTATAATAAATATGTTAACCCCTAAACTGCTGCTCCCGGACCCCGCCTGCAACGCAGGTAAGCAAACGCAACAGGAAATGCTAAGTGTTTAAAAGAACTAAGGAATTCATTGTGCTTTAGTCCCTGACGAAGTGCCTCCGGGCAGGAAACGCGTCGGACGTTTCATTCTTAGTGCTCCCTCCCGAGCAAACTTGTACCAAGCTACAATTTGACTTTAAATAAAGTCGGTTTTTACTTGCAAACCAGGCGGCTGATGTGTCTTCCTTGCAGCGGACTCATTATACATTACCTAGGAATCGCTTTTCGTGAGACTAAGGAGTGTCTCATCTCCAGGTTGCAAGGAGCCTCGTTACCACCCACACAGGAACGCACAGAACTTTACAATGGATACAAGGTAATCTCTTTTTTGGTTTATAGAGATACCGATAGATGTAACAGAAATACGTATTTACACCACATACTTTAATTTATGTTCTTGAGCATACTGCCGGAAGGTGAAACAGAGTATATATACATATTCATACAGAAGAAAAAATAAGCACGCATATTGTTATACAGTTTGAAGCTTGACTTGAGATATATACTATATACGGATAAGTGCATAAAAGTTCAAGTGCGTGAAAGTGCGCCTTTTCATTATCCAACATCATATCGGGTTAACAGCTCGAAAAATCTTTTACTCCTAGCACTCAAACGCACTAAAACAATATGGCTGAAGCTAATTATTCAGACCGCAAAGCAAAATTTAATTTATTAATACAAGGTACAGGCTCGGGAGGTGAGTATCCAAACGATCTTAGCTCTTTATTTGTTTTGAGTGAGAAAAAGGAAATTAAGGAGTTGAAATTATGGTGGGATATGGAGTTTCTTAAACTATATATACAAGAAGAAAAAATCCCGAGGGGGCTCCGGATGAAGAAATATCCGGCCTATGCATCACAGCGTCCGGACTTTATGTCCGAGTGGAACAATACACTGAGTCAATGCTCACTTACCTTGATGAGACAGCTCCTAAAAGATAAAGAAGAGGAACACAAAAAAACATGTACAGAATTAACAGAATTGAAGGAAAACTGCAGACAATTTGAAAGTGACAAAAAATATAAGGACTATGAAACTCAATTGAAAACAACCATCAGTACACTGGATGATGAACTAACTGAGACAAAGATGAAAAAATACAATCGTGATAGCAAAGATTATGAGCTAAATGTAGTCTACAGTTGGAATCTAACGAGACGTAATTCCAGGAATAAAAATAAAAGGAAGAATGAGGATAAGAGGGTCACTTTTTCTAGCTTTGAGGAAGATACGGGTGATGAGAGCCCAAGAGCATCGACTCCTATACATGATAAGGAGGATCTAAGACCAGAGGACCAGTCTGTTAAACCTAAGAAGGGCTCGAGTCATAAGTCCCTAGCTACACTATTGTCTACAGGGAACAAGAATACAAAGGGGGAAAAACCCTAAAAAAATGGGGGAGCCGTGGAAGAGGTGATAATTACCCCGGCCAGATATCCCAGCAGAAATCAGACAAAAAACAGGAATGTGAGTTACAACAGCAACAAGAAATAACGACTGATGTAAATCGGGAACAAAGGAGACGAACCAATCCACCAGACCCTGAAGGGAAAACCAATAGTAATGGGAAAGCTGAAGATCTAAATGTGGTGAACTTGTCATCTGTAAATTTGAGTGCGGCAGAAGAAGCGGTGCTTTCTAAAGGATTGGGTTTTGCACCTAGTAGGAACTTTGATCTATTTCAGACTCTGATCGATTTTAATAGATTCACTCGCAAGCTCACTCTCAAAAGACACTTTTCCTCAGCTATCACCCAAGAAGGAAGAGATATAGCTGGAGAGGAAGGAAGTGTAAATGATAACAGCGCGACTGGAGGACAAGCTGAGGACAAGCTGAAGCAAGTTTTGGGGACATTAATATGGACACTTTTGATTTTCCTGATCAATGTCAATCTATCGACCTATTAAAACTAGAAAGTGAGAGTACACGATTCAAAATCCCCAAAATTAATTACAGAAATACAAACAAAAATTTCTATCCAATACAAATGAGAGGGGATTTGATAGATGTGTTTCAGGGCCTAGTAGAACAGGATCTATATTTGCTGTCTAAAGATATAGATACAAAAACCAATAAGAAAAGGTGGTCCCCAAACAGCAATTTAACAACTAGTGAACAAAGGGTCCTAAATAAGTTACAAAGAAACCAAAACCTGATCATATTAAATTCAGACAAGGGAGGAAGCATAGTGGTGCAAGACAGAATCCAATACACTCGAGAAGCAGCAAGACAATTAGGTGATATAGAAACCGATTGTAAACTTACATTTAATCCAATCAAGAAATTTACCTAAGAATTAAATAGATTTCTTAAATTTTATGTGGAGAAAGGTATTATCACATTGCAGACGGCTGAAAGTTTAAAAGTAGATTTCCCAGTGACACCGGTTTTCAAACACCTGCCTAAAATACATAAGTCCCTAACCTCCCCCCCAGGATGCCCCATCATTTCGGGGATTGGGTCATTGGGGGAGAGATTGGGGTCTTATATAGATACTATTCTCCAGCCAATAGTCCAGATAACTCCTGCTTATGTGAGGGACACAAAACATGTGCTACGATTATTGGATAACATACAGATCAGAGAGGGAGATATTCTGCTAACAATAGATGTAGCCTCACTATATTCATGCATCCCACACCAACAGGGCCTAAAGGCACTGGAACATATGCTACAGTTATATACTAACTTTGACGAGAGATTTATCGAGTTCGTATGTGAGGGGGTGAGATTTTTGCTCACCCATAACTGCTTCTCATTTGAGGGGGACTATTATGTTCAAAACCAAGGCACAGCCATGGGAGCAAAGTTCGCCCCCTCATATGCGAACCTGTACTTAACCGATTTTGAATTACGGAAAATCTTCTGTGACAATAACCCCTATAAACCACATATTAGATTTTATCGCAGGTTCATTGATGACCTGATAATTATTTGGAAAGGGGGGATGGAACGAATAGAAGAATTCATTGGTTACCTGAATAATAATGACCAAAATTTAAAGTTTACATACACAGTGTCAGGTACTAGTATACCGTTTTTAGATATAGAGTTAAAACTAGACTTTAATTCACACAAAATAATAACATCAACTTACAGAAAATTGACTTCGGGGAACACCATACTTCGGGCAGACTCACATCATCCATCCCATTTGAAAAGAGCTATACCCAAAGGGCAATATATGCGTCTTAGACGAAATTGTACAAATCTAGACGCATATAAAGAACAAGCAGACTCACTCTCTAAGCGACTCATTGTTAGGGGATATGATAGAACCACACTTTCACAGACAAGCAAAGAAGTAGAAAGTATGAGAAGAGAAGATCTACTAAAAGATAGCAATAAGAAACATAATAAAAGAAATCAATACAATGTTGGGCAACATACAGAGGGTCCAATTACATTTACCACCAGCTACAGTAGGCAGTTTAAACATATAAATCAAATAATCAGAAAATATATTCCAGTTTTGGAAAAGGATACACTTTTACAAGAGGTGATGAAGAAACAAGGAATTAGATGTGTTAGTAAGAGAGCGAGAACTATAGGAAATCAATTAACTAGGGATTTCTCTAGAAAGCATACAGCTACATGGTTACAAAGTCAAAATGGATTTTACAAATGTAAAAGAAAACCATGTAAAAGCTGTGATTTTGTCATTTCAGGCGATTCATTTAAGTCTACAGCTACAGGCAAAACTTTTGATATTAGACACAGGATGACTTGCCACTCTAACTTTGTGGTTTATTTAATTACCTGCAATCTATGCCACAAACAATATGTAGGTAGGACTACAAGATTATTAAAAGACCGAATCCGTGAACATTTAATATCAATCAAACAAGACCCCCCCAAAACACCCATAGCAAAACACTTTGTTGCACATTTTAAATCTATGGGAATGCCCGTAAATGACAGCAACATAGGCACAGTACTAGGGTTCCAAGGCATCGACACAGCCATTAAAAGCCCCAAAGGGGGAGACAGAACAGCTGTATTAAATAGGAAAGAGGCATTTTGGATTTTTCATTTGTCCACAGGGGTCCCCCTAGGAATTAATAAAATCACTGATCTCAGGTATTTTGTGGACTAAGTGAATCTAACAGTCTAGATGAAGAGTTAATATAAGCACCACTAACACCTTATAACATCATTCATGGATTGGAAGTGAGGCAGTAGGTACATGAAAATTTATAAGCCCAAAGGTTTAAAACATTCCAACACCTAACAAGCTAAGATGACCACCACAAATAATACAAGAAATCAAACATCAAAATTTAATAATTAAAAAAAAACTGTTGTGTGGCACTGTATTCCAAGTATACAATATTTAGATGATATAGCACCAACTCCTCAATAAAACCAAAGAATGATAATACTTCCACAAGCGATGGGTCGCATTCTATGGGGTAAAGGTAAATAGTATTGGGTATCACAGCAAGGGCTGCAGTTAAAGCTTTTTATTTGCATTCTTTAAATTTCCTATTATATTGGTTTAGATAGGAGCAGAAGAAACTTTAACTCTAAATATATATTTTTCCTTAAGCACTATATATGGGGGACACACCTCAAGCATAGAGAGATAAGGTAGTTAGAATACTTGATAAAGACTCACATGACATGACATAGTCAAGGATTTAGTACACAGAGACAGGGGCGGAAGTACCGGTGGTGCAGAAGTCGCACTTGCGACCGGGCCCGGCAGGTCCAACCCTCAAGGGGGCCCCAGGCAGCTTCAGCACAACAAAATTTTTATTTTCCAAAAATGTTTTTTTCAACACGTTTTTTTTTTTTAACAAACTTTTTATTTTTCCATAATTTTCAGCACCCGGTCCCTAACGGTTTTAAATCAGCACTAGTAGCAAATGTTTCAGAGCGTTGCCATGGTAACCCGCGGCAACGCTCTGAAACATTTGCTAGTGCTGAGCGGGAAAGAAGGAGGCAGGAGATGTCTGCATGAATCAATGCAGCCAGTAACACAGGTGCAGCAGAAGATAAAAAATTAGTTAGACTGTGAATTGTGAAAGTGCATTGCTGAACCTACCTAGCTTAGCTATCATTGGGAATGGGACCCCATAACTCTGCTCTGCGGCTGCTATGAGTGAGCAGATCAGACTCAGTGAAGAACCTTAAGGAGGCCGTTAGAGGAGCTGTAGACGACACAGCTTGAAAAATGTAATTGCTGGACTGTGGAGGAGGCTTCCCTGGCTGCGGGTTCACAGGTGAGACTGGTACATTTTGTACACACCGGACAATGCGTGCTGATTACAGCTGCGAACTAGTTCTGACACTAACTCACAAGACAACTTGCACAACATGCAGCTGATCATGGTGCGATACACCCAGCAGAGAGAGGGGCGGCTCAGAGATCTATAAAGTTTGCACACCGGATAGTGTTTGAGCTCAATGTTTTTCTTATGTACTTTATAACTGATGTTCATTAGATCGTCCTTTTTACGCTGATCTAACAATATGTGGGTTCTTAGTGTAGTTGCATTACTTCCATTTCACAGTGTGTGTACTTTTTGCCCTTCTTGCTGTATCTCATTCATATACACCCTCCTACATTCCCAACACGTATTTCATCCTCCCCTCTCTGTCTTGTCACTACCGGTATATTAAATACACTCATCGTAGTATTAAGATGCAGGAAGCAGGGTTCTAAGGCCACACACATTATTATACATGACATGATGAGACTCATGTCATGTATCATAATGTGTGTGGCCTTAGAACCCTGCTTCCTGCAACTTAATACTACCAAGCACACGCATCTCCAGGGTGTAGGTTGAGAGAAATGAGAACATCATTGTTTATGACAAAAGTGCTGATCTGCTGACTATTAACTGATAGTGCAGTTAAGACTTAAGATGTTATATTGCATTAAAATCTGTGTGTTTGTGATTGCTGTAACTCTTAAACCATAAGTTCCCTAAAATTTAGACTATGCATGTTGACACAAGATAAATTGATGTGTGTGTGGCAATACATTATGTTGTGTTTATTGAATGTAATATTACAGTGGATAGGATATCAGAGGAGTTGTATAAAAAAGCTATTCTGCTGCAGACAATTTGAGCTTAGCCTTGTTATCACATGTTTATAGAAGCAGGAGCCTGCTGGAGAATACTCTTATGATTTATATCTCAATGGGGATATACACAATTCCATTTTTGCATGAAATGACTTTAAGAAGGGCATGTTTGTGTCTGTAATTGGAAATGGGTTTAATGAGAATCACTTTAATTGAAGAAAGGATGTTTGAATGTTATTATCTTGAATTACTTCTATTAAATTATTTTGATTCTGCTCTATAAAGGCCAGCATTGGTGTGACATAATCAAATGTGACTTTTTTCCTTTGGTATTCTTTGTTGAAAGCTAAACCTAGATAGGCTCATATGCTAATGTCTAAGCCCTTGAAGGCCACCTCTTATCTTAAAGTATTTGAAAATATTTACAGCTAGAGCACGTTGGTTCATGTGTGCCATATACATAGCATTGTGCTCACTCCAGTGGAGTTATTTATAAGTCAGAACTAATTGGCTAAAATGCAAGCCTGTCAAAATAACTGAAATAAAGGGGAAGTCTGCAGAGGCTTAGATACAATGTAATCACAGAGGTAAAAAGTATATTAATATAACCATTTTGGCTATGCAAAACTGGGGAATGGGTAATAAAGGGATTCTCTATCTTTAAAAAAAAAAATTCAAGTAGACTTTCCATTTAAAGGGCTTTTATAGTGCTAAAATGACATGCTCTAATTTGTTATTTTATCACCAGGGAATCTGCAAAGCTAATGTGCTTAAGCTCTGCAAAGGGGTTAAACACATAGTTAAAGTACCATTTGGGACCTGCAGAGCAACCGTTGCAGGGTCAAACACATAGGTTTACATTGTCACTAGTGATAAAATAAAATGCTTTTAAGGAATTGGAGCATGTCATTTTATCACTTATGATGGCCCTTAAGACATTTTCCAGACAAAAATACGTTTAACTAAAATATTGAACTGCTGCTCGTTCATATACATAATATATGGGGGGGGGGGCCTTCATGGATTCTTGCACCGGGGCCCTGAGGTTTCTAGTTACGCCTCTGCACAGAGAGTTAGTTATATATTTCAATATTTTTTCTACACTATTATATATATTTTTTCTACACTATTACAGTAATAACAGAAAACATTTTTTCAATTTTAAGACATTTATCTTGTAGTAGATGTGTAACACATAATTCATCCATAATTTGACACTAAGACATCAATTTGTTCACAATGAGACACTATGATATCAGAGACTCACAAGAGGTTTAGTCACAAAAATAAGACACAGAATATCAGACAGAAACATTAAAATAAAAAACAATAAATAAAAAATAAAAAATGAAAATAAAAATAAAGGATAAATAATATAAAACCAAAAATAATAACATACAAAAGATCAGTAACAACAACCTAAATAGGAATAAAAATGAGGAAATGAAATAATACAATACCTAATGAATAATAAGCAAATTAAATAAATATAATAAGAGACAAAAAGGGATGATGAGAGTTAAGTATGCTAGAAACACAGTGGGTTTACAGAATAGTAATAAAGATCTAAGCAGGAATTAACTTTATGGTTAAACCCATTGGAAGTAAGCAAACAAATTAACAAGTACAGAAATAAACAAATTAATAAATAATTCTCCATCCATATAGAACATATTCAAGAAGGAGGAATTGTAGCTTTAACACAAGAAATCTGAATTTGGAAACATAAAAGAGGAAATACGGTGCCACACAATACAATCAAATACAAGTATAATATAATTATTAAGATAGATATGAAGTTGTATTTGGTGGATGTGATCATATGGGGGGATGCTTAGTGAATTTTATTCTCTTTTCCTCTCTCAACTAAAAATATCGGAAACATTCTATTAGATAAACAAGTAAAGAGATAAAGATCGTGTATAAGAATAGCATTTTTTGATACTAATTTTGTTTTTTATTGATATTTTTTCTTACATTTTTTATAATTTCTATAAACATATTAGCTGGAAATGATTCTATAGACACTGTTACGTAATTGCTTTACCAGTGTTACTTTTTGCAGCAACAACCGGAAACGTTTTGGTTTTTTCTCACACAGCTATTGGTCAGACAGAGACACTAATAGATACAAGATATATATACATTGTGAAGTAGCTGTGTGAGGTCCGTAGCGCATGCGCGGACAAGCTGTGTGTGAGGAGACCAATACCGCGGTGTATTTGCCCTAATTAAGACAACAGGTGTGCTGCAACGCAGGTAAGCAAACGTAACAGGAAATGCTAAGTGTTTAAAAGAACTAAGGAATTCATTGTGCTTTAGTCCCTGACGAAGTGCCTCCGGGCAGGAAACGCGTCGGACGTTTCATTCTTAGTGCTCCCTCCCGAGCAAACTTGTACCAAGCTACAATTTGACTTTAAATAAAGTCGGTTTTTACTTGCAAACCAGGCGGCTGATGTGTCTTCCTTGCAGCGGACTCATTATACATTACCTAAAATAAAGACAGATTTACCTGTAAAATAAAAACTAACCTAAGTTACAATTACACCTAACACTACACTATCATTAACTAAATTATTCCTATTTAAAACTAAATACTTACCTGTAAAATAAACCATAAGATAGCTACAATGTAATTAATAATTACATTGTAGCTATTTTAGGATTTATATTTATTTTACAGGTAACTTTGTATTTATTTTAGCTAGTTAGAATAGTTATTAAATAGTTATTAACTATTTAATAACTACCTAGCTAAAATAAAGACAAATTTACCTGTAAAATAAATCCTAACCTAAGTTACAATTAAACCTAACACTACACTATCATTAAATTAATTAAATAAATTACCTACAAATAACTACAATTAAATACAATTAAATAAAGTAACTAAAGTACCAAATATTAAAAATAAATAAGTTACAAACATTTCAAAAATATTACAACAATTTTAAACTACTTACACCTAATCTAAGCCCCCTAATAAAATAACAAAGCCCCCCAAAATAAAAAAATGCCCTACCCTATTCTACATTAAAAAGTTAACAGCTCTATTACCTTACCAGCTCTTAAAAGGGCCTTTTGCGGAGCATGCCCCAAAGAAATCAGCTCTTTTGCCTGTAAAAAAAAATACAACCCCCCCCAACATTAAAACCCACCACCCACATACCCCTACTCTAACCCAAACCCCCCTTAAATAAACCTAACACTACCCCCTGAAGATCATCCTACCTTTAGCCGTCTTCAGCCAGCCGACCACCGATGAAACAGAAGAGGACATCCGCAGCGGCCGAAGTCATCATCCAAGGGGCGCCGAAGAAGTCTTCCATCTGGTTGAAGTCATCATCCAAGGGGCGCTGAAGAAGTCTTCCATCCGATTGAAGTCATCATCCAGACGGCGTCTTCAATCTTCATCCATCCGGAGCGGAGCGGAGCCATCTTCAGACGATCCGACGCATAGCCATCTTCTTCCACCGACGACTTCCCGACGAATGACGGTTCCTTTAAGTGACGTCATCCAAGATGGCGTCCCTCCAATTCCGATTGGCTGATAGGATTCTATCAGCCAATCGGAATTAAGGTAGGAAAAATCTGATTGGCTGATTCAATCAGCCAATCAGATTGAAGTTCAATCTGATTGGCTGATCCAATCAGCCAATCAGATTGAGCTCGCATTCTATTGGCTGATCGGAACAGCCAATAGAATGCAAGCTCAATCTGATTGGCTGATTAAATCAGCCAATCAGATTTTTCCTACCTTAATTCCGATTGGCTGATAGAATCCTATCAGCCAATCGGAATTCGAGGGACGCCATCTTGGATGACGTCACTTAAAGGAACCGTCATTCGTCGGGAAGTCGTCGGTGGAAGAAGATGGCTCCGCGTCGGCTCGTCTGAAGATGGCTCCAGTCTGGATGGATGAAGATTGAAGGCGCCGCCTGGATGATGACTTCAATCGGATGGAAGACTTCTTCAGCGCCCCTTGGATGATGACTTCAATCAGATGGAAGACTTCTTCAGCGCCCCTTGGATGATGACTTCAATTGGATGGAAGACTTCTTCAGTGCCCCTTGGATGATGACTTCGGCCACTGCGGATGTCTGTTCCATCAGTGGTCGGCTGGCTGAAGACGGCTAAAGGTAGGATGATCTTCAGGCGGGTAGTGTTAGGTTTATTTAAGGGGGGTTTGGGTTAGTGTAGGGGTATGTGGGTGGTGGGTTTTAATGTTGGGGGGGTTTGTATTTTTTTTTTACAGGCAAAAGAGCTGATTTCTTTGGGGCATGCCCCGCAAAAGGCCCTTTAAAGGGCTGGTAAGGTAATAGAGCTGTTAACTTTTTAATGTAGAATAGGGTAGGGCATTTTTTTATTTTGGGGGGCTTTGTTATTTTATTAGGGGGCTTAGATTAGGTGTAAGTAGTTTAAAATTGTTGTAATATTTTTTAAATGTTTGTAACTTATTTTTTTATTATTTTTTGTAACTTATTTTTTTTATTTTTGTACTTTAGTTAGTTTATTTAATTGTATTTAATTGTAGTTATTTGTAGGTAATTTATTTAATTAATTTAATGATAGTGTAGTGTTAGGTTTAATTGTAACTTAGGTTAGGATTTATTTTACAGGTAATTTTGTATTTCTTTTAGCTAGGTAGTTATTAAATAGTTAATAACTATTTAATAACTATTCTAACTAGCTAAAATAAATACAAAGTTACCTGTAAAATAAATATAAATCCTAAAATAGCTACAATGTAATTATTAATTACATTGTAGCTATTTTAGGGTTTACTTTACAGGTAAGTATTTAGTTTTAAATATGAATAATTTAGTTAATGATAGTGTACTGTTAGGTGTAATTGTAACTTAGGTTAGTTTTTATTTTACAGGTAAATTTGTCTTTATTTTAACTAGGTAGCTATTAAATAGTTAATAACTATTTAATAGCTATTGTACCTAGTTAAAATAAATTGAAATTTGCCTGTAAAATAAAAATAAATCCTAAGATAGCTACAATATAATTATTTTTTATATTGTAGCTATATTAGGGTTTATTTTAAAGGTAAGTATTTAGTTTTAAATAGGATTAATTTAGTTAATAAGAGTTATAATATTTAGATGTATTTAATTAATGTTTAAGTTAGGGGGGGTTAGGGTTAGACTTAGGTTAAGGGGTTCATAGTTTTATTATAGTGGCGGCGGTGTAGGGGGGCAGGATAGGGGTTAATTAATGTATTATAGGTGGCGACGGTGTAGGGGGGGCAGATTAGGGGTTAATAAGTTTAATATAGGTGGCGGCGGGGTCCGGGAGTGGCGGTTTAGGGGTTAAACAATTTATTTAGTTGCAGCGGGGTCTGGGATTGGCAGGATAGGGGTTAATAAATTTATTATAGGTGGCGGCGGTATAGGGGGGGCAGGATAGGGGTTACTAGGTATAATGTAGGTGGCGGTGGGCTCCGGGAGCGGTGGTTTAGGGGTTAATAAATTTATTATAGTTACGGCAGGGTCTAGGAGCGGCGGTTTAGGGGTTAATAACTTTATTTAGTTGCGGGGGGCTCCGGGGGCGCCGGTATAGGGGGTAGAACAGTGTAGTTTAGTGTGGGTGCTTAGTGACAGGCTAGCAATAAAGCTGGGAAAAAGCTGAAGAGCAGCGAGATCGGATGAGTGATAACTATCACAGTCCGCTGCTCATCGCCCCGTACTTGGTGCGCGGCTTTTTGACAGCTTTATTGATAACTTTGGCGAGATTATTCAGGTCCGTGGCGGCGATGGTAGGCGAGCTTAGGCGGGCGTATTGGGCGGGCGAAGGCAGGTAAGTAGACACGTTGATAACTAGGCCTCACACTCTCTATCTCATACACACA
>NC_069505.1:585918887-585926387 GCF_027579735.1 Bombina bombina
TCTCATACATACACACACTCTCTCTCTCTCTCATACATACATACACACTCTCTCTCTCATACATACACACACTCTCTTTCTCTCTCTCATACATACACACTCTCTCTCTCTCTCTCTCTCTCTCTCTCATACATACACACACTCTCTCTCTCTCTCTCATACATACACACACTCTCTCTCTCTCATACATACATACACACTCTCTCTCTCATACATACACACTCTCTCTCTCTCTCTCTCATACATACACTCTCTCTCTCATACATACACACACTCTATTTCTCTCTCATACATACACACACTCTTTCTCTCTCATACATACATACACTCTCTCTTTCTCTCTCTCATACATACACACACTCTCTCTCTCTCATACATACATAAACACTCACTCTCTCATACATACATACACACACTCTCTTTCTCTCTCTCATACATACACACACTCTCTCTCTCTCTCTCTCTCTCTCTCTCTCATATATACATACACTCTCTCTCTTTCTCTCTCTCTCATACATACACACTCTCTCTCTCATACATACACACTCTCTCTTTCTCTCTCTCATATATACATACACACACTCTCTCTCATACATACATACACACGCTCTCTCTCTCTCTCTCTCATACATACACACACTCTCTTTCTCTCTCACATACATACACACACTCTCTCTCTCTCATACATACATACACTCTCTCTCTCTCATACATGCACACACTCTCTTTCTCTCTCATACATACACACACTCTCTCTCTCTCTCATACATACATACACACTCTCTCTTTCTCTCTCTCATACATACACACACTCTCTTTCTCTCTCTCATACATACATACACACTCACTCTCTCTCTCATACATACACACACTCTCTCTCTCATACATACATACACACTCTCTCTCTCTCTTACATACACACACTCTCTTTCTCTCTCTCATACATACACACACTCTCTCTCATACATACATACATACTCACTTTCTCTCTCTCTCATACATACACACACTCTCTTTCTCATACATATATACACACTCTCTCTCTCTTTCATACATACACACACTCTCTCTCATACATACACACACTCTCTCTCTCATACATACACACTCTCTCTTTCTCTCTCTCATATATACACACTCTCTCTTTCTCTCATATATACACACACACTCTCTCTCTATCTCATACATACACACTCTCTCTCTCATACATACACACTCTCACTTTCTCTCTCTCATACATACACACACACACACACACACACTCTCTCTCTGTATCTCATACATACACACACTATCTCTCATACATACACACTCTCTCTTTCTCTCTCTCATGCATACACACACACTCTCTATCTCATACATACACACACTCTCTCATACATACACACTCTCTCTTTCTCTCTCTCATACATACACACACACTCTCTCTCTATCTCATACATATACACACTCTTTCTCTCATACATACACACTCTCACTTTCTCTCTCTCATACATACACACTCTCTCTCTGTATCTCATACATACACACACTCTCTTTCTCTCTCTCATACATACACACACAGGCCCTTAGTTATCAAGCCGTCAACCTCAAATACGCTGGAATTCCGCAGCGTATTTGTGGCGAGGCTGATTCGCCTTAGTTATCAAACCCTGCTGCCCGGCAAAAGAAGAATATAGTGACGTAAGCTTCGATCCGCCGGACTCAGTCCGACACAGATCGATTCTTACGTCACTCCAGATGTTCCACACACAAGTTCAGCACAATCTGACTACTTTTGCTAGTTATCAAATGACTAGCAGGTACGCTCAGCACTTTTCCGGCCCAGCGTACCTGGTTTTCAATCCGCCGCCCTGGAGGCGGCGGATCCCATAGGAATCAATGGGAGTCTGACCATAGCGAAAGTTCATGTTCGCTGCTGCCCGACATCCCATTGATTCCTATGGGAAACGTCTGCACCTAACACCCTAACATGTACCCCGAGTCTAAACACCCCTAATCTGTCCCCCCCTACACCGCCGCAACTAAATACATTTATTACCCCCTAAACTGCCACTCCCGGCCCCCGCCGCAACCTACATTATACATATTAACCCCTAATCTGCCGCCCCCTACACTGCCGCAACTAAATAAAGTTATTCCCCCCTAAACCGCCGCTCCCGGACCCCGCCGCAACTATAATAAATATGTTAACCCCTAAACTGCTGCTCCCGGACCCCGCCGCCACCTATATAATACCTATTAACCCCTATCCTGCCCCCCCTACACCTCCACCACCTATAATACATTTATTAACCCCTATCCTGCCTCCCCACACTGCCGCAACTATAATAATATGTTAACCCCTAAACCTAAGTCTAACCCTAACACCCACCTAACTTAAATATTAATTAAATACATCTAAATATTATAAGTCTTTTTAACTAAATTATTCCTATTTAAAACTAAATACTTACCTGTAAAATAAACCCTAAGATAGCTACAATATAAATAATAATTATATTGTAGCTATCTTAGGATTTATTTTTATTTTACAGGCAAATTTCAATTTATTTTAACTAGGTACAATAGCTATTAAATAGTTATTAACTATTTAATAGCTACCTAGTTAAAATAAAGACAGATTTACCTGTAAAATAAAAACTAACCTAAGTTACAATTACACCTAACACTACACTATCATTAACTAAATTATTCCTATTTAAAACTAAATACTTACCTGTAAAATAAACCATAAGATAGCTACAATGTAATTAATAATTACATTGTAGCTATTTTAGGATTTATATTTATTTTACAGGTAACTTTGTATTTATTTTAGCTAGTTAGAATAGTTATTAAATAGTTATTAACTATTTAATAACTACCTAGCTAAAAGAAATACAAAATTACCTGTAAAATAAATCCTAACCTAAGTTACAATTAAACCTAACACTACACTATCATTAAATTAATTAAATAAATTACCTACAAATAACTACAATTAAATACAATTAAATAAAGTAACTAAAGTACCAAATATTAAAAATAAATAAGTTACAAACATTTCAAAAATATTACAACAATTTTAAACTACTTACACCTAATCTAAGCCCCCTAATAAAATAACAAAGCCCCCCAAAATAAAAAAATGCCCTACCCTATTCTACATTAAAAAGTTAACAGCTCTATTACCTTACCAGCTCTTAAAAGGGCCTTTTGCGGAGCATGCCCCAAATAAATCAGCTCTTTTGCCTGTAAAAAAAAATACAACCCCCCCCAACATTAAAACCCACCACCCACATACCCCTACTCTAACCCAAACCCCCCTTAAATAAACCTAACACTACCCCCTGAAGATCATCCTACCTTTAGCCGTCTTCAGCCAGCCGACCACCGATGAAACAGAAGAGGACATCCGCAGCGGCCGAAGTCATCATCCAAGGGGCGCCGAAGAAGTCTTCCATCTGGTTGAAGTCATCATCCAAGGGGCGCTGAAGAAGTCTTCCATCCGATTGAAGTCATCATCCAGACAGCGCCTTCAATCTTCATCCATCCGGAGCGGAGCGGAGCCATCTTCAGACGATCCGACACATAGCCATCTTCTTCCACCGACGACTTCCCGACGAATGACGGTTCCTTTAAGTGACGTCATCCAAGATGGCGTCCCTCCAATTCCGATTGGCTGATAGGATTCTATCAGCCAATCGGAATTAAGGTAGGAAAAATCTGATTGGCTGATTCAGTCAGCCAATCAGATTGAAGTTCAATCTGATTGGCTGATCCAATCAGCCAATCAGATTGAGCTCGCATTCTATTGGCTGATCGGAACAGCCAATAGAATGCAAGCTCAATCTGATTGGCTGATTAAATCAGCCAATCAGATTTTTCCTACCTTAATTCCGATTGGCTGATAGAATCCTATCAGCCAATCGGAATTCGAGGGACGCCATCTTGGATGACGTCACTTAAAGGAACCGTCATTCGTCGGGAAGTCGTCGGTGGAAGAAGATGGCTCCGCGTCGGCTCGTCTGAAGATGGCTCCAGTCTGGATGGATGAAGATTGAAGACGCCGCCTGGATGATGACTTCAATCGGATGGAAGACTTCTTCAGCGCCCCTTGGATGATGACTTCAATCAGATGGAAGACTTCTTCAGCGCCCCTTGGATGATGACTTCAATTGGATGGAAGACTTCTTCAGTGCCCCTTGGATGATGACTTCGGCCACTGCGGATGTCTGTTCCATCGGTGGTCGGCTGGCTGAAGACGGCTAAAGGTAGGATGATCTTCAGGCGGGTAGTGTTAGGTTTATTTAAGGGGGGTTTGGGTTAGTGTCGGGGTATGTGGGTGGTGGGTTTTAATGTTGGGGGGGGTTTGTATTTTTTTTTTACAGGCAAAAGAGCTGATTTCTTTGGGGCATGCCCCGCAAAAGGCCCTTTAAAGGGCTGGTAAGGTAATAGAGCTGTTAACTTTTTAATGTAGAATAGGGTAGGGCATTTTTTTATTTTGGGGGGCTTTGTTATTTTATTAGGGGGCTTAGATTAGGTGTAAGTAGTTTAAAATTGTTGTAATATTTTTTAAATGTTTGTAACTTATTTTTTTATTATTTTTTGTAACTTATTTTTTTTTATTTTTGTACTTTAGTTAGTTTATTTAATTGTATTTAATTGTAGTTATTTGTAGGTAATTTATTTAATTAATTTAATGATAGTGTAGTGTTAGGTTTAATTGTAACTTAGGTTAGGATTTATTTTACAGGTAATTTTGTATTTCTTTTAGCTAGGTAGTTATTAAATAGTTAATAACTATTTAATAACTATTCTAACTAGCTAAAATAAATACAAAGTTACCTGTAAAATAAATATAAATCCTAAAATAGCTACAATGTAATTATTAATTACATTGTAGCTATTTTAGGGTTTACTTTACAGGTAAGTATTTAGTTTTAAATATGAATAATTTAGTTAATGATAGTGTAGTGTTAGGTGTAATTGTAACTTAGGTTAGTTTTTATTTTACAGGTAAATTTGTCTTTATTTTAACTAGGTAGCTATTAAATAGTTAATAACTATTTAATAGCTATTGTACCTAGTTAAAATAAATTGAAATTTGCCTGTAAAATAAAAATAAATCCTAAGATAGCTACAATATAATTATTTTTTATATTGTAGCTATATTAGGGTTTATTTTAAAGGTAAGTATTTAGTTTTAAATAGGATTAATTTAGTTAATAAGAGTTATAATATTTAGATGTATTTAATTAATGTTTAAGTTAGGGGGGGTTAGGGTTAGACTTAGGTTAAGGGGTTCATAGTTTTATTATAGTGGCGGCGGTGTAGGGGGGCAGGGTAGGGGTTAATTAATGTATTATAGGTGGCGACGGTGTAGGGGGGGGCAGATTAGGGGTTAATAAGTTTAATATAGGTGGCGGCGGGGTCCGGGAGTGGCGGTTTAGGGGTTAAACAATTTATTTAGTTGCAGCGGGGTCCGGGATTGGCAGGATAGGGGTTAATAAATTTATTATAGGTGGCGGCGGTATAGGGGGGGCAGGATAGGGGTTACTAGGTATAATGTAGGTGGCGGTGGGCTCCGGGAGCGGTGGTTTAGGGGTTAATAAATTTATTATAGTTACGGCGGGGTCTAGGAGCTGCGGTTTAGGGGTTAATAACTTTATTTAGTTGCGGGGGCTCCGGGGGCGCCGGTATAGGGGGTAGAACAGTGTAGTTTAGTGTGGGTGCTTAGTGACAGGCTAGCAATAAAGCTGGGAAAAAGCTGAAGAGCAGCGAGATCGGATGAGTGATAACTATCACAGTCCGCTGCTCATCGCCCCGTACTTGGTGCGCGGCTTTTTGACAGCTTTATTGATAACTTTGGCGAGATTATTCAGGTCCGTGGCGGCGATGGTAGGCGAGCTTAGGCAGGCGTATTGGGCCGGCGAAGGCAGGTAAGTAGACACGTTGATAACTAGGCCTCACACTCTCTATCTCATACACACACACACTCTCTTTCTCTCTCTCATACATACACACACACACACTCTCTCTTTCTCTCTCTCATACATACACACACTCTCTTATACATACACACTCTCTTTCTCTCTCTCATACATACACACACTCTCTCTCTCTCTCATACATACACACACTCTCTTTCTCTCTCTCTCTCATAAATACACACACACACTCTCTCTCATACATACAAACACTCCCTCTCTCTCTCTCTCTCTCTCTCATACATACACACACTCTCTATCTCATACATTCACACGCACACACCCTCTCTCTATCTCATACATACACACTCTCTATCTCATACATACACACACTCTCTCTCATACATATACATACTCTCTTTCTCTCTCTCTCATACATACACACTCTCTCTTTCTCTCATACATACACACACTCTCTTTCGCTCTCTCTCATACATACTCACTCTCTCTTTCATACATACACACACTCTCTCTTTCTCTCATACATACACACACTCTCTCTTTCTCTCATACATACACACACTCTCTCTCTCATACATACACACACTCTCTTTCTCTCTCTCATACATACATACACACTCTCTCTCACACACATACACACACTCTCTCTTTCTCTCATACATATACACACACTCTCTCTATCATACATACACACACTCTCTTTCTCTCATACATACATACACACTCTCTCTCTCTCTTTCATACATACACACACTCCTCTCTTTCTCTCATACATACACACACTCTTTCTCTCACACACATACACACACTCTCTCTCATACACACACTCTCTCTCTCTCATACATACACACACTCTCTCTTTCTCTCTCTCATACATAAATGCACACACTCTCTCTCTCATACACACACACTCTTTCTCTCTCAAAAACATACACACGCACTCTCTCCCTCTCATACACACAGACACACTATTTCTCTCTCTCATACATACACACACTCTCTTTCTCTCTCTCATACATACACTCTCTCTTTCATACATACACATACTCTCTATTTCTCTCTCTCATACATACACACACTCTTTCTCTCTCACACACATACACACACTCTCTCTCATACACACACTCTCTTTCTCTCTCTCATACATAAATGCACAAACTCTCTTTCTCTCTATCATACATACACACTCTCTCTCATACACGCTCTCTTTCTCTCATACATACACACACTCTCTCTCACACATACACACTCTTTCTCTCTCATACATATACACACACTCTCTCTCATATACACAAACACACTTTCTCTCTCTCTCATACATACACACACTCTCTTTCTCTCTCTCACACATAAACACTCTCTCTTTCTCTCTCTCATACATATACACTCTCTCTCTCACACACACACACTCTCTCTCTCTCTCACACACACACATTCTCTTTCTCTCACACACACTCACTCTCACACACACATTCTCTTTCACACACACAGTCTCTCTGACACACAGTCTCTTTCTCTCTCGCACACACACTCTTTCTCTCTCGCACACACACTCTCTCTTTCTCCC
>NC_069505.1:585931387-586086387 GCF_027579735.1 Bombina bombina
AGGTAGGCATATGATTTCCATTTGATGTGCCAGAACCAATAATAAATAGTTTCTAAGTCCCACTTGACTAAATGTTATCATATAGGCATTGGTGCATTCAGCCAGTAAAAGTGTCAGCTCTAGAGACACAGAGCAGTGCTTCTTCCCAGAAACCAATAGGGTCAATAAAGGGACATGGGTATAATGTAGATATGTGTTTAAAACATGTTATAACATTAGATGAAGAGGAATATCGCAACCATGTCATATTTGGTATCAAACTGATTCTCACAATGTAAATAAGAGATTGCCTTTCCGTCTATATGAAAATGGATGTATCTAGCAGAAATTATAATGTGTTCTCTGATTTCAGGCAAATACTTAGAGTTTATGGACTGCCGTAAAAGATAGGGGGCTTCTTTGCCCTGCAAAGAGGGTTGGACAAGCAATCTGATCTCCTGAAAATTGTATAAAGTTTTTGTGTATTAACATGTAAAATTGTCATTCTTACAAGGGAAGCTGTTACGAACGGAGTAAGGACCCATTGCTTCATACACACACTCTCTATTTCTCTCTCTCATATATACACACACTCTTTCTAACACACATACACACTCTCTCTCATACACACACACACTCTCTCTTTCTCTCTCTCATACATACAAAAACTCTCTCTTTCTCTCTCTCATACATAAATGCACACACTCTCTCTTTCTCTCATACATAAACACTCTTTCTCTCTCACATGCATACACACTCTCTCTCATACACACATTCTCTCTCTCATACTTACACACTCTCTCACACACATACACACACTCTCTCACACACACAGACACACTCTTTCTCTCTCATACATACACTCTCTCTCACACACACACTCTCTCTCTCACACACACTCTCTCTCTCACACACACATTCTCTTTCTCTCACACATACACATTCTCTCTCGCACACACACTCTCTTTCTCTCTCGCACACACACTCTCTCTCCCTCACACATTCTTTTTCTCTCACACACACTCTCTTTCTCCCTCTCAAACACATACACACTCGCTTTCTCTCTCTCTCATACATACACACTCTATCACACACACACATTCTCTCTCTCCCACACACACACATTCTCTTTCTCTCTTGCACACACACTCACTCTCTCTTTCTCATACATACACACACTCTCTCTTTCTCTCTCTCATACATACACACTCTCTCACACACACACTCTTTCTCACACACACACACATTCTCTTTCTCTCACACACACACATTCTTTCTCTCTCGCACACACTCTCTCTCTCCCTCACACACACAGTCATACGCACACATACACACTCATATACACACACTTTTTCAGTTATACACACACTCTCTCATACACTTATACTCTCTCTCACACACACACTGATACACATACACACTCTCTCTCTCTCTCATACATACACTCTAACTTTCTCTCTCCCACACATTCTCTTTCACTCACACACACACACTCATATATACACACAGACTCATACACACAATCTCTCTCTCACATACACATTCTCTTTCTCTCTCACACACTCTCTCTCTCTCACACACACATACATACATTATCTTTCTTTCACACACACACACACACACACTATCTCTCTCTCTCTCTCTCTCACACACACACACATTATATTATATAAGTTTAGTGCACTGCAGAGCTGCTGAACAGATAGGGCTATGTTAGGAAAGCAGCTCTGTTGCACAGCAAGCCTACAATGTGCTAATGCTGTACCAACCCCTGACAAGCAAACCGTGTGATACAGACACTCTGCCATGTGTGTTGCAGTGTCATTGTGCAAATAGATATTTATCAAACATTATTTCTATATGTGAATAACAAGCTGTTAGATTATGTTATAGTGCATAACATGGTATGTTATTCCTGCACACTAGTATATTGCTTTCTGTATGGTATTTTTCTGCGTGACTATGTATCCAGATATACATACACGAGACAAAACCAACTACGCTGCCCTATGCCAACAGTGAGACACTAAGCACTTACCTGAAACAGCCATGCATGGGGCTGACAGTATGCAACACCATAACTTCATTGGCTGAATCCTTACAGGGTCTCTCGCTATGGCTGCTGGGAAATTGAGTTTTACTGAGAGTATTCTCTTTTTAATATGTAAGTGCATGAACTACTATTAGAACACAGTAACCGCAGGAGAAGGGTTGGATACCATTTCTAGATATGCTTTAGAGTCATACCCTGTGCTTAGTGGTATGATTCAGCCTGTTCTCATTAGTTCAGAAAGTGTATAGAACCTGATCTTAAAATGTAGAAACTGTATAGGTTCTTGTCATGAATACCTCATGATTTAGCTGCCAAGGGGTTAAGTCTTTAGTTTGTGAGCTAAAAAGAGTTGTTTGTTTTTTAAGAAGAACTGTGCAATGTGTTAGGTAGGCATATGATTTCCATTTGATGTGCCAGAACCAATAATAAATAGTTTCTAAGTCCCACTTGACTAAATGTTATCATATAGGCATTGGTGCATTCAGCCAGTAAAAGTGTCAGCTCTAGAGACACAGAGCAGTGCTTCTTCCCAGAAACCAATAGGGTCAATAAAGGGACATGGGTATAATGTAGATATGTGTTTAAAACATGTTATAACATTAGATGAAGAGGAATATCGCAACCATGTCATATTTGGTATCAAACTGATTCTCACAATGTAAATAAGAGATTGCCTTTCCGTCTATATGAAAATGGATGTATCTAGCAGAAATTATAATGTGTTCTCTGATTTCAGGCAAATACTTAGAGTTTATGGACTGCCGTAAAAGATAGGGGGCTTCTTTGCCCTGCAAAGAGGGTTGGACAAGCAATCTGATCTCCTGAAAATTGTATAAAGTTTTTGTGTATTAACATGTAAAATTGTCATTCTTACAAGGGAAGCTGTTACGAACGGAGTAAGGACCCATTGCTTCATACACACACTCTCTATTTCTCTCTCTCATATATACACACACTCTTTCTAACATACATACACACTCTCTCTCATACACACACACACTCTCTCTTTCTCTCTCTCTCTCATACATACAAAAACTCTCTCTTTCTCTCTCTCATACATAAATGCACACACTCTCTCTTTCTCTCATACATAAACACTCTTTCTCTCTCACATACATACACACTCTCTCTCATACACACATTCTCTCTCTCATACTTACACACTCTCTCACACACATACACACACTCTCTCACACACACAGACACACTCTTTCTCTCTCATACATACACTCTCTCTCACACACACACTCTCTCTCACACACACACTCTCTCTCTCACACACACATTCTCTTTCTCTCACACATACACATTCTCTTTCTCTCTCGCACACACACTCTCTTTCTCTCTCGCACACACACTCTCTCTCCCTCACACATTCTTTTTCTCTCACACACACTCTCTTTCTCCCTCTCAAACACATACACACTCGCTTTCTCTCTCTCTCATACATACACACTCTATCACACACACACATTCTCTCTCTCCCACACACACACATTCTCTTTCTCTCTTGCACACACACTCACTCTCTCTTTCTCATACATACACACACTCTCTCTTTCTCTCTCTCATACATACACACTCTCTCACACACACACTCTTTCTCACACACACATACATTCTCTTTCTCTCACACACACACATTCTTTCTCTCTCGCACACACTCTCTCTCTCCCTCACACACACAGTCATACGCACACATACACACACTTTTTCAGTTATACACACACTCTCTCATACACTTATACTCTCTCTCACACACACACTGATACACATACACACTCTCTCTCTCTCATACATACACTCTAACTTTCTCTCTCCCACACATTCTCTTTCACTCACACACACACACACACTCATATATACACACAGACTCATACACACAATCTCTCTCTCACATACACATTCTCTTTCTCTCTCACACACTCTCTCTCTCTCACACACACATACATTATCTTTCTTTCACACACACACACACACACACACACTATCTCTCTCTCTCTCACACACACACACACACATTATATTATATAAGTTTAGTGCACTGCAGAGCTGCTGAACAGATAGGGCTATGTTAGGAAAGCAGCTCTGTTGCACAGCAAGCCTACAATGTGCTAATGCTGTACCAACCCCTGACAAGCAAACCGTGTGATACAGACACTCTGCCATGTGTGTTGCAGTGTCATTGTGCAAATAGATATTTATCAAACATTATTTCTATATGTGAATAACAAGCTGTCAGATTATGTTATAGTGAATAACATGGTATGTTATTCCTGCACACTAGTATATTGCTTTCTGTATGGTATTTTTCTGCGTGACTATGTATCCAGATATACATACACGAGACAAAACCAACTACGCTGCCCTGTGCCAACAGTGAGACACTAAGCACTTACCTGAAACAGCCATGCATGGGGCTGACAGTATGCAACACCATAACTTCATTGGCTGAATCCTTACAGGGTCTCTCGCTATGGCTGCTGGGAAATTGAGTTTTACTGAGAGTATTCTCTTTTTAATATGTAAGTGCATGAACTACTATTAGAACACAGTAACCGCAGGAGAAGGGTTGGATACCATTTCTAGATATGCTTTAGAGTCATACCCTGTGCTTAGTGGTATGATTCAGCCTGTTCTCATTAGTTCAGAAAGTGTATAGAACCTGATCTTAAAATGTAGAAACTGTATAGGTTCTTGTCATGAATACCTCATGATTTAGCTGCCAAGGGGTTAAGTCTTTAGTTTGTGAGCTAAAAAGAGTTGTTTGTTTTTTAAGAAGAACTGTGCAATGTGTTAGGTAGGCATATGATTTCCATTTGATGTGCCAGAACCAATAATAAATAGTTTCTAAGTCCCACTTGACTAAATGTTATCATATAGGCATTGGTGCATTCAGCCAGTAAAAGTGTCAGCTCTAGAGACACAGAGCAGTGCTTCTTCCCAGAAACCAATAGGGTCAATAAAGGGACATGGGTATAATGTAGATATGTGTTTAAAACATGTTATAACATTAGATGAAGAGGAATATCGCAACCATGTCATATTTGGTATCAAACTGATTCTCACAATGTAAATAAGAGATTGCCTTTCCGTCTATATGAAAATGGATGTATCTAGCAGAAATTATAATGTGTTCTCTGATTTCAGGCAAAGACTTAGAGTTTATGGACTGCCGTAAAAGATAGGGGGCTTCTTTGCCCTGCAAAGAGGGTTGGACAAGCAACCTGATCTCCTGAAAATTGTATAAAGTTTTTGTGTATTAACATGTAAAATTGTCATTCTTACAAGGGAAGCTGTTACGAACGGAGTAAGGACCCATTGCTTCATGCCATCTCCCTGGCACAGATACCAAAACTAGTACAGTATAAGGTTCTGCTATTTTCTTCTTTTTATTTTAAACTGTTTGCTTGTATAAATCTATTTGTTAACATCTTTTTATTAATAATGCATTGTGCTAATTTTTTGCATAATAAATAATTCAGTTATTAAGTTTTTTGCATTTGTCTAATATTTAAACCACGTTACTGAAAGAGACTGGTAGTATTAAGACTGATAGTATTAGTACTGTGATTTTATGTTATATGTTTGCCAAATTGTAATCTCGGGTTTCCTTAAGATTTCTCATATTATATAATATTAAGTGGTGGCAGCTAGTTATAGTTTAGTGTGGGTGGCATTAAAGGGGAGTTTTGGGCATTTCTTTTATGTCTAATACAGACTAGAGAGTGTTGTTAACCCTTGCACCCACTGAACTAAGTCACAAGCTTGCCTGAAGTGGCTATATTGTGACAGATTAGTGACAGTAGAAGGGGTCTGATAACCCTTTCTGTGCCAAAAAAGTTACTGGTGCAGGGTTGGTTAACCTTGGTTGTCACAGTTCTGTATTATAGAGAAGTCGGAGAACCTGTTGCTAAAATTTTGGAATCCCACCAGAACCTGTAGATAAAATTTTGGAATCACACCACTGTGCTGATATGGGGCGCAAGCAGGAAATTTTAGTACTGCAGTAATATAGGAGCATAGATATGATAATAGCTGCAGAACTACAACTCCCATGATTACTTTCACAGAAGGGGCGTGACTAACAGAGTCAATAATAGCTTATGAGGTTTTTTTTAGTAAGGAGGAGGTAAATCTTTGTCTCTGGTTACTATTATCCAGGGAAGATTGTTCTGAGCTGAGTGTGTTTCACAAAGCCAGAGCCCCTACTGTATATTTAACTATAGTCATATACTCTTCAGTCTTAATTGGCATTGATGTGCTATTTAAAAATGTATATTACAAGCATTTTCTCAATCATTTGCTTCAGTAAATTTGGAATGCTATAACTGTACTGGGAGTCTGTCCCAGTGTGTGGGGCTTGGTGTGGATATATACACATACATATTCACACATATATTGTTATGAGCCGTGGTTAAATCTGATTGATTATGAAAGTGGGTCACAACTGCAGTTACCGTTCTGTACTACTTGCAAAAAATAGTAGAGAATGTATGCTGATTGTAGGTAAGAAGTTACTTATTATATGGCAACAAAGTAACTTGTACAAAGGCACCAGAGCTTGGTTTATAGTAAATCTGTGCATCAGTGATGTCACAGCAGGGGAGGGTCCATCAGTTTGGGAAATGGAGGACAGGTTTGGCAATAACGGCTGAGTTTCCCAGATAGTGAATGTGTGAAGGAAACACAAAGGAGGTCCTCTCAGGAAGTAAGCGAGTTAGTAAAACTCATGCAAGTGAAGGACGAGCATCTAGTCCTGTAACCGGAGGCGGTTTTGTGTCAGTGCGGTCCGGCTTGAATGAGAACATGGAAATCTGTAGGAGAATGCTGTTAGACAGCCGATGCAAAGCTGCAATGAGATCAGCTGAATTATTGCAGCAGCGACTGCAGGGAATAAACAGGGTATTTGCGGTATGCGAATCCACTCAGGAAATGCAGGAAGTTAGCTAGGAGAGCTTAGTCAGTAACTGGAGCAGAAATTAGAGCGTGAACTCAGAGCGTCCTCCGTTACAAAATACTAGGCACCGGAAAGGGAGCGTGACTAGTTTATATAGCCTGTGAAGTAAAAAGCAGTTGTACTGGATTTAAAGGAACAGCGTTCCTGACATATATACATACACATCTTTTGTTGGAAAACAGGGACGCAAACTCAGGAGCCAGTGTTCTCGCAGATCAGCCAATTAATCAGATTAGGATTAGCCAATTACATCACTTCTGGTTACGTGAAATCAGCTGTTTGACGGCAAATTCACTCACTGCGCATGCACTCCACCTCGCTGATATCTGAGGCACCAGCTCCTACTGAGGATAAGTGTGCAGTATGTATGTATATGCATTTGTGATTGGATGATCGCTGTCACATGATAGTATGGGCAGGGAAAAGGGGAGTAACTTTGAAATGTGTAAGAAAAAAAATCTACAGCTCATTTGAAAGTCAGAAGAATTACTGCACTGTATTTTTAGTATGCATTTATTAATTATGCAATTCTTCTGCATTCAATGGTCCTTTAACAAAAGTGTTGATTGTGTTTGCTGCCTATTTAGCAAGCCCTATACATTCAGTAGAAAGTGCAAAGCTTTAGTAGCACGCTCTCTTTGCATATACAAGTCATTCTTTTTTACCACCTTTGAAACCCAGTGTTATCTGTTAGTGACTACTACTGTGCTGTCAAACACACCTAAATATACTATAGAAAAGCTTAAAGGATCCCTCAATGCAGTAGAATTACATCATTATCAAATACATAATAAAAAGACAATTATTTACACCTACTCTGAATTTTTAAATAAACAGTAGATTTTTATCTGACACATTTATTTTTCTACCATTTTCCGGCTCCCTGTATCATGTGACAGGCATCAGCCAATCACAGACTAGTATATGCATACCCTGTGAGCTTGTGCACATACTCAGTCGGATCTTGTTCCGAATATAAAAAGACTGTGCAAATTTGACAATGGAAGTAAATAGGAATTTAAAAGCCATCATAGTCCAAAAATGAGATGCACATTAGAGCATGTAATTTTAAGTCTGTTGACCCTGCACTGGTGTGTTTATCCCCCCCCCCCCGCCAAAGGGCTTAAACACACAGTAGAAGTGACGCTCAGGACCTACAGAGCTCTGTGGCACTTCTACTATTGCCTTTTTTTCCTTTTTCATTACCCAAACTCTTGCCTTGTTTAGAGGAACCAAAGCAGACATTGCAAAACTTGATATATATTGCAGTACCATCGTATCACCTCTGCTGAAGCTAATTATGAAGCTATATAAAAAAGAAGCTTCTACAATAGACAATGACGGGCTTATGAAGTCTGTAACGTAAACTTCTCTCAGGAATTGGGAAACCCACAATTTACAGGAAAAAGGGGGCAAAATACAAATGAAAGTATATGGTATTTTTTAGTGAGCATAAACAATTTATATTACAGTGTCAAAGTGTGTCTTGTCCTTTTATGTTGAAATAATTTTTATTAGGGAAGAATACAATCACACTGAATCAATAATTACACTGGTATGTCATGTACAAATTCTATACCAATTATTCATAGTCTCCTATACAAACATTGTAACACAACATTACCTGACCAAAATTCTGAAGAATAATTTCACTGTGTTCAGATTCCTCTCCAAATTTAATAAGAAAAAATTAAATAGGGAGAAAGAAATAGAGTAATAGGAATAAAAAAGAAAATTTGATTAAAAGGTGGGTAAGAAATAGATAAGATTAAGATAGATGCTTATCTTATTGTTTCTTTTGTCTTTAGGGTTCTTCTGCCAGACCACCGGATCCTCTTCCTTATCTCTGTCGCTGTCAAACAAGCTTTCCCCCCCCCCTCAACTCTAGATCCCAATGTTCCACTGTCACACGTTTGTCTTGTACATTATCCAATAAAACCATGTTATGTCTTGTCATTTTAAAGGTTCAATTATGCAATAGAAGTACAGTGGCCTAATAATACTTACATTTTAATTGGTTGAAAAGTCTGTCCCATGTACGAGTAGAGCGACCTAAGGAAATTACCATGTAAAAGCTAATGGCAGTGATACTTTCTTGGGCAACAATGTTAATTCAACTTTAAAAAAAACTTTAAAAAAAACTTCATAAATTAAAACTTTTCAACACAGTAGAATTTGCTAAAGTGGATTCAAAACATGCACTGTATTTAAAGCATTCCCCCTTGTTTATCATACAATACTAAATGTTTAAAAACCAGAAAGGTATATTATTATTAGCGATGGGGAAAAATAAAACGTAGCCACATAAAATGTTATAGAGAAGTTATATGTTGCAATAAAAACAATTTAGGGATTGGTTATATTAAGCAATCAAAGTTAGAGGAAAAGGTTATTATGTACAACTGGTAATATTGCAGGGGTACTAAACATAAACAAATAAAATAATTTAATGTTAAAGGGGCATGAAACCCAAACATTTTCATTCATGATTCAGACAGAACAGTTTTTTTCTCAACCCGGTCCCTCAAGTTCCCATAACAGGCCAGATTTTCCTAATATCTGAGCTAGAGCACAAATTAAATAATCAGCTGATTAGTAACCATGGTTACTAATCTGCTCTCACCCATAAGATGATTATTTCACCTGTGCTCTAGTTAAGATATTATGAAAACCTGGCCTGATATAGGTACTTGAGGACCGAGGTTGAAAAAACTTAGAAAGAACATTCAATTTTATGTTGAAGAAGCAGCAAAACACAACTGGGAGCTAGCTGAGCACATTTTCCAAGTCAATGACAAGAGGCATATATGTGCAGCCACCAATTAGCAACTAGCTCCTTGTAGTACATCTCTGTTCCTGAGCCTACCTAGGTATGCTTCCAACAAAGGATAACAAGAGAATAAAGCAAATGAGGTGATACAAGTAAATTGAAAAGTTGTTTAAAATTGCATGCCCTATCTAAACCGTGACTTTTTTCATTTTTATGTTACCGTCCATTTAAGAATGTGCACTAACTAGAAAACATGGGTATTTGGATTTAAATGTAACCCCCCACAACAGATGTTTCATATTCGTTGCATTGTTTTGTAAATAAAAGACAAGGATCCTTTAACGAAAACCCCCCCAAATAAAATTAAAAAAAATGTTGTTTTGCTCATGTGATTAAAGTCACTGCTCTAAAAACGTAAAAAAGGCTTCAAATTTACATTACTCAATAACAATCAGCATTGTCAGCTGATCTCTGTGTCAGCCAATAAAAGTGTAAGCTTTACTTTTGTTCTAGACATCCTGATCCTATTAAAACACACACACATAAATAAACTAGCTACTACAGGTACAAATCCCCAAATCCAGGTTTCCAAAATTCAGAATGATTTCAAAATCCAAACTTTTAAATTAACATTTTTTGTTTTGTTTTAAATAAAGTTATTAAAAATGTCCATTATTCCCTGCTAGTAAATCAAAGTCTTATCTTCCTGTGCCTTTGGTTGGGTTAGTCTTTATTTAAAGCAACAACTATTACATTTCTGATTACAGCACTGTACAAACTTCCTGATTGTACTATATAAACAAAAGTATTAAAAATGATATATAACTACCTAAGCTATATCATGACATGTAAGTATTGCCTAAATGGCATAAGGGGGTCGATATATTAAAGGGACACTCAGGTTAAATTAAATTTTCATGATTCAGATACAGCATGTAATTTTCAACAACTTTCCAATTTACTTCAATTAAAAAAAAATGTGCAGTCTTTTATATTTACAATTTTTGAGTCACCAGATCCTACTGAGCATGTGCAAGAATTCACAGACTATACGTATATGCATTTGTGATTGGCTGATTGCTATCACATGGTACAAGGGGAGTGGAAATATACATAACTTTGAAATTTGTTATAAAAAAAATCTACTACTCATTTGAAGTTCAGACTAAGTGCTATTGCATTGTCTTGTTATCTTGCATTTGTTGATTATGCAAATCTAATGTGTTGACTGGCATTTAGCGAGGTCGAGCTACAGTGAATCATGTCCGCTCGCATCTTGTTAAATTTACCCCAAGCTATTGTTGTGTACAATTGGTTCCATTTTACAGAGGCAAATTAACAAATATTCCACAAAAACAAACCTTTTTCCCATCCTAAGCAGCTTGGATAAATTGTTTTGTATCTGTACTTAACTTTATTTCAGTTGAATATGCTGTTTATCTGCACCTTTGCTACCCTGATGAGGTTCCTCATAGGAAATGGCGAACAGATTTTAGAGCAACCTCATTAATAAAATATCAGACAAAAGCAAATCCTTTTTTTTGGGATGATTCATTTGAAACACATTTTTGTCTCTCCACATGTGTACTAACTAGTGCATATATATTGTAGTAAAATGTACCAAACCACCATATAAGTATGTATTTTATACCCCATTGGGCTAATGTTTACTGACACACTTCCCCCCAGCCACCGCTCAGTACCAAACTTTTTTTCTAAATGACATACCAGGCGGTACAGCCAATCACAACCTTTACTGCCCACTTGTCAGGGTGCAAGGAATCAGACTGAGACGAGAAGTGCAAACAAAATCACACCTTTATTAATAGCAAAAAATAATAAAAAGTCCACAAGTCAAATAACAAGCCAGGAATCAAAACCAGAGCTGGTAGTCAGACCAGACGAGCCGAGTCAAGAGCCAAAGCGAATAGTCAGATGAGCCGAGTCAGGAGCCAAAGCAAATAGTAAGACGAGCCAAGTCAGGAGCCAAAGCGAATAGTCAAACGAGCCAAGTCAGGAGCCAAAGCGAGTAGTCAGAGGAGACAGAATCAGGAACAAGGAAAACAGCAGAGTCAGGAACAAGCCAGGGATCAGGAACCAGGAGGGACGTCCGACAGCCAGGTAATACACAGGAGCTCTCACAAACATGTATGACACAACGCAAGGGCAAAGCATACTAAACAGAGGCCCATACCCTGTGCTTAGTGGTATGATTCAGCCTGTTCTCATTAGTTCAGAAAGTGTATAGAACCTGATCTTAAAATGTAGAAACTGTATAGGTTCTTGTCATGAATACCTCATGATTTAGCTGCCAAGGGGTTAAGTCTTTAGTTTGTGAGCTAAAAAGAGTTGTTTGTTTTTTAAGAAGAACTGTGCAATGTGTTAGGTAGGCATATGATTTCCATTTGATGTGCCAGAACCAATAATAAATAGTTTCTAAGTCCCACTTGACTAAATGTTATCATATAGGCATTGGTGCATTCAGCCAGTAAAAGTGTCAGCTCTAGAGACACAGAGCAGTGCTTCTTCCCAGAAACCAATAGGGTCAATAAAGGGACATGGGTATAATGTAGATATGTGTTTAAAACATGTTATAACATTAGATGAAGAGGAATATCGCAACCATGTCATATTTGGTATCAAACTGATTCTCACAATGTAAATAAGAGATTGCCTTTCCGTCTATATGAAAATGGATGTATCTAGCAGAAATTATAATGTGTTCTCTGATTTCAGGCAAAGACTTAGAGTTTATGGACTGCCGTAAAAGATAGGGGGCTTCTTTGCCCTGCAAAGAGGGTTGGACAAGCAACCTGATCTCCTGAAAATTGTATAAAGTTTTTGTGTATTAACATGTAAAATTGTCATTCTTACAAGGGAAGCTGTTACGAACGGAGTAAGGACCCATTGCTTCATGCCATCTCCCTGGCACAGATACCAAAACTAGTACAGTATAAGGTTCTGCTATTTTCTTCTTTTTATTTTAAACTGTTTGCTTGTATAAATCTATTTGTTAACATCTTTTTATTAATAATGCATTGTGCTAATTTTTTGCATAATAAATAATTCAGTTATTAAGTTTTTTGCATTTGTCTAATATTTAAACCACGTTACTGAAAGAGACTGGTAGTATTAAGACTGATAGTATTAGTACTGTGATTTTATGTTATATGTTTGCCAAATTGTAATCTCGGGTTTCCTTAAGATTTCTCATATTATATAATATTAAGTGGTGGCAGCTAGTTATAGTTTAGTGTGGGTGGCATTAAAGGGGAGTTTTGGGCATTTCTTTTATGTCTAATACAGACTAGAGAGTGTTGTTAACCCTTGCACCCACTGAACTAAGTCACAAGCTTGCCTGAAGTGGCTATATTGTGACAGATTAGTGACAGTAGAAGGGGTCTGATAACCCTTTCTGTGCCAAAAAAGTTACTGGTGCAGGGTTGGTTAACCTTGGTTGTCACAGTTCTGTATTATAGAGAAGTCGGAGAACCTGTTGCTAAAATTTTGGAATCCCACCAGAACCTGTAGATAAAATTTTGGAATCACACCACTGTGCTGATATGGGGCGCAAGCAGGAAATTTTAGTACTGCAGTAATATAGGAGCATAGATATGATAATAGCTGCAGAACTACAACTCCCATGATTACTTTCACAGAAGGGGCGTGACTAACAGAGTCAATAATAGCTTATGAGGTTTTTTTTAGTAAGGAGGAGGTAAATCTTTGTCTCTGGTTACTATTATCCAGGGAAGATTGTTCTGAGCTGAGTGTGTTTCACAAAGCCAGAGCCCCTACTGTATATTTAACTATAGTCATATACTCTTCAGTCTTAATTGGCATTGATGTGCTATTTAAAAATGTATATTACAAGCATTTTCTCAATCATTTGCTTCAGTAAATTTGGAATGCTATAACTGTACTGGGAGTCTGTCCCAGTGTGTGGGGCTTGGTGTGGATATATACACATACATATTCACACATATATTGTTATGAGCCGTGGTTAAATCTGATTGATTATGAAAGTGGGTCACAACTGCAGTTACCGTTCTGTACTACTTGCAAAAAATAGTAGAGAATGTATGCTGATTGTAGGTAAGAAGTTACTTATTATATGGCAACAAAGTAACTTGTACAAAGGCACCAGAGCTTGGTTTATAGTAAATCTGTGCATCAGTGATGTCACAGCAGGGGAGGGTCCATCAGTTTGGGAAATGGAGGACAGGTTTGGCAATAACGGCTGAGTTTCCCAGATAGTGAATGTGTGAAGGAAACACAAAGGAGGTCCTCTCAGGAAGTAAGCGAGTTAGTAAAACTCATGCAAGTGAAGGACGAGCATCTAGTCCTGTAACCGGAGGCGGTTTTGTGTCAGTGCGGTCCGGCTTGAATGAGAACATGGAAATCTGTAGGAGAATGCTGTTAGACAGCCGATGCAAAGCTGCAATGAGATCAGCTGAATTATTGCAGCAGCGACTGCAGGGAATAAACAGGGTATTTGCGGTATGCGAATCCACTCAGGAAATGCAGGAAGTTAGCTAGGAGAGCTTAGTCAGTAACTGGAGCAGAAATTAGAGCGTGAACTCAGAGCGTCCTCCGTTACAAAATACTAGGCACCGGAAAGGGAGCGTGACTAGTTTATATAGCCTGTGAAGTAAAAAGCAGTTGTACTGGATTTAAAGGAACAGCGTTCCTGACATATATACATACACATCTTTTGTTGGAAAACAGGGACGCAAACTCAGGAGCCAGTGTTCTCGCAGATCAGCCAATTAATCAGATTAGGATTAGCCAATTACATCACTTCTGGTTACGTGAAATCAGCTGTTTGACGGCAAATTCACTCACTGCGCATGCACTCCACCTCGCTGATATCTGAGGCACCAGCTCCTACTGAGGATAAGTGTGCAGTATGTATGTATATGCATTTGTGATTGGATGATCGCTGTCACATGATAGTATGGGCAGGGAAAAGGGGAGTAACTTTGAAATGTGTAAGAAAAAAAATCTACAGCTCATTTGAAAGTCAGAAGAATTACTGCACTGTATTTTTAGTATGCATTTATTAATTATGCAATTCTTCTGCATTCAATGGTCCTTTAACAAAAGTGTTGATTGTGTTTGCTGCCTATTTAGCAAGCCCTATACATTCAGTAGAAAGTGCAAAGCTTTAGTAGCACGCTCTCTTTGCATATACAAGTCATTCTTTTTTACCACCTTTGAAACCCAGTGTTATCTGTTAGTGACTACTACTGTGCTGTCAAACACACCTAAATATACTATAGAAAAGCTTAAAGGATCCCTCAATGCAGTAGAATTACATCATTATCAAATACATAATAAAAAGACAATTATTTACACCTACTCTGAATTTTTAAATAAACAGTAGATTTTTATCTGACACATTTATTTTTCTACCATTTTCCGGCTCCCTGTATCATGTGACAGGCATCAGCCAATCACAGACTAGTATATGCATACCCTGTGAGCTTGTGCACATACTCAGTCGGATCTTGTTCCGAATATAAAAAGACTGTGCAAATTTGACAATGGAAGTAAATAGGAATTTAAAAGCCATCATAGTCCAAAAATGAGATGCACATTAGAGCATGTAATTTTAAGTCTGTTGACCCTGCACTGGTGTGTTTATCCCCCCCCCCCCGCCAAAGGGCTTAAACACACAGTAGAAGTGACGCTCAGGACCTACAGAGCTCTGTGGCACTTCTACTATTGCCTTTTTTTCCTTTTTCATTACCCAAACTCTTGCCTTGTTTAGAGGAACCAAAGCAGACATTGCAAAACTTGATATATATTGCAGTACCATCGTATCACCTCTGCTGAAGCTAATTATGAAGCTATATAAAAAAGAAGCTTCTACAATAGACAATGACGGGCTTATGAAGTCTGTAACGTAAACTTCTCTCAGGAATTGGGAAACCCACAATTTACAGGAAAAAGGGGGCAAAATACAAATGAAAGTATATGGTATTTTTTAGTGAGCATAAACAATTTATATTACAGTGTCAAAGTGTGTCTTGTCCTTTTATGTTGAAATAATTTTTATTAGGGAAGAATACAATCACACTGAATCAATAATTACACTGGTATGTCATGTACAAATTCTATACCAATTATTCATAGTCTCCTATACAAACATTGTAACACAACATTACCTGACCAAAATTCTGAAGAATAATTTCACTGTGTTCAGATTCCTCTCCAAATTTAATAAGAAAAAATTAAATAGGGAGAAAGAAATAGAGTAATAGGAATAAAAAAGAAAATTTGATTAAAAGGTGGGTAAGAAATAGATAAGATTAAGATAGATGCTTATCTTATTGTTTCTTTTGTCTTTAGGGTTCTTCTGCCAGACCACCGGATCCTCTTCCTTATCTCTGTCGCTGTCAAACAAGCTTTCCCCCCCCCCTCAACTCTAGATCCCAATGTTCCACTGTCACACGTTTGTCTTGTACATTATCCAATAAAACCATGTTATGTCTTGTCATTTTAAAGGTTCAATTATGCAATAGAAGTACAGTGGCCTAATAATACTTACATTTTAATTGGTTGAAAAGTCTGTCCCATGTACGAGTAGAGCGACCTAAGGAAATTACCATGTAAAAGCTAATGGCAGTGATACTTTCTTGGGCAACAATGTTAATTCAACTTTAAAAAAAACTTTAAAAAAAACTTCATAAATTAAAACTTTTCAACACAGTAGAATTTGCTAAAGTGGATTCAAAACATGCACTGTATTTAAAGCATTCCCCCTTGTTTATCATACAATACTAAATGTTTAAAAACCAGAAAGGTATATTATTATTAGCGATGGGGAAAAATAAAACGTAGCCACATAAAATGTTATAGAGAAGTTATATGTTGCAATAAAAACAATTTAGGGATTGGTTATATTAAGCAATCAAAGTTAGAGGAAAAGGTTATTATGTACAACTGGTAATATTGCAGGGGTACTAAACATAAACAAATAAAATAATTTAATGTTAAAGGGGCATGAAACCCAAACATTTTCATTCATGATTCAGACAGAACAGTTTTTTTCTCAACCCGGTCCCTCAAGTTCCCATAACAGGCCAGATTTTCCTAATATCTGAGCTAGAGCACAAATTAAATAATCAGCTGATTAGTAACCATGGTTACTAATCTGCTCTCACCCATAAGATGATTATTTCACCTGTGCTCTAGTTAAGATATTATGAAAACCTGGCCTGATATAGGTACTTGAGGACCGAGGTTGAAAAAACTTAGAAAGAACATTCAATTTTATGTTGAAGAAGCAGCAAAACACAACTGGGAGCTAGCTGAGCACATTTTCCAAGTCAATGACAAGAGGCATATATGTGCAGCCACCAATTAGCAACTAGCTCCTTGTAGTACATCTCTGTTCCTGAGCCTACCTAGGTATGCTTCCAACAAAGGATAACAAGAGAATAAAGCAAATGAGGTGATACAAGTAAATTGAAAAGTTGTTTAAAATTGCATGCCCTATCTAAACCGTGACTTTTTTCATTTTTATGTTACCGTCCATTTAAGAATGTGCACTAACTAGAAAACATGGGTATTTGGATTTAAATGTAACCCCCCACAACAGATGTTTCATATTCGTTGCATTGTTTTGTAAATAAAAGACAAGGATCCTTTAACGAAAACCCCCCCAAATAAAATTAAAAAAAATGTTGTTTTGCTCATGTGATTAAAGTCACTGCTCTAAAAACGTAAAAAAGGCTTCAAATTTACATTACTCAATAACAATCAGCATTGTCAGCTGATCTCTGTGTCAGCCAATAAAAGTGTAAGCTTTACTTTTGTTCTAGACATCCTGATCCTATTAAAACACACACACATAAATAAACTAGCTACTACAGGTACAAATCCCCAAATCCAGGTTTCCAAAATTCAGAATGATTTCAAAATCCAAACTTTTAAATTAACATTTTTTGTTTTGTTTTAAATAAAGTTATTAAAAATGTCCATTATTCCCTGCTAGTAAATCAAAGTCTTATCTTCCTGTGCCTTTGGTTGGGTTAGTCTTTATTTAAAGCAACAACTATTACATTTCTGATTACAGCACTGTACAAACTTCCTGATTGTACTATATAAACAAAAGTATTAAAAATGATATATAACTACCTAAGCTATATCATGACATGTAAGTATTGCCTAAATGGCATAAGGGGGTCGATATATTAAAGGGACACTCAGGTTAAATTAAATTTTCATGATTCAGATACAGCATGTAATTTTCAACAACTTTCCAATTTACTTCAATTAAAAAAAAATGTGCAGTCTTTTATATTTACAATTTTTGAGTCACCAGATCCTACTGAGCATGTGCAAGAATTCACAGACTATACGTATATGCATTTGTGATTGGCTGATTGCTATCACATGGTACAAGGGGAGTGGAAATATACATAACTTTGAAATTTGTTATAAAAAAAATCTACTACTCATTTGAAGTTCAGACTAAGTGCTATTGCATTGTCTTGTTATCTTGCATTTGTTGATTATGCAAATCTAATGTGTTGACTGGCATTTAGCGAGGTCGAGCTACAGTGAATCATGTCCGCTCGCATCTTGTTAAATTTACCCCAAGCTATTGTTGTGTACAATTGGTTCCATTTTACAGAGGCAAATTAACAAATATTCCACAAAAACAAACCTTTTTCCCATCCTAAGCAGCTTGGATAAATTGTTTTGTATCTGTACTTAACTTTATTTCAGTTGAATATGCTGTTTATCTGCACCTTTGCTACCCTGATGAGGTTCCTCATAGGAAATGGCGAACAGATTTTAGAGCAACCTCATTAATAAAATATCAGACAAAAGCAAATCCTTTTTTTTGGGATGATTCATTTGAAACACATTTTTGTCTCTCCACATGTGTACTAACTAGTGCATATATATTGTAGTAAAATGTACCAAACCACCATATAAGTATGTATTTTATACCCCATTGGGCTAATGTTTACTGACACACTTCCCCCCAGCCACCGCTCAGTACCAAACTTTTTTTCTAAATGACATACCAGGCGGTACAGCCAATCACAACCTTTACTGCCCACTTGTCAGGGTGCAAGGAATCAGACTGAGACGAGAAGTGCAAACAAAATCACACCTTTATTAATAGCAAAAAATAATAAAAAGTCCACAAGTCAAATAACAAGCCAGGAATCAAAACCAGAGCTGGTAGTCAGACCAGACGAGCCGAGTCAAGAGCCAAAGCGAATAGTCAGATGAGCCGAGTCAGGAGCCAAAGCAAATAGTAAGACGAGCCAAGTCAGGAGCCAAAGCGAATAGTCAAACGAGCCAAGTCAGGAGCCAAAGCGAGTAGTCAGAGGAGACAGAATCAGGAACAAGGAAAACAGCAGAGTCAGGAACAAGCCAGGGATCAGGAACCAGGAGGGACGTCCGACAGCCAGGTAATACACAGGAGCTCTCACAAACATGTATGACACAACGCAAGGGCAAAGCATACTAAACAGAGGCCCTTCAAATAATAAGTGATGACATCACAATTCTGAGACTGCATCTTGTCTCACACGGATGATGTACACCAGTCTGGCCATAAAAGGAAGTGCAGGAAATGATCAGCATCACACAGTATGCACTAGAGTCAGCAAGAGAGGTGAGTAAAATGGCTGCCAGCAGCACATGGCAAACAAAACAGGTAAAAACTCTGACAGTACCCTCCCCTCAACGACCCCTCCCCCACAGGAGGACAAAAGGCTTATTGGGTAAACGGGCATGGAAGGCACAGAGGAGGGCGGGAGCATGAACATCATTGAAGGGAACCTATGAACGCTCCTCCGGACCGTAGCCCCTCCAGTGAACCAAATACTGTACCCGGCCCCTGGACATACGAGAGTCAATAATGCTGTTGACCTCATACTCCTCATGGTTGTCAACAAAGATAGGACGGGGACAAGGCAACACAGTGGTAAACCGATTACAAACCAATGGTTTCAAGAGGGAGACATGAAAAACATTGGAGATGCACATTGCAGGAGGAAGGTCAAGAGCGTTAACCACAGGATTGACCCGTCGGAGTATTCGAAAAGAACCAACATAACGGGGAGCCAGTTTATTGGAAGGCACACAACGGTTCAAGTTGCGGGAGGACAGCCAAACTCTCTCACCAACCTGGTAGGAAGGCGCGGGCAGACGTCTACGATCAGCCTGGAACTTTTGGCGCTGCTTAGAACGATGAAGGCAATCCTGAATCGGCATCCACATGGAACGGAGTTGCCGGAGATGCTCCTCCAAAGTCGGAATACCCTGAGACATGAATAAATCGGGCAACAAGGATGATTGAAACCCATAATTCGCCATGAACGGGGATAACTTGGAGGAAGCATTAATAGCACCACTACGAGCAAACTCTGCCCAAGATAACAGTTCAGACCAATTATTGTGGTGATCTGAGACATAGCAACGGAGGAAAATTGTCGAGAGAGGGCATCAGCTCTAACATTCTTACTACCAGGCAGGTAGGAGACCACAAAATTAAACCAAGACAAAAATAGCGCACATCTGGCCTGTCGGGCGACAAATGTTTTGCTTCAGAAAGATAAGTTAAATTCTTGTGGTCAGTAAGAATGAGCACTGGCATGCTAGTACCCTTGAGAAGATGCCTCCATTCCTTGAGTGCCAAAATTATGGCCAGTAATTCCCTGTCGCCAATTTCATAATTGCACTCCGCTGGAGACAATTTCTTAGAGAAGAAACCACACGGATGCAAGGAACCGTCAGGCGTAGGACATTGAGACAAGAGGGCACCTACTCCAGTCTCAGACGCATTGACCTCAAGAACGAAAGGCAGGACAGAGTTAGGATGAGCCAGAACTGGAGTGGCAGCAAAGGCAGTCTTAAGACTATCAAAGGCCTTAATGCAGTAGGTGACCAATGGAGTGGATCATTCTCTTTACGGGTCATGTCTGTGATAGGTTTGACCAAGGAAGAACAGTTTTTAATAAACTTTATAAAGTAATTGGCGAACCCCAAAAAACGTTGAATAGACCGAAGACCAACTGGGCGAGGCCACTGCAGAACTGCAGATAACTTGTCAGGATCCATGGAGAACCCTGCAAAGGAGATAACATAACCTAGGAAGGTTACTTGAGTCTGATGGAACTCACATTTCTAGAGTTTACAAAACAGGCCGTTCTCACGTAGTCTCTGAAGAACCCGTGTAACATCAGAACGATGAGCCTCAAGCGTGTGAGTGTATGAGGATGTCGTCTACGTACACCACAACACACTGTTGCAACATATCTTGTAGGACATCCTTAATAAATTCCTGGAAAACAGCAGGAGCATTACATAGGCCAAAGGGCATTACAAGATACTCATAATGCCCGCTCCTGGTGTTAAATGCTGTTTTCCATTCGTGGCCCTCCTTGATCCTAACGAGATTGTACGCTCCTCTCAAATCAAGTTTAGTAAAGACCGTAGCTCCCTTGAGGCGGTCAAAGAGTTCCGTAATGAGCGGAATAGGGTAAGCATTCTTAATGGTAAGACGATTAAGACCCCTATAATCAATGCATGGTCTTAACTCTCCACCCTTTTTCTTCACAAAGAAGAAGCCAGCCCCTGCAGGAGAGCAGGATTTGCGGATGATCCCCTGCGACAGAGCATCGGCAACATACTCCTCCATAGCACAATTCTTCGCAACAGACAGGGGGTAAACCCGGCCCAGAGGAGGAATGGCTCCGGGTTGCAGGTCTATGGCACAATCGTAAGACGGGTGAGGAGGCAACGTACCGGCACGCACCTTGTCAAAAACGTCTAGGAACTCACGGTACTCCTCTGGCAATTGAGATACCGAAGAAGTGCACAAGACTTTAACTGGTTTCCGAAGACAAGTGGAAATAAATTGCGGAGACCACGACAAAATTTCGGACCTGCACCAGTCGAGACTGGAATTGTGCATTTGGAGCCAGGGATAACCCAGAACAACCGGAAAATGCGGAGAGTTTATCACCTGGAACTGGAGAGTTTCAAAATGGAGAGCCACAACAGCCATGGATAATGGAGCAGTTTCGTGAGTAACGAGTGTGGGCTGAAGGGCCTGCCATCAATGGCCTCAATAGCAAGCAGAACAGACTGAGGCAAAACAGGAATGGAGTGTTTTGATACAAAAGCACTGTCAATGAAATAGCCCGCAGCACCAGAGTCACCAAGAGCCTGGGTGACTATGGAGGAGTCCACCCAGGAAAGGACAACCGTGACAAAATGTTTCTCCTTTAGCGGTTCCGGGGACGAGGATAAACCATCCAAGGTCTGCCCCCGACAGGACCTTAGGTGTGAGCATTTCCCAGCCGTGTAGGACAAGACTTCAAAAGGTGGCCCTGTAATCCAAAATAGAGGCAGAGCTCCTCCCTCCTCCTAAAGGCCCTCTCCGCCGTGGAGAGACACGTGAATCCCAACTGCAAAGTCTCAGCAGTACCTGGTGATTTGGGACCAGGAGGCATGGGAGGAGAGGGAGGCATGGGTGGGAACCAACACGTAGGAGACAACGGAACAGGAGGCTTCTGCAAGCGCTCCTTCAAAGAGGGCCTCTCACTTAGTCTGATGTCAATTAGGATCAAAAAAGACACCAATGCCTCGAGATCTTCAGGTAAATCTCTAGCAGCAACTTCGTCTTTAATCGCATTAGAGAGCCCATGAAAGAAGGCGGCAACAAGGGCTTCATTGTTCCAACCTACCTCTGCGGCAAGTGTACTTAACTCAATGGCATATTGAGCAACAGATCTTGTACCTTGCTGAATGGACATGAGTCGTTTAGCAGCAGAGGAGGAGCGTGCCGGAACATCAAATACCCTTCGAAAGGAGGCCACAAATTCAGGGTAATTTGAAATCACAGGTTTATTAGTCTCCCACAAGGGATTAGCCCAGGCAAGAGCTGTGTCAGAGAGTAACAAGATAAGAAATCCCACCTTAGCTCTGTCAGAGGGAAACGTCTGAGGTAACATCTCAAAGTAAATGCCCACCTGGTTCAAAATCCCTCTGCACTGATTAGAATCGCCTCCATATCGCTGAGGTAGAGGTGCAGAACCAGACATGCTCCTGGTAGGACTAGGTGCAGCAGCGGAAACAGGAGCAATCATAACTTGTTGGTCCAAATGTGCAGTGCGAGTCAACAGGGTTTGCAGGGCTAGTGCAAATTGATCCAAGCGGTGATCCTGTTCATCCATCCTGGAAATGATGGCAGGTAAAGGTGGATTATCAGCACCATCAGGATTCATGGCCCTTACGTAATGTCAGGGTGCCAGGAATCAGACTGAGACGAGAAGTGCAAAAATAATCACACCTTTATTAATAGCAAAAAATAATAAAAAGTCCACAAGTCAAATAACAATCCAGGAATCAAAACCAGAGCTGGTAGTCAGACGAGCCGAGTCAGGAGCCAAAGCAAATAGTCAGATGAGCCGAGTCAGGAGCCAAAGCGAATAGTTAGACGAACTGAGTCAGGAGCCAAAGCGAATAGTCAGACGAGCCGAGTCAGGAGCCAAAGCGAATAGTCAGACGAGCCGAGTCAGGAGCCAAAGCGAGTAGTCAGACGAGCCGGAATCAGGAACAAGGAAAACAGCAGAGTCAGGAACAAGCCAGGGATCAGGAACCAGGAGGGACGTCAGACAGCCAGGTAATACACAGGAGCTCTCACAAACAGGTCTGAGACAACGCAAGGGCAAAGCATACTGAACAGAGGCCCTTTAAATAATAAGTGATGACATCACAATTCTGAGACTGCATCCTGTCTCACATGGATGATGTACACCAGTCTGGCCATAAAAGGAAGTGCAGGAAATAAACAGCATCACACAGTATGCACTAGAGTCAGCAAGAGAGGTGAGTAAAATGGCTGTCAGCAGTACATGGCAAACAAAACAGGTAAAAACCCTGACACCACTCCACTGACTGCAAGATGAAAGCGCTCCCAACACATCTACTTTTGCATCACAATCGAAAAGTGATCTACTTTCTGGCAATAGACTGGGCAATATGGCTTGTAATAGGTTGTCCCAAATGTTGAGTCATTATAAAATAAAAATACAAAACAGAAATGAGGTGAAGGGAAGCAAAGTTTAGTAAAAACTCAGAGCAAGGTTTTATATTTTTATTTATTGTGGTTTTATGTTTTACTTTCCCTTTAAAGTGGGAGTATATACAGGGCAACCAAAATCATAGGGGGGAAGTTGTATGGATCAATAAGGTATAGATATGTATTATATGGAAGAATAAGGTTACTTATGATTAGAGAAAGTCATTAAGGAGAGGATAAGTAATGGAGAGAGACAGTAATGGGGTTAGTAGAGAAGTTAATATGGAACATTTAAATGGAGTTATAGGTAGACATTTAAAGGGACACTAAACCCCAAAATTTTCTTTCATGAATCAGGTAGAGAATACAATTTTAAATAACATTCCAATTTACTTCTATTATCTAATTTGTAACATTCTTTAGATATACTTTGTTTAAGAAATAGCAATGCACATGGGTGAGACAATCACACGAGACATCTATGTGCAGCCACCAATCAGCATCTACTGAGCATATCTAGATATGCTTTTCAGCAAATAATATAAAGAAAATGAAGCAAATTAGATAATAGAAGTAAATGAGAAAGTTGTTTAAAATCGTATGCTCTTTCTAAATCATGAAAGAAAAATTTTGGGTTTCATGTACCTTTAAGGGACAATAAACACTAAATAAATGATAGAATGATGCGTTCAAAGAAAAAAATAGTATGAGAATAACATGTAGATGTATTTTATAAAGTTTCATTAGCTGTTTATTGACAAAATAAGTGTAAAGTTTTAGTGTCTATAAAACAATGGGTGCTGCCATGTTGTAACTTAGGTTACCGTCTCTGCTGTGACCAATTAGGGACAGTTATAAATAGGTCACTAGAGCGTGCAGCCAATGGCTGTGTAGAATATAACAGTGTTCTGGACTTTCATTTCTAACAGGAAATGAAAAGCTCACAATTTCAGAATAGAATTACAAGAAAAAGGGGCAAAATAAATAATTAAAGTATATTACAGACTTGTTTTTATATATATGATCTATCATTTTATATTACCATCTCAAAGTGTTTGTCCCTTTAAACATAACAATATGAACATTGTGGAGCTGCTACAAGAAGTAATAATTGTAGTTTTAAGGACAGTTTATAAAGAAGAAAGAATCCAGTGAGGTGATATTGAACACTTTGGGATTTGTGAGATGGAAGTAGAGTTATAGGGAAAGATTATAAAAGTAATGAGATTTTATAGTCAGAAATGAATGCAACATGAAAGTAAAATTAAAAGGATATGAAACCAAATTTATTTATTTTGTGATTCAGATAGAGAATCTAATAATAAAAAAAAAAACTTTCCAATTTACTTCTATTATCAAATTTCCTTTCTTCCCATGATATTCTGTGTTGAAGAGATGACTAGATAGATGTCTGTAGCACTACATGACAGGGAATGGTGCTGCCCTCTAGTGCTCTTGTTAATGTATAACATTAGCACTACATGACAGGAAATAGTGCTGCCATCTAGTGCTCTTGTTAATGTATAACATTAGCACCACATGACAGGAAATAGTGCTGCCATCTAGTGCTCTTGTTAATGTATAACATTAGTACTACATGACAAGAAATAGTGCTGCCATCTAGTGCTCTTGCTAACGTATAACATTAGTACTACATGACAGGAAATAGTGCTGCCATCTAGTGCTCTTGCTAATGTATAACATTAGTACTACATGACAGGAATTAGTGCTGCCATCTAGTGCTCTTGTTAATGTATAACATTAGTACTACATGACAGGAAATAGTACTGCAATCTAGTGCTCCTGCTAATGTATAACATTAGTACTACATGACAGGGAATGGTGCTGCCCTTTAGTGCTCTTGTTAATGTATAACATTAGCACTACATGACAGGAAATAGTGCTGCCATCTAGTGCTCTTGCTAATGTATAACATTAGTACTACATGACAGGGAATGGTGCTGCCCTTTAGTGCTCTTGTTAATGTATAACATTAGCACTACATGACAGGAAATAGTGCTGCCATCTAGTGCTCTTGTTAATGTATAACATTAGTACTACATGACAGGAAATAGTGCTGTGATCTAGTGCTCTTGCTAATGTATAACATTAGCATTACATGACAGGAAATAGTGCTGCCCTCTAGTGCTCTTGCTAATGTATAACATTATTATTACATAACAGTAAATAGTGCTGCCATCTAGTGCTCTTGTTAATGTATAACATTAGTACTACATGACAGGAAAGTTTTGCCATCTAGTGCTCTTGTTACATGACAGGATATAGTGCTGCCATCTAGTGCTCTTGCTAAAGTATAACATTAGTACTACATGACAGGAAATAGTGCACTACATGACAGGAAATAGTGCTGCCATCTAGTGCTCTTGGTAATGTATAACATTAGTACTACATGACAGGAAATAGTGCTGCCATCTAGTGCTCTTGCTAATGTATAACATTAGCACTACATTACAGGAAATAGTGCTGCCCTCTAGTGCTCTTGCTAATGTATAACATTAGTACTACATGACAGGAAATAGTGCTGCCATCTAGTGCTCTTGCTAATGTATAACATTAGTACTACATGACAGGAAATAGTGCTGCTATTTAGTGCTCTTGATAATGTATAACATTAGCACTACATGACAGGAAATAGCGCTGCCATCTAGTGCTCTTGCTAATGTATAACATTAGTACTACATGACAGGAAATAGTGCTGCCCTCTAGTGCTCTTGCTAATGTATAACATTAGTACTACATGACAAGAAATAGTGCTGCCATCTAGTGCTCTTGCTAATGTATAACATTAGTACTACATGACAGGAAATAGTGCTGCCATCTAGTGCTCTCTCTTGCTAATGTATAACATTAGTACTATATGACAGGAAATAGTGCTGCCATATAGTGCTCTTGCTAATGTATAACATTAGCACTACATGACAGGAAATAGTTCTGCCATCTAGTGCTCTTGCTAATGTATAACATTAGTACTGCATGACAGGAAATAGTGCTGCTATCTAGTGCTCTTGCTAATGTATAACATTAGTACTACATGACAGGAAATAGTTCTGCCATCTAGTGCTCCTGCTAATGTATAACATTAGTACTACATGACAGGAAGTAGTGCTGCCCTCTAGTGCTCTTGCTAATGTATAACATTAGTACTACATGACAGTAAATAATGCTGCCATCTAGTGCTCTTGCTAATGTATAACATTAGTACTACATGACAGTACATAATGCTGCCATCTAGTGCTCTTGCTAATGTATAACATTAGTACTACATGACAGTAAATAATGCTGCCATCTAGTGCTCTTGCTAATGTATAACATTAGTACTACATGACAGGAAATAGTGCTGCCATCTAGTGATCTTGCTAATGTATAACATTAGTACTACATGACAAAAAATAGTGCTGCCATCTAGTGCTCTTGCTAATGTATAACATTAGTACTACATGACAGGAAATAGTGCTGCCATCTAGTGTTCTTGCTAATGGATAACATTAGTACTACATGACAGGAAATAGTGCTGCCCTCTAGTGCTCTTGCTAATGTATAACATTAGTACTACATGACAGGAAATAGTGCTGCCATCTAGTGCTCTTGCTAATGTATAACATTAGTACTACATGACAGGAAATAGTGCTGCCACCTAGTGCTCTTGCTAATGTATAACATTAGTACTACATGACAGGAAATAGTGCTGCCATCTAGTGCTCTTGCAAATGTATAACATTAGTACTACATGACAGGAAATAGTGCTGCCCTCTAGTGCTCTTGCTAATGTATAACATTAGTACTACATGACAGGAAATAGTGCTGCCCTCTAGTGATCTTGCTAATGTATAACATTAGTACTACATGACAGGAAATAGTGCTGCCATCTAGTGCTCTTTCTAATGTATAACATTAGCACTACATGACAGGAAATAGTGCTGCCCTATAGTGCTCTTGCTAATGTATAACATTAGTACTACATGACAGGAAATAGTGATGCCATCTAGTGCTCTTGCTAATGTATAACATAAGTACTACATGACAGGAAATAGTGCTGCCATCTAGTGCTCTTGCTAATGTATAACATTAGTACTACATGACAGGAAATAGTGCTGCCATCTAGTGCTCTTGCTAATGTATAACATTAGCACTACATGACACTAAATAATGCTGCCATCTAGTGCTCTTTCAAATGGATAACATTCTAGCAAAACTGCTGTTATATAGTGCTCCAGACACATGCACGCTCCTGACGTTACATCCCTGCTTTTCAACAAAAAGTACCAAGATAATGAAGAAAATTTGATAACAGAAGTAAATTAGAAAGTTGTTTAAAATTGTATTCTCTATCTGAATCATAAAAGAAAAAAATTGGGTTTCATGTCCCTTTAAACTTTCCTGATTCAGATAGAGCACACAATTTTAAACAAATGTCCAATTGACATTTATTATTACATTTGCCTCGTTCTATTGGTATCCTTTGTTGAAGAGTATACCTAGGTAGGCTTAGGAGCAATGCAGTACTGAGAGCTAGCTGAGCACATCTGGTGGGCCAATATCAAGAGACATATATGTGCAAAACCTACCTAGGTATGCTTTTCAACAATAGATAGCAAGAAAACAAAGCAAATTTGATAACAAAAGTAAACTGGAAAGTTGTTTAAAATGGCTCTGTCTGAATCTTGAAAGAAAATGTTTGTGTTTCATGTCCCTTTAAGTTAAAGGTACATGTTATTCAATGTAAATTCTCATTTATCCCTGATGCAACTGTGCAAAACAAAAACATTTATGGGCTATTGTTTATTTAAAACTAATTTTAACTCCGCAGAGTAACTGCTCTGTGAGCTGTTATCATTCAGCTCCTTTTTTTTTCTACTTCATCTGCATAAGAAAAAAAAATAACAGCCAATCAGCATCCTGAGTGCTAAATTCACACTTTGTTTTTCTGTAATCTCTCAGGGTTTAGCCATAATCTTGATGGATTTCACCATAAATGTATAGTAAATTTCACTGAAATGAATTGAGATCAGCTTCCTGATTGGATGCTTAACGTCCATCTATAATGGCATATGGCTTCTGAGAAAACTTTAAGGTAATATATATTCATTTTTAAACAGAGAAATTAATGTGATATTTTCTAGTCAGCTTTTTATAGATATGCTGCATTGCTTTCAAGTGATTTAGTACATATGTAGAATGCCCCTTTAAGAAAAATGATGGGGAATGCTACATAAAGTAGAGATTATATGTAGCAGTAGTTTTATAGAGTATATGGAGTAACAGAATATGAAGCTAAATAATAGGATGAGGGTTATAAAATACAAGTAGCAGTAATAGGGATACCACATGAAAAAAAAGCTTGATATATGGAGAAACAGAGAATCATGGGAAGGAAAATAAATATAATGTTTGTTTTGGGGAATTTGTATGGTATGGGATTAAACAGAAGAATTGAATTTAAAACGTATTTTCTAGTTAGTTTCAGAGGAGTGAAGTATTTTCAACAATTACAATACACAGGGTGCCCAGAAGGCTTCTTACAGTCTACGTAAAAGCTTACCAGCCAGGGGGTTACCAGCCAAGGTATGTGCCAAACAGTCATTAACAAGTAAGGAATTATCGGTAAGCACTTTACCATACATTTGATACTTTACAAATGTGGAGGTATTTATGAACTAGCACCATATTCAAGTATATATGTTCTCATCAGAATAGGTGTACTAGTAAATTACCAAATTGTAGCACTGGTTACATGTCTTTCCACATGCTGTTCATGCCAGTGGCTAATCATTTGTATGAATCCACTGTTGAATAAGCATGGCAGGAGCAGGTCATCCCACAGAGATGGCACCTGGAGGACTCTCCTCTCCTTGAGTCCTTTGGTGTATCACTAACCCAGAAATATGAGCAAATCCTTTCAAGTCCACATTACAGTTATATAGTTCCTCCTTTGTGTGAATACTTTTATGTACCAACAATGAAGAATTCTCTAAAAAGCTTTCCCCGCATTCTCCACCACTGTGGGTCCTCTGGTGTCGAGTCAGATAGGACTGACTAGAAAATAATTTACCACAGTCATGGCAGGGATATAATGTCCTACCATTGACTTGCTCTTCTTTCTCATCTTGAATGGACTCATTGTCTTCTCCTATAACCCATGTCTGTTCTTTGTGAGTTTTTTGATGTGTAGTCAAAAGTGAAATGCTGTCATAGCTTCTTCCACACTCACACTTATATGTTTCATCTCCTACTATTTCTCCATCACCGCCACATTCATTATCAAAGCTTTGCCCTATAACAAAGTTCTCCTTCATATGAATTTTCTGATGGTTGTACAGCTGAGTGCTACTGTTAAAACTTCTATCACAAATAGATATATATTCATCTTTCATTGGCTCTCTTCTTTCAGGAGATAACGCACAATTAGTTTGCCCATCTTTGGTTTGAATATTTTCATCCATAGGAAGATATGAGCTGGATGTACCATTTTTAACACTGTCCAACGTATAATAGTTTCCATTCGGGAAACTTGATTTAGTAAATTCATTTTGAAAGACTTCATCTGCAACTATATTCTCTTTTTTGAGTGTTCCCGATTGTCTATACAGTTCTGAGTTTACACCAAAACTTGTCTCATATCTATAAGGCTCATCATTTAGTTCCTGTCCCTCACTGTTTGAATCTTTAATTCCAAATTGATCTTTGACAACTAATTTGTTTTCCATTGTGTGAGTTCTCTGATGCCTATATAGATGGGAACGTCTATAATAACTTTTCCCACATGCACAAACATAAGGCTTATCACTTTGTTTCTGCACCTCTGTTTTCCAATCTTCTTGTCCAATAGTGACTAATACAACATTTCCTCTTAAGTATTTCTGTGCCTCTGTATTGGAGTTGTCAATAGCACATTTGTTCTCTCTCTGATGTCTATACAGATGAGAACACCTATAGTAACTTTTTCCACATACACATTTATACCGTTTCTCATCTTTTTTAAAAGTGTCTCCTTTAAATGTATCCTCTTCTAGAACCTTGTTTTCTTCTATCTGTTTCTTCATTGTTTCTTGCATCTCATTTTGTAATACTATATCTTCCATAGTGTGTTTTCCAGTCTCTATTTCTTGTATTTCAAATTGCTGTGTTACTATATTTTCTACTAGGGGTTTTTGTATATTTAACTTAGTTTCTTCTGTTTCATACTCCTGTTCCACTGCCCTGTTCTCTATATTTTCCATTGATTCACCTATTCCATATTTGTCTTCTACAGTGATGCTTTCCTTGTGTAAGCTCTGACACATATGCGTGTATGCCGGTGAGTTTGTAATGTAGCTATCCACATTAACGTGTGTATTATTCTTGCATTCTTTCTGTACTTCCGCTTTGGACCTTTCTTTTCTGTAACCCCTCCTTACTATTACATTGTCCCTGACGTGCATTCTCTGATGTCTATAAAGATGTGAACTTCTGTAATAGCTTTTTCCACATAGACATTTATAAGGTTTCTCATATACTTTCTGCATTGCTGTCTTCCAATCTTTTATGCTAAATGTTTCAACTTCTCCATTCTCCCTAATGTATTTATGGAATTCAGTCTTAACGTTACCAACACCAACTGCATCTTCTGCGACTATCAAATCCAAACACTTGTACATCCTCTGATGACTATACAGATGGGATGGTTGGAAATAGCTTCTCCCACACACACATATGTAAGGTTTCCTTGGTAGATTTACTACTTCAGTTTTCACGTCTTCCCTTCTAAAAGTATCTTCTGATAATACATAATTATCCTCTATTTGTTTCTGGTTCTCTGTTTGCTTTATTCCAAATTGTATTATATTTTTATTTTTTTGTTCATCTTCTTCTTCTTTTATAGTTTTGTCTTTGCCACATTTCTGTTGTTCCACCATATTCTCCACCATATGTTTCGCCACCTCTGGTCTGATTCCCTCATTTGTAAATGCCTGATGTTGTACCTCATCTTCCCCTAGGTGTTTAATATCCTCTTTCCTTGTTTTTGTGTAAAGTTTATTTTTGTCTACCATATATTTTTCCATCTCTGTTTTAGTTTCTTCAATTCCAAATTCCTCTTTTACTACTGCATTATCCGTTTGTGTTCTCTGAGGCCTGTACAAATGTGAGTTTCTGACATAACCTTTTCTATACATGTGTGCAAAAGGTTGTGCCCTTAGTTTCTGCAACGCAGTTTTTGATTGGTCCATGCCAAATCTATGTTCTCCTACTATGTTCCTTCTGACGTGCATTCTCTGATGTCTATAAAGATGAGATCTTCTATAATAGCTTTTCCCACATAGACATTTATACGGCTTTTCACTTACTATATGCATTGCCATAGACCAATCTTTTAGTCCAAATCTATTTTGTGTATCATTCTCCCCAACGCACAAGTGACCTTCTGGCTCAGACTTGTTTGTCTCAAGTTCATCTTCTTTTGCCACCACATTTATACATTTTTTCATTCTCTGATGTCTATATAGATGTGAGCACCTGTAGTAGCTTTTTCCACACAAACATTTAAATTTTTTATCATTTAGTTTTTGGGTCTCTTTTTCTAAATCTTTTACTACAGTCTCTGGTATCTTCTTCTCTACTTCTGTCTTGGTAGCTTCTGTGCGAAACTCATGTTCTTCTACAAACTGTTTCTCTTTATCTGATTTAGTTTCATCCAATTTAAATCCATCATCTGTTATGTTCCTTCCAATATCTTTCTTCATGGTTTCCTTTGTTATGTCTATTCCAAATTCATCTTCTGGTTCTGTAATGGTCCTCCTCATTTGCCCACTCTGTTGTGTATAGGGATTTGAGTTTCTTGAATAATTTTTCCTCCTTATAAATGTATTAAGTTTCCGGATTAAATTGAGTTCCTCGGTTCTAGATTGGTCTGTTCCACATCCATGTTCTACTTTTAAGTGTTTTTTTACATGCATTCTCTGATGTCTATAGAGATGAGAAATTCTGTAATAGCTTTTACCACACAAACATTTATAAGGTTTCTCACTTATTTTCTCTATTGCTGTTTTACAATCCTTTAATCGATATCTAGCTATTTCTCCATTTCCTCCTAAATGTCTCTGCAATTTGGTCTTAGATTTACCTACACCAACTCTACCTCTTGTTACTACAGATTCCACACATTTGTACATTCTCTGGTGTCTATAGAGATGGGAAGTTTGGTAATAACTTTTCCCACATACACATATATAAGGTTTCTCATTTAGTTTATACTCTTCTTTTTTCATATTTTTAATTTTCCATGGGTCCTGTGCTATTGTCACACTCTCTCCTGTCTTTCCTTCACTTTTCTGTATATCTTCTAATATTGTCGTACTGTCTCCTGTCTGTGCATGTGCTTCCTTTTGTCTTCTCTTCTTTTCACTTCTCTGTATATCTTCTAATATTGTCGTACTGTCTCCTCTCTGTGCATGTGCTTCCTTTTGTCTTCTCTTCTTTTCACTTCTCTGTATATCTTCTGATATTGTCCCACTGATTCCTGTTTGCGCGTATGCATATCTTTGTCTTTCATCTACCTCTAATTCCTGCTCCTCCTTCTCCATTACTTGTTTTTCCAGACCTGTTTTAATGTCTTCTACTGGAAATTCCTGTTTTACTACAACACTGCCCATGTGTATTCTGTGAGGTCTATAAAAATTTGAGTTTCTTGCATAACCTTTCTTGTAAACCCATGATGAAGTATTCTTGCTTATTTTCTGGATCTCGGGTTTAGATGGATTCATTCCATATCCTACTTTTACTACTACATTCTTTCTTATGTGCATCCTCTGATGTCGATAAAGATGAGAACTTCTGTAGTAGCTTTTTCCACACAGACATTTATAAGGCTTATCAGTAATGTTCTCTGTCACTGGCTTTGAATCATTTATTCTAAATGTAACTATTTCATCATTCTCTGTTACTTGGTTTTTATTTTTAGCCTGCGACTTGTCTACTTTTCTTGTTTCCACATTCTCACATTTTTTCATTCTCTGATGTCTATACAGATGCGAGCACCTAAAATAGCTTTTTCCACATACACATTTATAACGTTTCTCATTGATTTTATGGTCTTGCTTTCTTAATTTGTTTTTTCTATGTGTTTTTTCTGTTAGAACCATATCCTTAGATATCTGTTTCTCCACTTCTATTCCAATTTCTTTTATTTCAAATTCCTGTTCTTTTACAGCATATTTCTGAATGTCATTCTTAGATTCTTTTGGTTCAAATTCCTGTTTTATGTTAGCTTTCTCTATGTGTTTTTTCAACTTTTCATTGGATTGCAATTCATCTTTTCGTAACACAGCGCTGCCCTGTGTGGTCACGGTGTGATGCGTGGGCGGATGTACGTTTCTGATGTACCTTTTTGTTTTTACCAATGTATTAGGGTTCCTGCATTCTTTCTGTACTTCTGTTTTAGATTGTTCTCTTCTTAATCCTTGTTCTACTATTATGTTCTTCCTTATGTGCATTCTCTGATGTCTGTAAAGATGGGATCTTCTGTAATAGCTTTTCCCACACAGACATTTATAAGGCTTTTCACTTAGTATCTGTGTTCCCTTCTTCCAATGATTCTGTCCAAAATTAACTGTTTTTCTATTCACTTTTAGGTCCTGGTGCATATCTGTCATAAAACTACCTGTGTTTACTACCAGGTTCTCACATCTGTGTATTTGATGATGTTTATACAGATTGGAACGTTGGTAATAGCTTCTCCCACACACACACGGATATGGCTTCTCTACTGATTCATTCTTCTCTGTTTGTAAGTTTTCTCTTCCAAGTGTATTGTCTGCTACAGATGAACTTCCCTCTATCCATTTATCTACTTCTGTTCTACTTTCTTCTGTCCCAAATTCATGTTCTGTTTCCATATCGTCTATCTTTTCTTTCTTAATTTCTATGCTAAGTTCTTTCATTCTCAAAGTCTGTTCTTCTTCTAAAGTCTCCCCTTTGGTTTTCTGAATCTCTGTTACAAGTGGTTCCATTCCTAAATTCTCTTCTACTTGTATATTCTCCCCTCTGGGTTTCTGGGACTCTATTCTAAGACATCCCATTCCCAAATCCTGTGTAGCTTCTATATTCTCCCCCATGGTTTTCCGGATCTCTGTTCTAAGTACTTCTATTCCCAAATCCTGCTCATCTTCTATATTCTCCCCCATGGTTTTCCAGATCTCTGTTCTAAGTGCTTCTATTCCCAAATCTTGCTCATCGTCTATATTCTCCCCTATGGTATCCTGGATCTCTGTTTTAAGTGCTTCTAATCTCAAGTTTTGTTCTTCCTCTGGATTGCCCCTTGCAGCTTTCTGGATCTCTGTTCTTATTGCTTCTACTCCCAAATTATGTTCTGTTAATATAGTCTCCATCTTACATTTGTTTACTTCTCTTTTAATACCTTCTGCTAATACACCATCACCTACTGATTTTTGTATTGTCTGCTTTGTTTCTTCTATTTTAAATTCTTCTTTGGCTAGTGTGTTTCGTTCCTTGGGTACTTTCTGACACAAATGATCTTTCCTATATTCCCGTGGATCAAACGTCTTACATAGTTTCTGTAGCTCAGTTTTAGGTACAGCTCTTCCAAAAACATTCTTTGCTATCTTTACACATTTGTACATCCTCTGATGTCTATATAAATGTGAAGTTTGGTAATAACTTTTCCCACAAACACATTTATGAGGCTTTTTACTCAATGTTTCCATTGGTGCCTTGAATTCTTCTTGTTCGAAATTATGTTCTGATGCGCCAACATTATTCTTTATGTTTTCTTGAGTCTCAGCTGTAGATATCGCTGTTCCAGGTCCATCATCTGTTACTATCACAGTCTTACATCTGTTAATTCTCTGATGTCTATATAGATGGGATCTCCTATAATAACTTTTTCCACAAACACATGCATGTGGCTTCTCATGTTCTTTATGCACATCTATTTGTAAGCCTTCTCTTCCAAATGTTTCATCTGCTTCTACTATATTCTCTGCTAACTTTTTTGGAACTTCTGTTTTACTGTCTTGTATCCTTAATTGCTCTTCCTCTACTACATTTTCCTCTATGAGTTTGAGTTTCTGTACATCTTTATTAGAATCTAACATTTCAAATTCTTCTTCTAAACCCTTATTTTTCATTGTGTATTCTATTTCAGATGCAAGCTTTACCACTTCATCCTTCCCCGTGGTTGCTACATGATTCCTAGACAGATATGAGCTATTGCAATACCTCTTCCCACATATGGATATGCAAGATTTCAATGTCAGACTCTTATTCTCCATCTGAGATATAGGACCATTGCTGTTACCACCATTCTTCTCAATACTTAATGTATCAACATTACAATCATATCCTATATTTTCCATAACAGAGCTTGGAACATTGCAGTTATCACCTATCTTCTTCATCATAGCAATGTAACCATGGCAGCTCCCACCTGCCTTCTCCATCACAGAGTTTGGAGGGTCAGCATTATCCCAAACTGTATCCATCACTGAGATGGGGTCACCTTCATTACCCATTTTAGAACAATGGTCTTTAAAATGCGTTCTTTGTCCAGAAACTGAATGGATTCCACTACTATGTCTCTCATGTTGATACAAAATATTGTTCCCTGGCTCTGCTTTGCAGTTGTGAGATCTTTGATGTCTATACAGGTTTGAGCTGTTGCTGTAACTTCTTCCACACACACATATATATGCATTAATCCCTTCATGTAGATTCTCCATCCCAGTTTTCCTCCCAAAACCATCTCCATTATCTTGATATATAGATGACTTTTCCATCAACCTAGACTTTCCCTCCTCACCATCTTCACTTAAGTCATTTTCAGAGTTTTTTCCCACACATTCATTCTCTACTGTGTGAAATGTTTGATTCAGCATTTCTGTCTTGGGTTTTTTACAATGTTTTTGGGTATAATTATCTCCTTCAACCACAATCTCTTCCTTGTGAGTCATTTGATGTCTATATAGTTCTGAGCTGCTGTTACAGGTTTTCCCACAAACACACACAAAACAATTCAATCTTAAATTCTCCATTACTGTACATTGTTCACTTCTTAATCTCTCTATATTCTCCTTTACATGAGTACGTTGATGCCGATACAAATGTGAGCTGTTAGTGTAACTTTTCCCACATAAACATACATAGGGCTTAGGCTTTTGAACTTGTTGATTGGTTTCACCATCCCTGGAGTCTTTCTCACCACAATTTTCCATTTTTTTACTGTTAAATGTATCAAAGTCACTTTTAAACGGGTTTCCAAATGGAAATGAATGCTTTATCATCTTCTGTAGGTCAGTCACACCACACTGTTTAAAGTTATTGTCAACGTTTTCCTGTATAGACGGCTGATCATTCCCAAATATTCCTTTATTCATTATGTAATTTGAAGCATCTATTTTACCACTGTAATAAGTCCTTTTAGGATTGGAACTGGTTTCTCCACACTCTTCTACATTTGAAACATCCTTATAGTCTAAGAATTCCATACCCTTCTGAGTTTTGCATACTTCATTATGACTGGAATAAAGTCCATTATATTTATCAGGTGTTTTCAAGGAATTAAGGTTTTCTTGTGTTTTATGTTCAAAGTTGTCTGTGTAGGAACCTATTGTGGATTCCCTGCTTTCTTTAGGGTATGAAGACATTTGTCCAACATGGTCATCAAAATCTCCTGCAAACCAGTCAGATGAGCCTTCACCAAGGTGGAATTCGTCTTCTCTCACTGAGTCAAAAACTGCAGAAAATACATAATTTAGTTAGTGCTGTGTGGTTAATCAAACTCCCCCTAAAATAGAAATTGTACTTATTTTGTGTTCCATCTAAAAATACTTTTTAAATGCATTAGAAATAGAGTTTTATATTCCTGTGTTGAATAAACTTATTTTTTTCTTTACAGACTTTTGAAAACTTGTCGCTCTTCACTAACAGATCTTTGAGATTTGTCTCACCCAATGACAATTAATGCTGTAGAATGCAACTTGCATTTCTTAATATTTCAATTTCAAATTACACAACGTTTGCAGACACGGATATAAAACTGTTGAGCACCATTTAAAATAAACATGTATTTGAAAAAATGCTTCTATAAAAGCTATTGCTGTTTCAAATGTGTATTTAAAGGGACACTGAACCCAAATTTATTCTTTCATGATTCAGATAGAGCATACAATTTTAAGCAACTTTCTAATTTACTCCTATTATCAAATTCTCTTCATTCTCTTGGTATCTTTATTTTAAATGCAAGAATGTAAGTTTAGATGCCGGCCCATTTTTGGTGAACACACTGTGTTGTTCTTGCTGATTGGTGGATAAATTCACCCACCAATAAACAAGTGCTTTCCATGGTTCTGAACTAAAAAAATAGCTTAGATGTCTTCTTTTTCAAATAAAGATAGCAAGAGAACAAAGAAAAATTGATAATAGGAGTAAATTAGAAAGTTGCTTAAAATTGCATGCTCTATCTGAATCACAAAAGAAAAAAATTTGGGTTCAGTGTCCCTTTAAGTATGCACAGAGCACCAGCATTTTAAACATAGCACTTGTTTAGAGAGCCTAAGGTGCCTGTACCATCTGGTAATGACTCAATTTGTTAATTGCTGACACGATACAAGCCCCCACTGGTGCTCTGAGCAGCTGCAGCATTTAAAAACGCTGGTGCACTGAGAATATCTAGCTATGCTTCACGTGCACGTGCAGAGAAAAATGTTTACACTAAAACAGTGATAACTTTTAATAAAAGCATTTTTGCCAATACATTTATATTGTAAATATGTTCCTTTTCAAATATGTAATTCATCTATGTGCATTTAAATTTTGAAGGAATGTCACTTTAATGATTTAATTCATGATTTAGGTAGAGAATACAATTTTAAACAACTTTCCAGTTTACTTCTGTTATCAAATGTGTTTCATTCTCTTGGTATCATTTGTTGAAGGAGCAGCAATACACTACTGGTTTCTAACTAAACACATGTGTGAGGCAATGATAATCGGTCTATATATATATGCAGCCACCAATCAGCAACTAGAACCTAGGTTCTTTGCTGCTCCAAAGCATACCTACATAAATTATTCAGCAAAAGGATAACAAGAGAAGGAAGCAAATTAAATAATATAAGTAAATTAGAAAGTTGTTTAAAATTGTATGTCTTGTCTAAATCATGAATGTCTAATTATGACTTTACTGTCCCTTTAAAGGGACATAAAAAAAGATAGAGACAAAATAATATAATACGTACTTTAATTACTTTACCTGCAAGTTTATACTGCAGTGCCTCACCAATAACACTTTCTTTTTAGATTCTGAATTGTAAAGTTCTAACTCCCTCCACACAATTTCTTTTATGGCTGTATCTATATCTATTGTTGCTTTGGTAGAATACAAAAGTGCATAGGGATTATCTGCTGGAGCATGCCTAGAAGCTGTGAACTCAGTTTAAATACAATTCCTGTGTCTAAACACTGATAAGTGGGGGTGGAGTTGGCTGCTCCAGGCAGCTTAGCTATGTAATAAATTTTGCTTATTTTTGAAAATTATTTTAAAAACATAAATTATGCTTACCAGATAATTTAATTTCCTTTTGTACAAAGAGAGTCCACGGCTTCATTCCTTACTGTTAGGAAATACTGAACCTGGCCACTAGGAGGAGGCAAAGACAACCCAGCCAAAGGCTTAAATACATCTCCTACTTCCCCTATCCCCCAGTCATTCTGCCGAGGGAATAAGGAACAGTAGGAGAAATATCATGGTATAAAAGGTACCAAAAGAAAAATTATAATTTAGGGGGACGCCCATTGGAGAACACTGACGGGGGCCGTGGACTCTCCTTGTACAGAAGGAAATTAAATTATCTGGTAAGCATAATTTATGTTTTCGTTCTTAATACAAGGAGAGTCCACTGTTTTATTCCTTACTGTTGGGAAACTTATACCCAAGCTCTAGAGGACACTGAATGATAACGGGAGGGACAAAAAGAGAGGCGGACCCTAATATGAGGGCACCATAGCCTGCAAAACCTTTGTCCCGAAGGCTGCTTCAGCTGAAGCAAAAACATCAAACTTGAAAAAAACCCCATCAAACTTGAAAAAGTGTGTAAGGAGGACCAGGTAGCCGCCTTACAAATCTGATCCATAGAGGCCTCGTTCTTAAAGGCCCAAGAGGAAGCCACTGCTCTAGTAGAATGAGCCGTAATTCTCTATGAGGTCTATGTCCCGCTGTTTTCATAAGCTAAGCGGATAAGACTCCTCAACCAAAAAGATAAAGAAGTCGAAGACACCTTCTGGCCCTTACGCTTCTCAGAATATGCCACAAACAAGGAAGAAGTTTGTCTAAAATCCTTAGTAGCTTGAAGATAAAACTTCAAGGCACGAACCACGTCCAAATTATGAAGTAAACGATCCTTCGAAGAAGAAGGATTAGGACACAAAGGAGGAATCAGAATCTATTGATTGATGTTGTGGTCTGACACGACTTTAGGGAGAAACCCTAACTTAGTAGGTAGGACAGCCTTATCCGAATGGAACACCAGATAAGGAGGCTCACATTGCAAGGGGGTAATTTCAGAAACTCTGTGTGCCAAAGCAATAGCCAGTAGAAAAAGAACTTTCCAGGACAACAACTTAATGTCAAACGGAGCCCATTGCAAAACTTTAAGGACAAGATTCAGACTCCAAGGGGGAGTCGAAGATCTGAACACAGGCCTGATCCTAATCAGATCCTTAACAAAAAAGACTGAACATCTGGAAGCTCAGAGAGCCTCTTGTGCAGTAAAACAGACAAGGCCAAAATCTGTCCCCGCAGGGAACTGGACGAAAGACCCTTCTCCAGACCATTCTGGAGAAACAACAGAATCCTGGAAACCTTAACTTAAGGAGAAAACCAATGGCACTACTCAATTTAAATAAACGTTCCCATATTAGTGAATCTAAATTAGTTTGTTGGTCACAAAAGAGGGGATGGTGCTTGTACTAGAAAATGTATTTAAAACAAATCAGTAAGAGACTGAAAAAGAATACAAATATAGCACTCATAACGTTTTATTTCGGTAGATATCGTAACAAAGGCAGAAGGGAAAATTAAAACGTAACTTTTAGATTAGCTAAAAAGCAAGGGGAAAATAATACACTATTAAAAAATGCAAATGCCTGTCTGGAAACAAAAATACTGTGGTTGGATGTGACAGAGTGTGAAATCCAAGGTTCAAGTAATACCTAGATGTCAGATGGCTTGGGATTTCATGCTGTGGATCATCCTATGGTATGATAGGTATTGAGGTATGATAAGAGGATGTACAAACCCTTGTCAGGGGTGCACCTAAATGTAGGCACACACCTTCTAATTGAAATACCTGAGATACCAGAGACCTATACCAGTTAGTTACCGCTATTCAAAATAGAGTAGCCAGATATTAAAGGTAGCAGATTTTTTGCAAATTTTCTCTGTTAGTGGTATAATTTTAAGATAGAGGAGCTGGGGGATCCAGTGTTTTGTATACCTTTTGATTACCACTACTAATAAAAAATAATATTAAACGTATCACAGTGGCTCTCCTATTTAAGGAGGTCTCTGCAAATTGCTTCTCTGGGAATACCAGAGATCTATACCATTTAGTTACCGCTGTCAATTTTAATCTCTGTGTATTCTTTCTCTGGAAATGCCAGAGACCTATACCAATTAGTTACCGTTGTGAGTGATTGGTATAAATATAAGAGCATTCAAAATAGAGAAGCCAGGTTTTTAAAGATAATACATTTTGCAAATGTCCTCTCTGGGAATACCAGAGACCTATACCAGTTAAATACCGTTATAGATAGTATACAAATGAAAGCTCATGTTAAGGAACCTGGTCTCAGAATGTGTCACCAAGTGAGAATATGGTGATCCTCAGAAAGTAGAATCAAATACCTATTAATATCATGTATTAAATATGCACTCAATATATACAATATAGGTACACACCCTCTGGTTGAAATACCTGAGATGCCAGAGACCTATACCAGTTAGTTACCGCTGTGAGTGGTTGGTATAAATATAAGAGCATTCAAATAGAGCTCCATCCACCTTAGGGATGGAACCCCACAATTCCAGCTGAGAGTCCAGGACTGGGAATAATTTTTTAAAGGCAGACAAAGGGGAAAAGGAAGATCCAATTCTATCCCATTTGTTCTTAATAATGTTCGCCATTTTTACAGGTACAGGAAAAGTTAGCAGCGCTACCCTGTCCTCTGTCTAATTTAGGAATCAACGGTTCATTAGGCAATTTGGCCTCTGGAACCTCCAACGTCAACAGAGCCTCCTTTAGAAGAAAACTTAAAGGTTCAATTTTAAATCTAAAGGCTGGCTCCTCTGCAGCCGGCGGCTTAGAGGTAGCAGACTCCTATCCAGAAATTTCACCCTCAGAAGACGCAGAGTGTGACCCATCCTGGGATACTTGAAAGGCAGACAAATCAAGTAAATCACTGGATGTCCCCTGGACTGGAGAGCTATGTAAAGCACTAAGTGCCTCAGACACCGCCATCTTTAACTGCGCGGAAAGGTCTGATGGTAAAAGGCTCTCTCCAGACTACCTTCAGTAGTACTAAAGGGGTTAACCTTCTTAGACGTAATAACCTTGTTGATAAATATGGAACATAGTTGAGAGGGCGGGCACACCAAGGCCTACTCACAATATAGACAGGTATTACTATTAGGAATAGAGGGAGTACCCTCAAGTATATCAGGATCCTCCATAACTTGCACTCACAACAGTAGGATACAAATAAATGCACTTTTTATTTCTCACAAAAACGTCACCTTTATACCCCCAATGACTGGGGCACTCACCACCTCCTAAACCCAGGCAACCAGAGAAGAAGCGACCTCTCCGACAGCTTACTCGGTCAGGAAAGAGATAACGAAAGTGTGACCACACACGGTCACGTGGTGCGCAATGCAGGACTGTCCCTGCGAGAAAAAGTGCGCCAAGCTACAAGCTGCGCAGCGTTCAAAGTGAAAGTAAACACCTGTATGTTCCGTTACCGCATAACAACAGTCTAGAAGCCCAAAAATAAATCTCACACATAAAGCAGCATACAATCAAAGCAACACATTTGATTAATCCCCACTGTTCAATAACCTCCCTCAGGAAATATTAACCCATGATTCTATAAAGATAAAAGGAGTCACACTGTGACCCTGTCTTCAGCAATTTCAGCATTTGTAAAAATTGAAACGATCTTTCCAGAATCCGTGCTGTGGAACAGAAACACAGCCTCTCAAGTGTGACAGTCTTGTAGCATCGCTCCTGACATGGACTTGAGTGAAGAAAGCAGACAGCGAAACTCGTCAACACTGGTTGCTTAAGGAGATGTTAGCAGGCAGTCTGGATGGGTTCGCAGAAAGACTGAGAGGCTGACAAGACTACTTAAAACTCCAGTTCCATAACGAAAGGCATATATCCCTCCTGAGGAACAACTCTGAAATCTTCGGACACTTCTCTGCCATCCTCCTGTGACGAAAGGCAAAGATTGACTGGGGGATAGGGGAAGTGGGAGAGGTATTTAAGCCTTTGGCTGAGGTGTCTTTGCCTCCTCCTGGTAGCCAGGTTCAGTATTTCCCAACAGTAAGGAATGAAGCCGTGGACTCTCCTTGTATTAAGAAGGAAATACTTGCCAGCAATGTTTTAAAAAAAAAAATTATGCAAACTATTTTAAATTAATTAGCCCTTTTAGGATATGCACACATCTCAACCTGTTTTATGGCACTTTAAGTTCTCTTTTTCCAGCAGTTTTCCTACAAGCGCTAACGTATTAAATCTATACTATTGCCTTGGCAGAGTAAGGAGTTGGGTGATCTGATTGGTCCAGGGTGAATTTAGGAATGTTCCAGAGGTGGAGTTGAGTCATTTGATTGGTCGAGTGGGGCAAAATCAGGGATAATCCAGGAGCGGGATTGAGATAGGCTTGAGGGTAAAGAGTTTTATGTTTTCACTGGTAAACTCACATGGGTGATCTAGGCTTGTTAGACAGGGAAAATCAGACTGCAGGATAAAGGAGAGCTCTCAAACAGATCAACTATCTCCTGCAAGCTATAGCCCCACAGGTGAAATACTCTACCCAAAACTTAAAGGCAAATTAAAACACTAAAAACATTTCACACACCTTCATCTAGTTATGGACGCTGCCTATTTGAACTTGCAAATATAAAACTGGAACTATGGTGTGATGTAATAGAGAAATAATGGGCTTACCAATTAATAGCAAGACCGGTGCTACCCTTAATTAATAATACTGACACTATAACCCCATACAAGAACTAGGGAAAAGAAAAGGGTATAAAGCACTCTTTCTCAAATTATATAAATAAAACTTAGCCTTTATTAAGTCTGAGTAAAAATAGCATCCCTGCTAATCTGTAAAATAACCACTCCTATATCATTCGTGGAAATATCCCCCTGTTTCCTGGCCGATAAACTGCAGACATCGGCTTCGGGTGCCAGGGATATTCCACATTGTACAAAAATAATATTAACAACAAACGCGTTTCAGCCTATAACCTGGCCTTTCTCAATGCTGAATTATTTTGCAAAAATGACAAACCGAGTACCTGGGTGTGCCGCTTTAAAATCCCTAAGTCTGGGATAACCAACCAATCAAGACGCATTGCGTCATATTCTCACACCCCTTTGCACAGTTTCCGAATTCCTGATTGCACAAGTTGTGGGTGTATGCCATAGATGATGCCTCATAGGTTCATATTGTTGCTTAGCAACCTTGTAGCAGAATACCCCTTGTTTACTTGCGGTCATATGTTATACCGCTCCTTGCAATCTCTAACCTTATCATCTGTGATATGAGGGTGGGTGTATATGATCTGTTATCATTCCCATGGGTCTTATGTGAGAGGAATTCTTGTATACATAACACACTGTGATTGTACTACTTGCAGCGTATACATTAAGTAAAGCGTATATAAATAGTGCTGCCTATTTGAAACATAGGTTTCACTGCAGGCATCTGAAGGAGAGTTGCTGCACATGTGCTGGAGTGTAGTAAAAACTAAATTTCAAAATGGTGCCACTAATGATTAGAGGCAGGCAGGGAATAACTTCAAGAGTATGCTTATAAAATGTATTTAATGTGCCTTTAAAGGTTTAAGGGAAATGCACTTGGTTTCAGAGGAGATTCAGAAAGGCAGAAGAGATAATATGGCATCATCATGAAAAACAAAAATACCACAATCCTGCAGCTCTCCTCCAGTGAGAAACCCAGGGTGCCAGGGCGAATTTGTAAGGTGCCACCGACGCCCAGATTTATCAAGGAAAAAAGAGGTGTGACAAATAATTTCAGTATTTATAGAATATGGAAATATAAACATATAGGCCTAGATTTGGAGTTTGGCGGTAGATGGGCTGTTAACGCTACGCAGGCTTTTTTCTGGCCGCACCATAAAATTAACTCTGGTATCGAGAGTTCAAAAAAATGCTGCGTTAGGCTCCAAAAAAGGAGCGTAGAGCATTTTTACCGCAAATGCAACTCTCGATACCAGAGTTGCTTACGGACGCGGCCAGCCTCAAAAACGTGCTCGTGCACGATTCTCCCATAGGAAACAATGGGGCTGTTTGAGCTGAAAAAAAAACCTAACACCTGCAAAAAAGCAGCGTTCAGCTCCTAACGCAGCCCCATTGTTTCCTATGGGGAAACACTTCCTACGTCTGCACCTAACACTCTAACATGTACCCCGAGTCTAAACACCCCTAACCTTACACTTATTAACCCCTAATCTGCCGCCCCCGCTATCGCTGACCCCTGCATATTATTATTAACCCCTAATCTGCCGCTCCGTACACCGCCGCAACCTACGTTATACCTATGTACCCCTAATCTGCTGCCCCTAACACTGCCGACCCCTATATTATATTTATTAACCCCTAACCTGCCCCCCACAACGTTGCCGCCAGCTACTTACAATAATTAACCCCTAATCTGCCGACCGCAAAGCGCCGCCACCTACGCTATCCTTATGTACCCCTAATCTACTGCCCCTAACACCGCCGACCCCTATATTATATTTATAAACCCCTAATCTGCCCCCCTCAACGTCGCCGACACCTGCCTACACTTATTAACCCCTAATCTGCCGAGCGGACCTGAGCGCTACTATAATAAAGTTATTAACCCCTAATCCGCCTCACTAACCCTATCATAAATAGTATTAACCCCTAATCTGCCCTCCCTAACATCGCCGACACCTAACTTCAAACATTAACCCCTAATCTGACGACCGGAGCTCACCGCTACTATAATAAATGGATTAACCCCTAAAGCTAAGTCTAACCCTAACACTAACACCCCCCTAACTTAAATATAATTTACATCTAACGAAATTAATTAACTCTTATTAAATAAATTATTCCTATTTAAAGCTAAATACTTACCTGTAAAAAAAATCCTAATATAGCTACAATATAAATTATAATTACATTGTAGCTATTTTAGGATTAATATTTATTTTACAGGCAACTTGGTAATTATTTTAACTAGGTACAATAGCTATTAAATAGTTAAGAACTATTTAATAGTTACCTAGTTAAAATAATAACAAAATTACCTGTAAAATAAGTCCTAACCTAAGTTATAATTAAACCTAACACTACCCTATCAATAAATTAATTAAATAAAATACCTACAATTACCTACAATAAAACCTAACACTACACTATCAATAAATAAATTAAATACAATTTCTACAAATAACTACAATTACATAAACTAACTAAAGTACAATAAATAAAAAAGAACTAAGTTACAAAAAATAAAAAAATATTTACAAACATAAGAAAAATATTACAACAATTTTAAACTAATTACACCTACTCTAAGCCCCCTAATAAAATAACAAAGACCCCCAAAATAAAAAAATGCCCTACCCTATTCTAAATTAATAAATTTAAAAGCTCTTTTACCTTACCAGCCCTGAACAGGGCCCTTTGCGGGGCATGCCCCAAGAAAATCAGCTCTTTTGCCTGTAAAAAAAAACATACAATACCCCCCCCAACATTACAACCCACCACCCACATACCCCTAATCTAACCCAAACCCCCCTTAAATAAACCTAACACTAAGCCCCTGAAGATCTTCCTACCTTGTCTTCACCTCACCGGGTATCACCGATCGGTCCTGGCTCCGATATCTTCATCCAACCCAAGCGGGGGCTAGACATCCACTGAAGAAGTCCAGAAGAGGGTCCAAAGTCTTCCACCTATCCGGCAAGAAGAGGACATCCGGACCGGCAAACATCTTCATCCAAGCGGCATCTTCGATCTTCTTCCATCTGGTGCGGAGCGGGTCCATGTTGAAGCAGCCGACGCGGATCCATCCTCTTCTTCCGGCGTCTCCCGACGAATGACGGTTCCTTTAAGGGACGTCATCCAAGATGGCGTTCCTCGAATTCCGATTGGCTGATAGGATTCTATCAGCCAATCGGAATTAAGGTAGGAATATTCTGATTGGCCAATCAGAATCAAGTTCAATCCGATTGGCTGATCCAATCAGCCAATCAGATTGAGCTCGCATTCTATTGGCTGTTCCGATCAGCCAATCATTGGATTGGATCAGCCAATCGGATTGAACTTGATTCTGATTGGCTGATTCCATCAGCCAATCAGAATATTCCTATCTTAATTCCGATTGGCTGATAGAATCCTATCAGCCAATCGGAATTCGAGGAACGCCATCTTGGATGACATCCCTTAAAGGAACCGTCATTCGTCGGGAGACGCTGGAAGAAGAGGATGGATCCGCGTCGGCTGCTTCAACATGGACCCGCTCCGCACCAGATGGAAGAAGATCGAAGATGCCGCTTGGATGAAGATGTTTGCCGGTCCGGATGTCCTCTTCTTGCCGGATAGGAGGAAGACTTTGGACTCTCTTCTGGACTTCTTCAGTGGATGTCTAGCCCCCGCTTGGGTTGGATGAAGATATCGGAGCCAGGACCGATCGGTGATACCCGGTGAGGTGAAGACAAGGTAGGAAGATCTTCAGGGGCTTAGTGTTAGGTTTATTTAAGGGGGGTTTGGGTTAGATTAGGGGTATGTGGGTGGTGGGTTGTAATGTTGGGGGGGTATTGTATGTTTTTTTTGACAGTCAAAAGAGCTGATTTTCTTGGGGCATGCCCCGCAAAGGGCCCTGTTCAGGGCTGGTAAGGTAAAAGAGCTTTTAAATTTATTAATTTAGAATAGGGTAGGGCATTTTTTTATTTTGGGGGTCTTTGTTATTTTATTAGGGGGCTTATAGTAGGTGTAATTAGTTTAAAATTGTTGTAATATTTTTCTTATGTTTGTAAATATTTTTTTATTTTTTGTAACTTAGTTCTTTTTTATTTTTTGTACTTTAGTTAGTTTATGTAATTGTAGTTATTTGTAGAAATTGTATTTAATTTATTTATTGATAGTGTAGTGTTAGGTTTTATTGTAGGTAATTGTAGGTATTTTATTTAATTAATTTATTGATAGGGTAGTGTTAGGTTTAATTATAACTTAGGTTAGGATTTATTTTACAGGTAATTTTGTTATTATTTTAACTAGGTAACTATTAAATAGTTCTTAACTATTTAATAGCTATTGTACCTAGTTAAAATAATTACCAAGTTGCCTGTAAAATAAATATTAATCCTAAAATAGCTACAATGTAATTATAATTTATATTGTAGCTATATTAGGATTTTTTTTTACAGGTAAGTATTTAGCTTTAAATAGGAATAATTTATTTAATAAGAGTTAATTAATTTCGTTAGATTAAAATTATATTTAACTTAGGGGGGTGTTAGTGTTAGGGTTAGACTTAGCTTTAGGGGTTAATACATTTATTATAGTAGCGGTGAGCTCCGGTCGTCAGATTAGGGGTTAATGTTTGAAGTTAGGTGTCGGCGATGTTAGGGAGGGCAGATTAGGGGTTAATACTATTTATGATAGGGTTAGTGAGGCGGATTAGGGGTTAATAACTTTATTATAGTAGCGCTCAGGTCCGCTCGGCAGATTAGGGGTTAATTATTGTAGGTAGCTGGCGGCGACGTTGTGGGGGGCAGGTTAGGGGTTAATAAATATAATATAGGGGTCGGCGGTGTTAGGGGCAGCAGATTAGGGGTACATAAGGATAACGTAGGTGGCGGCGCTTTGCGGTCGGCAGATTAGGGGTTAATTATTGTAGGTAGCTGGCGGCGACGTTGTGGGGGGCAGGTTAGGGGTTAATAAATATAATATAGGGGTCGGCGGTGTTAGGGGCAGCAGATTAGGGGTACATAAGGATAACGTAGGTGGCGGCGCTTTGCGGTCAGCAGATTAGGGGTTAATTATTGTAGGTAGCTGGCGGCGACGTTGTGGGGGGCAGGTTAGGGGTTAATAAATATAATATAGGGGTCGGCGGTGTTAGGGGCAGCAGATTAGGGGTACATAAGGATAACGTAGGTGGCGGCGCTTTGCGGTCGGCAGATTAGGGGTTAATTATTGTAGGTAGCTGGCGGCGACGTTGTGGGGGGCAGGTTAGGGGTTAATAAATATAATACAGGGGTCAGCGGTGTTAGGGGCAGCAGATTAGGGGTACATAAGTATAACGTAGGTGGCGGTCGGCAGATTAGGGGTTAAAAAAAATTAATCGAGTTGCGGCAATGTGGGGGGACCTCGGTTTAGGGGTACATAGGTAGTTTATGGGTGTTAGTGTACTTTAGGGTACAGTAGTTAAGAGCTTTGTAAACCAGCGTTAGCCCAGAAAGCTCTTAACTCCTGCTTTTTTTCGGAGGCTGGAGTTTTGTCGTTAGAGCTCTAACGCTCACTTCAGAAACGACTCTAAATACCGGTGTTAGGAAGATCCCATTGAAAAGATAGGATACGCAATTGACGTAAGGGGATCTGCGGTATGGAAAAGTTGCGGCTGAAAAGTGAGCGTTAGACCCTTTAATCACTGACTCCAAATACCGACGGTAGCCTAAAACCAGCGTTAGGAGCCTCTAACGCTGGTTTTCACGGCTAACGCCAAACTCCAAATCTAGGCCATAGTATCCATATCATAATTATTAAAATGACCAGTTACGGGGGGGGGCGGAGCCAACTGCCGAAGCTACAGGACATGTTATTCTAGAGCTCCCAAAACTTGATCTTCAAAAAGCTATTTTATGGCGACCTAAGAGTTTACATATCTATATTCTGAGTAAATGGCACATCCTAGGATGTAAGTACAAAAAAGGGGTGTGTATGCTGTGAACAAGCTAAACCAGAAATGCCTTTCTCCTAATTGCACTTCTCACAATTAGTGCAATAATATCTAAAAAGAAAAGAAAAGGGGGTTGGAGAAGGCGCCAACAGGCTATCTGGTGTTAAACCTAAATTATAAATTTCTCCAAAATTGAAGTGCAATAAGCATATAATACTAGCTGAATTCTATAGGGGTATGCTTAAAATGACGAACAAATAATCCAACCCTGTTGTGACAATAAGGCAATTCACTGATTACAATTTGAAAAATAACATTTAATGAAAACAAAAAAATTACTATAAAACATTTAATACAATCCTCTGATTTAGTAGAACAGTTAATAAGCTTCACTTCAACATAAAAACCATATGGCAATATTAATCCACATTAAAAAATAGCACTCATTCTAAGTTAATCTAATAATAGCAGGCTTTCTAAGTGTACCTAATATTAACAGTATAATACTAAAATGATACAAATTTCAAACCAATAAGCAGAGCTAGATATAGGGCTAATCGTTTCTACTAGCTAGTTTGGAACCGGATATTGTAAACCTGAAACGCTGTCTGTAAATGTTATTGGTGACTAAATTTTGACAGGCACAGTCTCTCAAGTAACAGTTAATAGGACTCCAGATAGATCGTTTTCTGTTTATGAAGAAGGTAAAATACACAGTAGTTCTTAAAGTGCAATATAACCATAAGACTTCAAATCTTCACCCTCACTTCTAAGGGTCTTTGTAAAAGGAAAGTCAGTAGTAAGCACTTACCCGGTGCTCCGGTGCTATGGGCGGAGCTTTTTTCTTCCGCTCACCTGTAACGCACCTTGTATATCTTTTCGTCGGTGACAATCTTACAATTATTCAGTAGGTAGATTGTAACTTCAAAGTGTGCACACTTTCGATCCTCCTTAGATTGATGCTCCTACCGTCTTCGCTCAGTAGTTAAATCCACTTGATTCTGGCATTACGGTCCTGGGAGCTTCTTGATTACAAGTCTTTTTCAAAACAAGCCGGATACTGGTATGGTCTACGTGCTTCAGCTCACCAGGGAGCCTTTGTCAAGATACCTTCCTCCAGCTGTGATCCCTTTTTAAAGGATTCCTCCATTAACCCTATATGTGCCTTCCAAATAATCAGTGGTTCCTTCTTTCATTATTTAATGTGCCCTGTATTTTTGTGCATTACAAGTCACCAATTTCAGTGCAGGTTATACCGGTTGTGAAGTTACTAAAATGCCCTCATGAAAACAATATTTAAAAAGCCAAAAAATATCATTATAAAAATTATGACTTTATTCTAGTTTCTACATTTGTTAATCTATTTTAAAATTATAACAGTTAATTGCCTCACAATCGCCAACGAATGGTCAACACCCCTAAAAACGTATCTGTCCCTAATATTAAGATTCCAGTCTTTTTTTAAAAAATTATTATTTGTTTGTTTAGATAAAAAATGATTCCTCAAAAACAAAAAATTATTATTTTCCTGCTTGGGTTCGAACTCGCAGACCTTATAACTGCAGTCTGACCACCTAACCATTAGGCTGTGTTAGAAGTTATCTCAATAAGATTTCAATGATAATATTTGGCCTTTAACTAGCTTATATATAATCCGATAAGTAATCATAGATTATCTATTTGTCATATATCTTAATGGTTGATTGGCTTAAATTAGATTTGTAAAACAAATCATTCCTAACTTGGGCTCGAACTCATAGCCCTTACGGTCAGAGTCTAACTTCTTATCCATTGTGCTATGATGGAAGTTCAAATGGATCGAATTCTCTCCTTCTATATAACCTTGAGTTGTTAACTATTTGGATGCAACAGAGGTTTATAAAGAAAATAAATAAATCTATTTTTAAAATAACAGGGTGGATTCGAACCTCGGACCTATTGTGTGTAAAGCCTAAGCACTAGCCACTCGACTATTGACTCATTGGAGAATTCTTGCTTCTATTTGGGTATTTTAAAGGATACATTTTTTATATTAATGGGCTTTGTTCTTAGACATTTGTTTGCAAATAGTGGACAATTTTTATATATTATTGTTCCTAAAAGGGACATAGAAGTGTTATTTAGTGGATGATATTCATAGTCACTCTGTTAATTCACCCCAAGGAAACATATATATTTAATCAACTTTCTTAACCAGTATGACATCTAAAATATTTAAATACAGTATAATCTCGTTCGTTTTGATGGACATAATAAATCCTTCTACTTATATAAGGGCATTCAAGTCCATTTCACTATTCAGCCCTTTGGGGTGGAGTGTACCAAAATTATATATAAATTCTGCTTCTTGTCTGAGCAACTTTTTATTAGTATTCCCTCTTCTTCCATCCTGCACTATTTTCTTAATGCCCCAGAATTTTAGTGTTTCTGTGTTGCCTTTATGAACCTCTTTGAAATGTTTATACAGAGTTGTGTCTTCTCTTTCATGCTCTATTGCTAACAGATGTTCACGTATACGGTCTTTCAATTTCCGTCCTGTTTGACCAAAATACCTTAGATTACAGTCGCATTGTAGCATATAGATAATATTTGTATCGGTGCATCTTATAATATCTGTTATATTAGTAATTCTCCCGTCTTTCTCGGACTTAATCTGTTTTAATTTCATACTATGTTTACAGGACTTACATTGGTGGCAGGGGAAAAACCCCTCTATCTTATTGCCCTCAAGTGTTCTATATCCTCTATTGCACATTTCATTCCCCCTTTTGTACTCGCTCGGAGCCAATATCGTTTTTAAATTCCTAGCTTTTCTGTAAATAAAATTGGGGTTTCTTCCTAAGTTTGGGCCTATTATGGGGTCTTTTAATAAAAGATGCCAGTGTTTCTTAACCAATTTTTGAAACTGTTTGTGATGGGCTGAATAGGTCGTGATTATGGGTATATCCATTGTCTCTTTTAGCTTCCCCTTATAAGGTTTTTCTTTTTTTCTTAGTAGTTCCTCCCTGTCCATCTTTTTAACTTCATCCACTGTCTCTAAGATCTTTAAAGTGTCATATCCCATCTCTTCAAATCTTCTCATTAGTACTTTTGATTGTTTCTCAAAGTCCACTAGATCTGTGCAGTTCCTCCTAACACGCATCAGTTGACCCTTTGGTATGTTCTTTTTCCATTGGCTATGGTGACAACTCTCAGAATCAATATAATTGTTAGAATCAACCTTTTTAAAAAAAGGTCTTTGTTTTAATTGCATTATTGATTATCTCAATTTCTATGTCTAAATAATTAATTTTTTCTTTACTAGATTCATATGTGAATTGTAAACCAAAGTTATTAAGGTCATCAATGAAAATATCTAATAATTCTATGTCCCCCTTCCAGACGAAAAACAGATCGTCAATATAACGTCTATAGAGCACAAGGTTCGCACCCCATGGGGATCTTGCTATTAGTTCTCTTTCAAAGACCCCCATGAATAAGTTAGCATAACTAGGTGCGAACCTTGTGCCCATAGCCGTACCCTTTATTTGCAAAAAATAACTGTTCTCAAACTTGAAATAATTGTTATTCAAGATAAATTTTATACATTTCAATAAAAAATCTCTTTGCGTGCTGGTCATCTCTGAGTCCTGTCTCACAAAATATTCTATAGCTTGTATTTTATGAGACAGGACTCAGAGATGACCAGCACGCAAAGAGATTTTTTATTGAAATGTATAACATTTATCTTGAATAACAATTATTTCAAGTTTGAGAACAGTTATTTTTTGCAAATAAAGGGTACGGCTATGGGCACAAGGTTCGCACCTAGTTATGCTAACTTATTCATGGGGGTCTTTGAAAGAGAACTAATAGCAAGATCCCCATGGGGTGCGAACCATGTGCTCTATAGACGTTATATTGACGATCTGTTTTTCGTCTGGAAGGGGGACATAGAATTATTAGATATTTTCATTGATAACCTTAATTCCAATAACTTTGGTTTACAATTCACATATGAATCTAGTAAAGAAAAAATTAATTATTTAGACATAGAAATTGAGATAATCAATAATGCAATTAAAACAAAGACCTTTTTTAAAAAGGTCGATTCTAACAATTATATTGATTCTGAGAGTTGTCACCATAGCCAATGGAAAAAGAACATACCAAAGGGTCAACTGATGCGTGTTAGGAGGAACTGCACAGATCTAGTGGACTTTAAGAAACAATCAAAAGTACTAATGAGAAGATTTGAAGAGAAGGGATATGACACTTTAAAGATCTTAGAGACAGTGGATGAAGTTAAAAAGATGGACAGGGAGGAACTACTAAGAAAAAAAGAAAAACCTTATAAGGGGAAGCTAAAAGAGACAATGGATATACCCATAATCACGACCTATTCAGCCCATCACAAACAGTTTCAAAAATTGGTTAAGAAACACTGGCATCTTTTATTAAAAGACCCCATAATAGGCCCAAACTTAGGAAGAAACCCCAATTTTATTTACAGAAAAGCTAGGAATTTAAAAACGATATTGGCTCCGAGCGAGTACAAAAGGGGGAATGAAATGTGCAATAGAGGATATAGAACACTTGAGGGCAATAAGATAGAGGGGTTTTTCCCCTGCCACCAATGTAAGTCCTGTAAACATAGTACGAAATTAAAACAGATTAAGTCCGAGAAAGACGGGAGAATTACTAATATAACAGATATTATAAGATGCACCGATACAAATATTATCTATATGCTACAATGCGACTGTAATCAAAGGTATTTTGGTCAAACAGGACGGAAATTGAAAGACCGTATACGTGAACATCTGTTAGCAATAGAGCATGAAAGAGAAGACACAACTCTGTATAAACATTTCAAAGAGGTTCATAAAGGCAACACAGAAACACTAAAATTCTGGGGCATTAAGAAAATAGTGCAGGATGGAAGAAGAGGGAATACTAATAAAAAGTTGCTCAGACAAGAAGCAGAATTTATATATAATTTTGGTACACTCCACCCCAAAGGGCTGAATAGTGAAATGGACTTGAATGCCCTTATATAAGTAGAAGGATTTATTATGTCCATCAAAACGAACGAGATTATACTGTATTTAAATATTTTAGATGTCATACTGGTTAAGAAAGTTGATTAAATATATATGTTTCCTTGGGGTGAATTAACAGAGTGACTATGAATATCATCCACTAAATAACACTTCTATGTCCCTTTTAGGAACAATAATATATAAAAATTGTCCACTATTTGCAAACAAATGTCTAAGAACAAAGCCCATTAATATAAAAAATGTATCCTTTAAAATACCCAAATAGAAGCAAGAATTCTCCAATGAGTCAATAGTCGAGTGGCTAGTGCTTAGGCTTTACACACAATAGGTCCGAGTTATAAACCTCTGTTGCATCCAAATAGTTAACAACTCAAGGTTATATAGAAGGAGAGAATTCGATCCATTTGAACTTCCATCATAGCACAATGGATAAGAAGTTAGACTCTGACCGTAAGGGCTATGAGTTCGAGCCCAAGTTAGGAATGATTTGTTTTACAAATCTAATTTAAGCCAATCAACCATTAAGATATATGACAAATAGATAATCTATGACTACTTATCGGATTATATATAAGATAGTTAAAGGCCAAATATTATCATTGAAATCTTATCGAGATAACTTCTAACACAGCCTAATGGTTAGGTGGTCAGATTGCAGTTATAAGGTCTGCGAGTTCGAACCCAAGCAGGAAAATAATAATTTTTTGTTTTTGAGGAATCATTTTTTATCTAAACAAACAAATAATAATTTTTTAAAAAAAGACTGGAATCTTAATATTAGGGACAGATACGTTTTTAGGGGTGTTGACCATTCGTTGGCGATTGTGAGGCAATTAACTGTTATAATTTTAAAATAGATTAACAAATGTAGAAACTAGAATAAAGTCATAATTTTTATAATGATATTTTTTGGCTTTTTAAATATTGTTTTCATGAGGGCATTTTAGTAACTTCCCAACCGGTATAACCTGCACTGAAATTGGTGACTTGTAATGCACAAAAATACAGGGCACATTAAATAATGAAAGAAGGAACCACTGATTATTTGGAAGGCACATATAGGGTTAATGGAGGAATCCTTTAAAAAGGGATCACAGCTGGAGGAAGGTATCTTGACAAAGGCTCCCTGGTGAGCTGAAACGCGTAGACCATACCAGTATCCAGCTTGTTTTGAAAAAGACTTGTAATCAAGAAGCTCCCAGGACCGTAATGCCAGAATCAAGTGGATTTAACTACTGAGCGAAGACGGTAGGAGCATCAATCTAAGGAGGATCGAAAGTGTGCACACTTTGAAGTTACAATCTACCTACTGAATAATTGTAAGATTGTCACCGACGAAAAGATATACAAGGTGCGTTACAGGTGAGCGGAAGAAAAAAGCTCCGCCCATAGCACCGGGTAAGTGCTTACTACTGACTTTCCTTTTACAAAGACCCTTAGAAGTGAGGGTGAAGATTTGAAGTCTTATGGTTATATTGCACTTTAAGAACTACTGTGTATTTTACCTTCTTCATAAACAGAAAACGATCTATCTGGAGTCCTATTAACTGTTACTTGAGAGACTGTGCCTGTCAAAATTTAGTCACCAATAACATTTACAGACAGCGTTTCAGGTTTACAATATCCGGTTCCAAACTAGCTAGTAGAAACGATTAGCCCTATATCTAGCTCTGCTTATTGGTTTGAAATTTGTATCATTTTAGTATTATACTGTTAATATTAGGTACACTTAGAAAGCCTGCTATTATTAGATTAACTTAGAATGAGTGCTATTTTTTAATGTGGATAAATATTGCCATATGGTTTTTATGTTGAAGTGAAGCGTATTAACTGTTCTACTAAATCAGAGGATTGTATTAAATGTTTTATAATAATTTGTTTGTTTTCATTAAATGTTATTTTTCAAATTGTAATCAGTGAATTGCCTTATTGTCACAACAGGGTTGGATTATTTGTTCAAGTCATTTTAAGCATACCCCTATAGAATTCAGCTAGTATTATATGCTTATTGCACTTCAATTTTGGAGAAATTTATAATTTAGGTTTAACACCAGATAGCCTGTTGGCGCCTTCTCCAACATCCTAGGATGTAGTCTATGAAGTTTGCAATTAAGGCGACCTGTCATTGACGAAATACCAGCGCAGAGGCCTACTAGCAGGCTGAGCTCGCGGCTAAGCTTCCACCGCCATATCTAAAACTACGTACGCAGCATCTTGGCGGATTGAGATATTCTTCTGACACATTATTTTATAACGATTTAATGGAGCAACAAATCCTTTCGGCTCTACACACATTAATGCTCTCTTTAGACTATTACCAGCAAGCTCCTATTGTCGAATTAAGAGCCGGGGCGGCCCTATTTCAACAGGCTGCTTGGATGGAAGAAGCCGTGGGGGAGACTGACCAGCAGGAAACGATCCTCACACAATGCAATATAGATGTACACCAGGATGTGGTGGATCAGTTTGCAGTAGGCAAAGCGGAACCTGGCTCGTGGATAATAGAACAGATAGAAGCAGTCCCACAAGACGGTATCTTGCAGATCTTGCCAGTCCTCGCAGAGTCGGAGCTACAGACCGCAACATGTTGTGCGGTGCCGCAGATAGAACGGCTCAGATCGACTGGAACATGAAGTCTGTACCACATAGTACATGCTCGCACTAGTGCCTCAGGGGGCCCGTCTGCAGAAGCTGGAGCCGGGTCTGATGAGAAGGATGAACCGGGAGATAAGCAGCAGCTGGAACAAATGAAGACTGCACACGGAGGGCCCAAAGCACGATCTAACTCCAGCACTAAGCGTCTCAATTCTTCTACGCTGAGATCAGGCTCTCTCTCTAACCCCAAGCCCATGAAACCTGAGCAGTCTCCAGGAGATCTCACAGTCTCCAACAGCCAGATACACAGGAGCTACTATTACAGTTATCTTAATCTGGCCATTGGAGATAAACAGGTGACCTGGCGCCGCGATAACAAGAGAGGCTTCAGCAGATCCTTGGGTGCCATGCAGCTGCGAGTTAGTAGCCGTGGTATGCTGCTTCAAGATCCCTGTTCTGGGCATAATGATTTACCCCACATACTGTGGAGCATAATTGATCTCATGTTCCTTCCACTCAGATTTGGTATAGGCTAAAAAACATTTATTCACCATTACAGGCAGCCTTCAACGATGTCGGACTCTTGGACTAGTTTTTCATATGAACATAGATGCCTCACAATTGTCTATTACAGAACTTTCTTAGTTTATAAGCTGGTTATGATTATGTTTACTTATACAACTACATTTTGGTTTATTTTGCTCATTCTGTAACTAGTTTTAGATGATAGTAATCCCATATTTGTGGTTGTTATACTTTATTTATGTTTGTTTGAAACATGGGCAATATCAGTATGTACTTAATAGCCTAGATCATATTTACATAACAAGGGGATGTTGCAGCTGGAATACAGAGTAAGCAATGGGGTTTGGTATACCTATATGTTGCATGGGTGGACTCGCATGGGTTATGAATGACTCTTTTCTCCAGATTACTCAGTGTGTTTCAGCAACAACAAAAATATCTGGAGTAGGGTAAATGAGCATTGTGGAGATGTCTGCTCCAGTTCGAGACTTTGTCTAATACAATTTAGAACCCATAAATGATGGCTTGAAGTCCTGAAACAAAGGGTCTAATTCCTACTAAAATATTATGTCTTGAACTTTTCCTTCTTGAAGTTTTAACTACTATGATAAATGGTTAAGGCTCTTACACAGAAGCTAGTTAGGAATGTTATAGCTATATGGTGTTGTTTAACCCGTGCTTTTTAGTCTACTGCAACAGTTAAAAAAGCACTTCTCGTTGTTAAAGAAGGGGTTTATATTTTTATTTTTTCTACTTTTTCTATTAACTCTGTGAAATATTTCCCCTACACTCCTAGTCTCTGCTTATTTACCCTCCATGTTGCAATACCCACAGGATATATACTGCAGTTCAGATTATGAGTTGACATTTACCATTCCACAAACTCTATTTTGGGAAGTTAACAGAGTGAAATATTCCAGTCCTATTTTAATGTACTAGGGTTAAAGGGAGATTCTATTTTATTATTTTTGGCTCTTTTTGTAATACTTATAGTAATTCATTAGCATCTTAACGGCTTAATTTTTTAATTTTTTTAATTATTTTTTTTTAACACTCTAGCTTGAAATTGTCACTTATACCCTTACTCAGGTACCTGTACTCTGTATTAACCTTTTATTTATCATAGGCCTGACTATTATAAAGACTACAGGCAATTCCTCATCGGCTAACATTATGTGTATATATGTGTGTATGTGTGTATGTATGTATGTGTATATGTGTATGTATGTGTGTATGTTTATATATATATCCTATATTATAAAAGACAAGTGTTTGTCTGAAGCCGTCATGCGCAGTACAGACAAACACTTGGCCTTAGATTCTATTCTCGCGCACCTCTGCATAGCTGACAGATTGGGAGCGCGAGGTACACAGCATACAAGCAGCTGTGAGATAGGGAGCGCGAGCTACTCAACAGCTGTGAGGTCTGCTGCGTGAGAAGCGGCAACGCGCTCCCCAGACCTCACAGCTGTTTGTGGCCGACGGGAGCGTCGCGAGGGGCGTGGCCGGGCGTCACGAGGGGCGTGGCCGGGCGGATGTTGCCGCGATGGGGCGTGGCCGGGCGGGGTCCCGCGAAGACAGAGCCAGAGAGGGAGCAGGAGGGGGGGGGGGCAGAGAGCCAAAGAGAAGGGGGGGGCAGAGAGCCAAAGAGAAGGGGGGGGGGCAGAGAGCCAAAGAGAAGGGGGGGGCAGAGACCCAAAGAGAAGGGGGGGGCAGAGAGCCAAAGAGAAGGGGGGGGCAGAGAGCCAAAGAGAAGGGGGGAGGCAGAGAGCCAAAGAGAAGGGGGGGGGCAGAGAGCCAAAGAGAAGGGGGGGGGGCAGAGAGCCAAAGAGAAGGGGGGGGCAGAGAGCCAAAGAGAAGGGGGGGGCAGAGAGCCAAAGAGAAAGGGGGGGGCAGAGAGCCAAAGAGAAAGGGGGGGGCAGAGAGCCAAAGAGAAGGGGGGGCAGAGAGCCAAAGAGAAGGGGGGGGGGCAGAGAGCCAAAGAGAAGGGGGGGGGGCAGAGAGCCAAAGAGAAGGGGGGGGGCAGAGAGCCAAAGAGAAGGGGGGGGGGCAGAGAGCCAAAGAGAAGGGGGGGGCAGAGAGCCAAAGAGAAGGGGGGGGCAGAGAGCCAAAGAGAAGGGGGGGGGGGCAGAGAGCCAAAGAGAGGGGGGGGCAGAGAGCCAAAGAGAAGGGGGGGGGGCAGAGAGCCAAAGAGAAGGGAGGGGGCAGAGAGCCAAAGAGAAGGGGGGGGCAGAGAGCCAAAGAGAAGGGGGGGCAGAGAGCCAAAGAGAAGGGGGGGGCAGAGAGCCAAAGAGAAGGGGGGGCAGAGAGCCAAAGAGAAGGGGGGGGCAGAGAGCCAAAGAGAAGGGAGGGGGCAGAGAGCCAAAGAGAAGGGGGGGGCAGAGAGCCAAAGAGAAGGGGGGGGCAGAGAGCCAAAGAGAAGGGGGGGGGGGCAGAGAGCCAAAGAGAAGGGGGGGGCAGAGAGCCAAAGAGAAGGGGGGGGCAGAGAGCCAAAGAGAAGGGGGGGCAGAGAGCCAAAGAGAAGGGGGGGGCAGAGAGCCAAGAGAAGGGGGGGGCAGAGAGCCAAAGAGAAGGGGGGGGGCAGAGAGCCAAAGAGAAGGGGGGGGCAGAGAGCCAAAGAGAAGGGGGGGGGCAGAGAGCCAAAGAGAAGGCGGGGGGGGCAGAGAGCCAAAGAGAAGGCGGGGGGGGGCAGAGAGCCAAAGAGAAGGTGGGGGGGGCAGAGAGCCAAAGAGAAGGGGGGGCAGAGAGCCAAAGAGAAGGGGGGGCAGAGAGCCAAAGAGAAGGGGGGGGGGCAGAGAGCCAAAGAGAAGGGGGGGCAGAGAGCCAAAGAGAAGGGGGGGGGCAGAGAGCCAAAGAGAAGGGGGGGGCAGAGAGCCAAAGAGAAGGGGGGGGGCAGAGAGCCAAAGAGAAGGGGGGGCAGAGAGCCAAAGAGGAGGGGGGGCGACAGAGAGCCAAAGAGAAGGGGGGGGCAGAGAGCCAAAGAGAAGGGGGGGGGGCAGAGAGCCAAAGAGAAGGGGGGGCAGAGAGCCAAAGAGAAGGGGGGGGAGAGAGAGCCAAAGAGAAGGGGGGGAGAGAGAGCCAAAGAGAAGGGGGGGAAGAGAGCCAAAGAGAAGGGGGGGAGAGCCAAAGAGGGGGGAGAGAGAGAGCCAAAGAGGAAAAAGAGCCAAAAAGGAGAGAGAGCCAAAGAGGGGGGAGAGAGAGCCAAAGAGGGGGGAGAGAGAGCCAAAGAGGGGGGGGGGGAGAGAGCTAAAGGGGGGGAGAGCCAAAGAGGGGGGAGAGAGAGAGCCAAAGAGGAAAGAAAGCCAAAGAGGAGAGCAAAAGAGGGGAGAGAGACAAAGAGGGGGGAGAGAGAGCCAAAGAGGGGGGGGGGCAGAGCCAAAGAGGGGGGGGGGGAGCCAAAGAGGGGGGGAGAGAGCCAAAGAGGGGGGGAGAGCGCCGAAGAGGGGGGAGAGAACAAAAGAGGGGGGAGAGAGCCAAAGAGGGGAGGGGAGAGCAAAAGAGGGGGGGAGCCAAAGGGGAGGGGGGAGCCAAAGGGGAGGGGAGAGCCAAAGAGGGGGGAGAGAGAGAGCCAAAGAGGAGAGAGAGCCAAAGAGGGGGGAGAGAGAGCCAAAGGGGGGGAGCCAAAGAGGGGAGAGAGAGAGCCAAAGAGGAGAGAGAGCAAAAGAGGAGAGAGAGCAAAAGAGGGGAGAGAGCCAAAGAGGGGGGGGGGGAGAGCCAAAGAGGGGGGTAGCCAAAGAGGGGGGGGAGAGCCAGAGGGGGGAGAGAGAGCAAAAGAAAGGATGGAGAGAGCCAAAGAGGGGAGAGAGAGAGCAAAAGAGGGGAGAGAGAGAGCAAAAGAGGGGAGAGAGAGAACAAAGGAGAGGGGGGAGAGAAAGCAAAAGAGAGGGGGGAAAGAAAGCAAAAGAGAGGGGGGAAGAGAGAGCAAAAGAAAGGGGGGAGAGAGCAAGGGGTGGGACCGCTGTTCTGAAAAAAATGGCCCGTGTACACGGGCTTTAGTACTAGTATATATATATTTGCCCCTACTAGTCGCTGGAGAAGCGTTATTTAGCTGAGGAGAATCAGTATTGGTTACACTATATAGTGGTGCGAGAAGTGATGGGGGCTGTATCATCAGTCCCTGCAGCGCTCCCTTTTACACATAGCAATTTCCCCTGCAAGCTGAGAGACGAGTGCTACTAAGTTCCTTATAGCATAGGTCCTAAACTAGCGCTGGTCCTGATGCATAGGTTACATGTTAAGGGCGCTATATCTCATAGTTTCACAAAGTTAAGTATTGTGTACATATACGCTACTCTACTGTGTTCTGACCCACCTGATGTAAAAATTTTATACCAGGCTGTAAATCATAACACATATTTTGCCTCACATAGCATTAACCTCTATAATCATATATTGTCTGTTTTCTTTTTACATGACTTTGATATTTTTAATAACCTGTTATGTGTCATGACTTTGCATTGGATTTGATGGGATATGCTATTCTTAGTTACTGTTGTATTACAGGTTTATCTTTTATGTGCGATCTAACACTCAGTTTGATATGTCCGAGTCATTTTCCACATTATGTGTTTTAGAGGCCTAACTCACAGATATATATTATAGTCTGATATCAATCTAATACCAAGTTGTATATATGTGATATTTATCCTATTATCTCAATGTATCAATGAATCCCCAATACAGCTTTTTCCATTTCACTATCTAACCCTAGCATATAGCGCTAACAAATTTTGCTAAAATATATAGACTAGCCATATACTTTAATACGCTTACTCTCCTATGTCCCTGGGTGTTTTCCTGCCTGCAATTGGCTAACATGCCCTGTGTCATTGCTGTCCTAAATAGGTATATTATACTGTGGACCCTATGCATAATTATGGTACTGCTAATGCTCATTCCTTCTTTAACCATATACAAAAACAGCTTAGGTTCAGGAGTATTATTTCAGCGTAGCTAATTGTGCAACTAAACTAGCATGTGGAGTAACTGTCTGGGTTTCTGCGGCCGAGAAAGACTAGACAGTCTTAACTACTATATATTGCACATCTGCATTCTATGCTACTCTTTGGCCCAGTAGAGGCCACAGAACTGACTACCAAGTGCTATCCCATTTCCATGAAACTAATGGACTTATTAGAGAACTGTTAACTAGTCAGCCAGCTACGCCATTTTTCTCACCTATAACCTGAAAACCTATGACCAGAAACTAGTATATTAATGGTCTTGCCTGTAACATGCCACTATCCAGGTATCCCACATGGCTCCGCCCCCCCCCCCCCCCATCAGGGTTCACCCTTATTGCAAGTGAACAAATCAGCGGTATTTATCCGCAATTGCTGATATATTGTTATAAGTTTTTCTTACATCTGTATGTTATATTTAGTTTACCATACTATAGGATGTATATGTTACAAGAATGTCCAATATATTTTTATTCACAGCTATGGTTATTACTATCATTCCTCTTTCCTATATCATTAGCCTTGACAGGCTCAAGAGCATTACTTCAAGCAGATGAGGAACATATCTAAAGAAAAAGAGGTTTCATTATTATGTATATATTCTCTCTTTTGTTTTTATTTTTTATGTAGACTTATCTATCTCTAGAAATGACATGATATTCTTTATACATTGTGTGTTGCAGAGATCATCCATGGTGTCATATGTCTGCAGAATTAATATATATGTTGTCATGTAATGAATGATGTATTGCTAATAACCTCAATAAAAAACTTTGATTTAAAAAAAAAAAAAAAATGACCAGTTACCCTAATCCAGGGGTGGGTAGTTATCGGCCCTCCAGGTGTTATCGACTACATCTCCCACGATGCTTTGCCAGCATTATGGCTGAAAGAGCATTATAGGAGATGTAGTCCATAACATCTAGAGGGCCGATAATTGCCCACCCCTGCTGCTCTCCCAGGCCCTTTTTACAGGGGGACACCTCCCGGCTAGTTTTACTGACCACCTGGCTAAATTTTAAGCCAATATTAAGACGTATTGAGCTAATATTCAAATTATTCAGCATTTGTTGCACACATTATCATTAAATCAATTTATGTTACATTATGCAATTAATTTGTGTTTTGGATAGCTTAAAAGGACAATCAAGTCAAAATAAACTTTAATGATTCAGAAAGAGCAGCAATTTTAAGACCCTTTTCAATTTGCTTTCTGGGGAACAATATCCTGCTGAGCATGTGCAAAAGCTAACAGGGTATACGTTTACTAGTCTGTGATTGGCTAATGTCTGTCACATGATACAGGGGGCCGGAAAATGGAAGAAAAAATAAATTTGTCAGAAAAAAATCTAATGCTTATTTGAAATTCAGAGTAGGTGTTAAATCATTGTCTTTTAATCATGCAGTTGTTAATTATGTAATTCTACAGCATTCGGTGGTCCTTTAAGTTACATTTATAAATAACAGAAAATGTTATAATATTGCAAAGTATTCATCTACCCCCATGCGGCTTAATTACACCAGCTAGTAACATTATCTGGTAAAGTGAAGGTAAACTTTGATGAATGAAAGCCCGGTTTTTAAAAATACTATTTTCCCTTGGGGGAAAGCTGTGATTGGAGGAAGCCGGATTAGTCATTACTGACGTGTGAAGAGAGGATCTCCGGGCTGGGGAAGCTGCTCCGGCTGTGAAGAGGAGAGAAGTAAGTTTTTAAACAAAACGGCTGCTTTCTAAACTTTGATGAATCAAAGCGCCCCTGTTTTTAATAGTATTTTAAAAAATGGGCTTTCATTCATCAAAGTTAACCTTCAATTTAAGAATACTGCTATGCTTATTGGGCTCTATAAAGAGGACACTTGTAAAGTCTGTGTTTCGTACTCACCTTTAGAAGAGTAAGGAGGGAAATCCATTTGATGTGACTTTAGAAAACCTGTCGAATGGAAGAAATTCAGTTAAATTCTAAAGTTAATATGATGATAAACACGTTGCACTGTATAATATGGACACATATGGTCTGGTAATATACGTGCGGCACCATAAGGATGACCCCAAGGTAGAACGTGCTGTGATCCGAGATGTCATCTCAAAAAATGCAGCATGTCGGCAGAAAGAATGGGACACATGCAGGGACTGTAAGTAACATTAGACAGTTCTCTTCAAACAGCGCTGTGCTCTTGCTGCACTGTGTGGATTTTTCTTTAACTCAGTGCATCCAGAGCAAAGTGCTGTATGAAAAGAACAGTCAAATACAGCGTAGCGCTGCAAAGCAGCAGTGCATTTATTGTTGATTGGATCTCAGAGATTTTTTTCAACCCCGCCCCCAGCCTTTCCCAGTCTGCAAAGCTGTGACTTCTGTATGTGAGATGTTCTTGTGAGTAATGCACCTTTTTTTATTACATTTCTACCTTGTGATGTTAGACCAAGAGAAACATTTTCCTTCAGATTACTTTTTTTTTCTCTGCTGCTAATTTTCAATGCGATTTTTAACTGCAGCACTAGATTATAAACTTGAAAAAATTGCTTTACTCTCCAGTTAAAGGAGCACTCAATGCAGTAGAATTACATAATTAACAAGTGCAAAATAAAAAGACAATGCAATAACACCTACTCTGAATTTCAAATAAGCAGTATAATGATGATAAGTATCTATGCACTGATAATGAGCACACTGCACTGTATAATGATGATGAATATCTATACACTGCACTGCACTGTATAATGATGATGAGCATCTATACACTGATAATGAACACACTGCACTGTATAATGATAATGAGTATCTATACACTGATAATGAACACACTGCACTGTATAATGATGATGAGTCTCTATACATGGATAATGATCATACTGCACTGTATAATGATGATGAGTCTCTATACATGGATAATGATCATACTGCACTGTATAATGATGATGAGTATCTATACACGGATAATAATCACACTGCACTGTATAATGATGATGAATATCTATACACTGCACTGTATAATGATGATGAGTATCTATACACTGATAATGATCACACTGCACTGTATAATGATGATGAGTATCTATACACTGATAATGATCACACTGCACTGTATAATGATAATAAGTATCTATACACTGATAATGAACACACTGCATTGTATAATGATAATGAGTATCTATACACTGATAATGAAAACACTGCATTGTATAATGAGAATGAGAATCTATACACTGATAATGATCACACTGCACTGTATAATGATGTGAGTATCTATATACTGATAATGAACACACTGCATTGTATAATGATGAGTATCTATACATTGATAATGATCATACTGCACTGTATAATGATAATGAGTATCTATACACTGATAATGATCACACTGCATTGTATAATGTTGATGAGTATCTATACACTGATAATGATCACACTGCACTGTATATTGATGATGAGTATCTATACAGTGATAATGATTACACTGCACTGTATAAAGATGATGAGTATCTATACACTGATAATGATCACACTGCACTGTAAAATGCTGATGAGTAACTATACACTGATAATGATCATACTGAACTGTATAATGATGATGAGTATCTATACACTGATAATGATCACACTGTACTATATAATGATGATGAGTATCTATACACTGATAATGAACACACTGTATAAAGCTGATGAGTATCTATACACTGATAATGATCACACTGAACTGTATAATGCTGATGAGTATCTATACACTAATAATGATCACAATGCACTGTATAATGATAATGAGTACACTGCACTGTATAATGATGATGAGTATCTACACACTGATAATGATCACGCTGCACTGTATAATGATGATGAGTATCTATACACTGATAATGACATGCTGCACTGTATAATGATGTGAGTATCTATATACTGATAATGAACACACTGCATTGTATAATGATAATGAGTATCTATACACTGATAATTATCACACTGCACTGTATAATGATGTGAGTATCTATATACTGATAATGATCACACTGCATTGTATAATGATAATGAGTATCTACACACTGATAATGATCACACTGCACTGTATAATGATAATGAGTATCTATACACTGATAATGATCACACTGCACTGTATAATGATGATGAGTATCTATACACTGATAATGATCACACTGCACTGTATAATGATGTGAGTATCTATATACTGATAATGAACACACTGCATTGTATACTGATAATGAGTATCTATACACTGATAATGATCACACTGCATTGTATAATGATAATGAGTATCTATACACTGATAATGATCACACTGCACTGTATAATGATGATGAGAATCTATACACTGATAATGATTACACTGCACTGTATAAAGATGATGAGTATCTATACACTGATAATGATCACACTGCACTGTATAATGCTGATGAGTATCTATACACTGATAATGATCATACTGTACTGTATAATGATGATGAGTATCTATACACTGATAATGATCACACTGCACTGTATAATGATGATGAGTATCTATACACTGATAATGATCACACTGCACTGTATAATGATGATGAGTATCTATACACTGATAATGAACACACTGTATAAAGCTGATGAGTATCTATACACTGATAATGATCACACTGCACTGTATAATGCTGATGAGTATCTAATCACTAATAAAGATCACACTGCACTGTATAATTATGATGAGTATCTATACACTGATAATGATTACACTGCATTGTATAACGATTATGAGTATCTATACACTGATAATGAGCACACTGCACTGTATAATGATGATGAGTATCTATACACTGATAATGATCACACTGCATTGTATAATGATGATGAGTATCTATACACTGATAATGAACACACTGCATTGTATAATGATAATGAGTATCTATACACTGATAATAATCACGCTGCACTGTATAATGATGATGAGTATCTATACACTGATAATGACATGCTGCACTGTATAATGATGTCAGTATCTATAAACTGATAATGAACACACTGCACTGTATAATGATGTGAGTATTTATATACTGATAATGATCACACTGCACTGTATAATGATAATGAGTATCTATACACTGATAATGAACACACTGCACTGTATAATGATGTGAGTATCTATATACTGATAATGAACACACTGCATTGTATAATGATAATGAGTATCTATACACTGATAATGATCACACTGCACTGTATAATGATAATGAGTATCTATACACTGATAATAATCACACTGCACTGTATAATGATGTGAGTATCTATATACTGATAATGAACACACTGCATTGTATAATGATAATGAGTATCTATTGATAATGATCACACTGCATTGTATAATGATAATGAGTATCTATACACTGATAATGATCACACTGCACTGTATAATGATGTGAGTATCTAAATACTGATAATGAAAACACTACATTGTATAATGATAATCAGTATCTATACACTGATAATGATCACACTGCATTGTATAATGATAATGAGTATCTATACACTGATAATGATCACACTGCACTGTATAATGATGATGAGTATCTATACACTGATAATGATTACACTGCACTGTATAAAGATGATGAGTATCTATACACTGATAATGATCACACTGCACTGTATAATGCTGATGAGTATCTATACACTGATAATGATCATACTGTACTGTATAATGATGATGAGTATCTATACACTGATAATGATCACACTGCACTGTATAATGATGATGAGTATCTATACACTGATAATGATCACACTGCACTGTATAATGATGATGAGTATCTATACACTGATAATGAACACACTGTATAAAGCTGATGAGTATCTATCCACTGATAATGATCACACTGCACTGTATAATTATGATGAGTATCTATACACTGATAATGATTACACTGCATTGCATAACGATGATGAGTATCTATACACTGAAAATGAGCACACTGCACTGTATAATGATGATGAGTATCTATACACTGATAATGATCACACTGCATTGTATAATGATGATGAGTATCTATACACTGATAATGAACACACTGCACTGTATAATGATAATGAATATCTATACAATGATAATGAACAAACTGCACTGTATAATGATGATGAGTATCTATACACTGATATGTATAATGATGATGAGTATCTATACACTGATAATGATCACACTACACTGTATAATGATGATGAGTATCTATACACTGATAATGAGCACGCTGCACTGTATAATTATGATGAGTATCTATACACTGATAATGATCACACTGCACTGTATAATGATGATGAGTATCTATACGCTGAAAATGATCACACTGCGCTGTTTAATGATGTGAGTATATATACACTGATAATGAACACACTGCACTGCATAATGATGATAAGTACATATACACTCATAATGAATATGCTGCACTGTATAATGATGATGATTACCTATACACTGATAATGAACACACTGCACTGCATAATGATGATGAGTATCTATACACTGATAATGAACACACTGCACTGTATAATGATGATGAGTATCTATACACCGATAATAATCATCATTATACAGTGCAGTATGTTCATCTATACACTGATAATGATCACACTGCACTGTATAATGATGATGAGTATCTATACACTGATAATGAATATGCTGCACTGTATAATGTTGTGAGTATCTATAAACTGATAATGAACATGCTGCACTGTATAATGATGATGAGTATCTATACACTGTAATGATCACACTGCACTTTATAATGATGATGAGTATCTATACACTGTAATGATCACACTGCATTGTATAATGATGATGAGTATCTATACACTGATAATGAGCACACTGCACTGTATAATGATGATGAGTATATATACTGATAATGAACACACTGCACTGTATAATGATAATGAGTATCTATACAATGATAATGAACACACTGAACTGTATAATGATAATGAGTATCTATACACTGATAATGATCACACGGCACTGTATAATGATGACGAGTATCTATACACTGATATGTATAATGATGATGATTATCTTTACACTGATAATGAATATGCTGCGCTGTATAATGATAATGAGTATATATACACTGATAATGAACACACTGCACTGTATAATGATGATGAGTATCTATACACTGATAATGATCACACTGTACTGTATAATGATGATGAGTAACTATACATTGATAATGAATATGCTGAACTGTATAATGATGATGAGTATCTATACACTTATAATGATCACACTGCACTGTTTAACCCCTTAAGGACCACAACACTTTTCCATTTTCTGACCGTTTGGGACCAGGGCTATTTTTACATTTCTGCAGTGTTTGCGTTAAGCTGTAATTTTCCTCTTACACATTTACTGTACCCATACATAGTATATACCGTTTTTCTCGCCATTACATGGACTTTCTAAAATATACCATTATTTTCATCATATCTTATAATTTACTATAAAAAAATTATAAAATATGATGAAAAAATGGAAAAAACACTTTTTCTAACTTTGACCCCCAAACTTTGTTACACATCTACAACCACCAAAAAACAACCATACTAAATAGTTTCTAACTTTTGTCCTGAGTTTATAAATACCCAATGTTTACATGTTCTTTGCTTTTTTTGAAAGTTATAGGGCAATAAATACAAGTAGCACCTTGCTATTTCCAAACTATTTTTTTTTTCAAAATTAGCGATAGTTACATTAGAACACTGATATCTGTCAGGAACCCCGAATATCCATTGACATGTATATATATATATTTTTTTAGACCAACAACGTACAGAGTCAACCCAAAGTATTGAACTAGGCCCATTTTGGTATATTTCATTCCACCATTTCATCACCAAATGCGATCAAATAAAAAAAATCGTTCACTTTTTCACAAACTTTAGGTTTCTCACTGAAATTATTTACAAACATCTTGTGCAATTATGGCACAAATGGTTGAAAATGCTTCTCTGGGATCCCCTTTGTTCAGAAATAGTAGACATATATGACTTTTTTGGTAATTAGAAGGCCGCTAAATGCCGCTGCACAACACACTTGTATTATGCCCAGCAGTGAAGGGGTTAATTAGGTAGCTTGTTGGGAGCTTGCAGGGTTAATTTTAGCTTTAGTGTAGAGATCAGCCTCCCACCTGACACATCACACCCCCTGATCCCTCCCAAAGAGTTCTCTTCCCTCCCCCACCCCACAATTGTCCCCGCCATCTTAAGTACTGGCAGAAAGTCTGCCAGTACTAACATAAAAGTTTTTTGTTTTTTTCTAAATTGAAAAAAAAAAACAACAAAAAACATATTCTGCTGTGTAAGATCCCCCCTTAGCCCCCAACCTCCCTGATCCTCCTTCAACAGTTCTCTAACCCTCCCCCTCTACCTTATTGTGCGCCATCTTGTAGATGTCTGCCAGTACCCAGTTTGCCATAAAATATGGTATTTTTTTATTTTTAATTTTTTTTCTGTAGTGTAGCTGCCCCACCTCAATAACCAAACCCCCACCCCCTTCCAGATCACTTAGATAAAAATCCCTCCCTCCTCTCTCTCACCTTTTCGTAAGCAAATTATGCCATAGTGTAGTGTTCCCACCTGCTCCCACCCCCGTGCTCGCGCCGTGTGTGCTCCCGGCTCCCCCGCACGTGATCCCGACCTTATTGACGCACATCCCCCATTGATGGCCACCCACCTGCCTCCCTGCAAAGGCTCCCACCCACCAACGATCGGGACCATCGATGGCCGATGCAGAGAGGGCCACAGAGTGACTCTCTCTGCATCGGATGGGTAAAAAATTTTTTATTACAGGATGCCTCAATATTGAGGCATCACTGCAATAACATGAAAGTGGCTGGAAGAGATCAGGATCGCTTCCAACTCTTGAAAACACTAACGACGTACAGGGTACGTCCTTGGTCGTAAACGACCGTTTTTTGTAGGACGTACTCTGTACGTTGTTGGTCATTAAAGGAACAATAATAATGAGTATCTATACACTAATAATGATCACACTGCATTGTATAATAATGATAAATATCTATACACTGATAATGATCACACTGCGTTGTATAATAAAGATAAATATCTATACACTGATAATGATCACACTGCACTGTATAATGATGTGAGTATCTATACACTGATAATGAACATGCTGCACTGTATAATGATAACATAATTTATGCTTACCTGATAAATTCCTTTCTTCTGTAGTGTGATCAGTCCACGGGTCATCATTACTTCTGGGATATTACTCCTCCCCAACAGGAAGTGCAAGAGGATTCACCCAGCAGAGCTGCATATAGCTCCTCCCCTCTACGTCACTCCCAGTCATTCGACCAAGGACCAACGAGAAAGGAAAAGCCAAGGGTGAAGTGGTGACTGGAGTATAAATTAAAAAATATTTACCTGCCTTAAAAACAGGGCGGGCCGTGGACTGATCACACTACAGAAGAAAGGAATTTATCAGGTAAGCATAAATTATGTTTTCTTCTGTTAACTGTGATCAGTCCACGGGTCATCATTACTTCTGGGATACCAATACCAAAGCAAAAGTACACGGATGACGGGAGGGATAGGCAGGCTCTTTATACAGAAGGAACCACTGCCTGAAGAACCTTTCTCCCAAAAATAGCCTCCGATGAAGCAAAAGTGTCAAATTTGTAAAATTTGGAAAAAGTATGAAGCGAAGACCAAGTTGCAGCCTTGCAAATCTGTTCAACAGAGGCCTCATTCTTGAAGGCCCAAGTGGAAGCCACAGCTCTAGTAGAATGAGCTGTAATTCTTTCAGGAGGCTGCTGTCCAGCAGTCTCATAAGCTAAACGAATTATGCTACGAAGCCAAAAAGAAAGAGAGGTAGCGGAAGCTTTTTGACCTCTCCTCTGCCCAGAGTAAATGACAAACAGAGAAGACGTTTGTCGAAATTCCTTAGTTGCCTGTAAGTAAAATTTTAGAGCACGGACTACATCCAGGTTGTGCAGTAGACGTTCCTTCTTTGAAGAAGGATTTGGGCATAAAGAAGGAACAACAATCTCTTGATTGATATTCCTGTTAGTAACTACCTTAGGTAAGAACCCAGGTTTAGTACGCAGGACTACCTTATCCGAATGAAAAATCAAATAAGGAGAATCACAATGTAAGGCTGATAATTCAGAGACTCTTCGAGCCGAGGAAATAGCCATTAAAAATAGAACTTTCCAAGATAACAACTTTATATCAATGGAATGAAGGGGTTCAAACGGAACGCCCTGTAAAACTTTAAGAACAAGGTTTAAACTCCATGGTGGAGCAACAGTTTTAAACACAGGCTTAATCCTGGTCAAAGCCTGACAAAAAGCCTGGACGTCAGGAACTTCTGACAGACGTTTGTGTAACAGAATGGACAGAGCTGAGATCTGTCCCTTTAATGAACTAGCAGATAAACCCTTTTCTAAACCTTCTTGTAGAAAAGACAATATCCTAGGAATCCTAACCTTACTCCAAGAGTAACCTTTGGATTCACACCAATATAGGTATTTACGCCATATCTTATGGTAAATCTTTCTGGTAACAGGTTTCCTAGCCTGTATTAAGGTATCAATAACTGACTCAGAAAACCCACGTCTTGATAAAATCAAGCGTTCAATTTCCAAGCAGTCAGCTTCAGAGAAGTTAGATTTTGATGTTTGAAGGGACCCTGTATCAGAAGGTCCTGTTTCAGAGGTAGAGACCAAGGTGGACAGGATGACATGTCCACCAGGTCTGCATACCAAGTCCTGCGTGGCCACGCAGGTGCTATTAGAATCACTGATGCTCTCTCTTGTTTGATTCTGGCAATCAATCGAGGAAGCAACGGGAAGGGTGGAAACACGTAAGCCATCCTGAAGTCCCAAGGTGCTGTCAGAGCATCTATCAGGACTGCTCCTGGATCCCTGGATCTGGACCCGTAACGAGGAAGCTTGGCGTTCTGTCGAGACGCCATGAGATCTATCTCTGGTTTGCCCCAACGTCGCAGTATTTGGGCAAAGACCTCCGGATGAAGTTCCCACTCCCCCGGATGAAAAGTCTGACGACTTAAGAAATCCGCCTCCCAGTTCTCCACTCCCGGGATGTGGATTGCTGACAGGTGGCAAGAGTGAGACTCTGCCCAGAGAATTATCTTTGATACTTCCATCATAGCTAGGGAGCTTCTTGTCCCTCCCTGATGGTTGATGTAAGCTACAGTCGTGATGTTGTCCGACTGAAACCTGATGAACCCCCGAGTTGTCAACTGGGGCCAAGCCAGGAGGGCATTGAGAACTGCTCTCAATTCCAGAATGTTTATTGGCAGGAGACTCTCCTCCTGACTCCATTGTCCCTGAGCCTTCAGAGAATTCCAGACGGCACCCCAACCTAGAAGGCTGGCGTCTGTTGTTACAATTGTCCAGTCTGGTCTGCTGAATGGCATCCCCCTGGACAGATGTGGCCGAGAAAGCCACCATAGAAGAGAATTTCTGGTCTCTTGATCCAGATTCAGAGAAGGGGATAAATCTGAGTAATCCCCATTCCACTGACTTAGCATGCACAGTTGCAGTGGTCTGAGGTGTAAGCGTGCAAAGGGTACTATGTCCATTGCCGCTACCATTAAGCCGATTACCTCCATGCATTGAGCCACTGACGGGTGTTGAATGGAATGAAGGGTGCGGCAAGCACTTTGAAGTCTTGTTAGCCTGTCCTCTGTCAGGTAAATCTTCATTTCTACAGAATCTATAAGAGTCCCCAGGAAGGGAACTCTTGTGAGTGGAACGAGTGAACTTTTCTTTTCGTTCACCTTCCATCCATGTGACCTTAGAAATGCCAGCACTAACTCTGTATGAGACTTGGCAGTTTGAAAGCTTGAAGCTTGTATCAGAATGTCGTCTAGGTATGGAGCTACCGAGATTCCCCGCGGTCTTAGTACCGCCAGAAGAGCACCCAGAACCTTTGTGAAGATTCTTGGAGCTGTAGCCAATCCGAATGGAAGAGCCACAAACTGGTAATGCCTGTCTAGGAAGGCAAACCTTAGGTACCGATAATGATCTTTGTGAATCGGTATGTGAAGGTAAGCATCTTTTAAATCTACAGTGGTCATGTACTGACCCTCTTGGATCATAGGTAAAATTGTCCGAATAGTCTCCATCTTGAACGATGGAACTCTTAGGAATTTGTTTAGGATCTTTAAGTCCAGGATTGGTCTGAAAGTTCCCTCTTTTTTGGGAACCACAAACAGATTTGAGTAAAACCCCTGTCCCTGTTCCGATCGTGGAACTGGATGGATTACTCCCATTAACAAGAGCTCTTGTACGCAGCGTAGAAACGCCTCTTTCTTTGTCTGGATTGTTGACAATCTTGACAGATGAAATCTCTCTCTTGGAGGAGAGTATTTGAAGTCCAGAAGGTATCCCTGAGATATTATCTCTAGCGCCCAGGGATCCTGAACATCTCTTGCCCAAGCCTGGGCGAAGAGAGAAAGTCTGCCCCCCACTAGATCCGATCCCGGATCGGGGGCCCTCAATTCATGCTGTTTTAGGGGCAGCAGCAGGTTTCCTAGTCTGCTTGCCCTTGTTCCAGGACTGGTTAGGTTTCCAGCCTTGTCTGTAGCGAGCAACAACTCCTTCCTGTTTTGGTGCAGAGGAAGTTGATGCTGCTCCAGCTTTGAAATTACGAAAGGAACGAAAATTAGACTGTCTAGTCTTGGCTTTGGCTTTGTCCTGAGGCAGGGCATGGCCTTTACCTCCTGTAATGTCAGCGATAATCTCTTTCAACCCGGGCCCGAATAAGGTCTGCCCTTTGAAAGGTATATTAAGCAATTTAGACTTAGAAGTAACATCAGCTGACCAGGATTTTAGCCACAGCGCCCTGCGTGCCTGAATGGCGAATCCTGAATTCTTCGCCGTAAGTTTAGTAAGATGTACTACGGCCTCCGAAATGAATGAATTAGCTAGTTTAAGGACTCTAAGCCTGTCCGTAATGTCGTCCAGAGTAGCTGAACCAATGTTCTCTTCCAGAGACTCAATCCAGAATGCCGCTGCAGCCGTGATCGGCGCAATGCATGCAAGGGGTTGCAATATAAAACCTTGTTGAACAAACATTTTCTTAAGGTAACCCTCTAACTTTTTATCCATTGGATCTGAAAAAGCACAGCTATCCTCCACCGGGATAGTGGTACGCTTAGCTAAGGTAGAAACTGCTCCCTCCACCTTAGGGACCGTTTGCCATAAGTCCCTTGTGGTGGCGTCTATTGGAAACATTTTTCTAAATATCGGAGGGGGTGAGAACGGCACCCCGGGTCTATCCCACTCCTTAGTAACAATTTCAGTAAGTCTCTTAGGTATAGGAAAAACCTCAGTACTCGTCGGTACCGCAAAATATTTATCCAACCTACACATTTTCTCTGGTATTGCAACTGTGTTACAATCATTCAGAGCCGCTAACACCTCCCCTAGTAATACACGGAGGTTTTCCAGTTTAAATTTAAAATTTGAAATATCTGAATCCAGTCTGTTTGGATCAGAACCGTCACCCACAGAATGAAGTTCTCCGTCCTCATGTTCTGCCACCTGTGACGCAGTGTCTGACATGGCCCTAATATTATCAGCGCACTCTGTTCTCACCCCAGAGTGATCACGCTTACCTCTTAGTTCTGGTAATTTAGCCAAAACCTCAGTCATAACAGTAGCCATATCCTGTAATGTGATTTGTAATGGCCGCCCAGATGTACTCGGCGCTACAATATCACGCACCTCCCTCTGAGCGGGAGATGTAGGTACTGACACGTGAGGCGAGTTAGTCGGCATAACTCTCCCCTCGTTGTTTGGTGAAATTTGTTCAATTTGTACAGATTGACTTTTATTTAAAGTAGCATCAATACAGTTAGTACATAAATTTCTATTGGGCTCCACTTTGGCATTGCAACAAATGACACAGGTATCATCCTCTGAATCAGACATGTTTAACACACTAGCAAATAAACTTGCAACTTGGAAATACAATTCAATTAGAATAATATTAAAACGTACTGTGCCTTTAAGAAGCACAGTAGATCTATGACAGTTGAAAATTAATAAATTGAAACAGTTATAGCCTCAATCCTTGTAAACAACACAACTTTAGCAAAGGTTTAATCCCATTAGCAAAGATAACAAATTCTGAAAGCAGGAAACAAATTACAGTCAAACTACAATTCTCACAGCTCTGCTGAGAGAAATTACCTCCCTCAAAATAAGTTTTGAAGACCCCTGAGCTCTGTAGAGATGAACCGGATCATGCAGGGAATACAATGAGTTGCTGACTGAAATATTTGATGCGTAGTAAAAGCGCCAAAAAACGGCCCCTCCCCCTCACACACAGCAGTGAGGGAGAACAGAAACTGTCAGAAAACAGATTAAGCAACTGCCAAGTGGAAAAATAGTGCCCAAACATTTATTCACTCAGTACCTCAGTAAATGAAAACGATTTTACATTCCAGCAAAAACGTTAAACATAATCTCTAGTTATTAAACAGCTTTATGTATTTCTTACAGTGTAATTCTAGTGAAGTACCATTCCCCAGAATACTGAAGTGTAAAGTATACATACATGACATTATATCGGTATGGCAGGATTTTCTCATCAATTCCATTATCAGAAAATAAAAACTGCTACATACCTCTATGCAGATTCATCTGCCCGCTGTCCCCTGATCTGAAGTTTACCTCTCCTCAGATGGCCGAGAAACAGCAATATGATCTTAACTACTCCGGCTAAAATCATAACAAAAACTCTGGTAGATTCTTCTTCAAACTCTGCCAGAGAGATAATAACACACTCCGGTGCTATTTTAAAATAACAAACTCTTGATTGAAGATAAAAACTAAGTATAATCACCATAGTCCTCTCACACATCCTATCTAGTCGTTGGGTGCAAGAGAATGACTGGGAGTGACGTAGAGGGGAGGAGCTATATGCAGCTCTGCTGGGTGAATCCTCTTGCACTTCCTGTTGGGGAGGAGTAATATCCCAGAAGTAATGATGACCCGTGGACTGATCACACTTAACAGAAGAAATAAGTATCTATACACTGATAATGAACATGCTGCACTGTATAATGATAATAAGTATCTGTACACTAATAATGAACAGACTGCACTGTATAATGATGATGAGTATATATAAACTGTAAAATGATGATGAGTATCTATACACTGATAATAAACATGCTGCACTGTATAATGATGATTATCTATACAATGATAATGATCACACTGCACTGTATAATGCTGATGAGTATCTATACACTGATAATAAACATGCTGCACTGTATAATAATGATGAGTATCTATACACTTATAATGAATATGCTGCACTGTATACTGATGCTGAGTATTGCCAATATATGGCCGGATTATAATACAATTTATTTAATACTTATTCTTTAGAACAAACCCCCAATAAAATGCATATACGAAACAATTAAAATTAATATAAATTCCTAAATTCTTTATATTAGTTAAAGTTATAAACACATTGAATTATATTTATAGAAAACCAGATTATGAATCAAATGATCCACACTTATGCTGTTATAATATTGTATACAAAGATCATAAAAATATACCTGTACAAATTACCTTATTCACAATAATCTCCCAAATCAGAATTGCATTAAAATACAAATAATCAGATACCAAGGTATACGGCTAGATTTAGAGTTCTGCGGCCAAAGGGGTGCGTTAGCTATGCGTGTATTCCCCCCCCCCCCCCGCACCTTTTAAATAGCGCTGGTATTTAGAGTTCAGAGAAGGGCTGCGTTAGGCTCCAAAAAGGGAGCGTAAAGCATAATTTACCGCCACTGCAACTCTCAATATCAACGGTGCTTACGGACGCGGCCAGCTTAAAAAACGTGCTCGTGCGCGATTCCCCCATAGGAAACAATGGGGCAGTTTGGGCTGAAAAAACCCTAACACCTGCAAAAAAGCAGCGTTCAGCTCCTAACGCAGCCCCATTGTTTCCTATGGGAAAACGCTTCCTATGTCTGCACCTAACACCCTAACATGTACCCCGAGTCTAAACACCCCTAACCTTACACTTATTAACCCCTAATCTGCCGTCCCCGCTATCGCTGACCCCTGCATTTTATTATTAACCCCTAATCTGCCGCTCCGTACACCAGCGCAACCTACGTTATCCCTATATACCCCTAATCTGCTGCCCCTAACCCCCGCCGACCCCTATATTATATTTATTAACCCCTAATCTGCTGCCCCCAACGTCGCCGCCACCTACCTAAAATTATTAACCCCTAATCTGCCGACCGGACCTCATCGCTACTCTAATAAATGTATTAACCCCTAAAGCTAAGTCTAACACTAACACCCCCCTAAGTTAAATATAATTTTATTCTAACGAAATAAAATAATTCTTATTAAATAAATTAATCCTACAATTTAATAGAGTGGCAGCGATGTGGGGCGGCATCGGTTTAGGGGTACATAGGTAGTTTATGGGTGTTAGTGTACTTTAGAGCACAGTAGTTAAGAGCTTTATGAACCGGCGTTAGCCCAGAAAGCTCTTAACTCCTGGCTTTTCTCTGCGGCTGGAGTCTTGTCGTTAGATTTCTAACGCTCACTTCAGCCAAGACTCTAAATACCAGCGTTAGAAAGATCCCATTGAAAATATAGGATACGCAATTGGCGTAGGGGGATCTGCGGTACGGAAAAGTCGCGGCTGGAAAGTGAGCGTTAGACCCTTTCATGACTGACTCTAAATACCAGCGGGCGGTAAAAACCAGCATTAGGACCCCCTAACGCTGGTTTGGACGGCTAACGCAGAACTCTAAATCTAGGTGATAGTTTGTTAATCTTCCAGACGAATATAATTAAGCTAATTTGCCCACAAATGATTCTATATAACTATAATTAAAACACCAGAATTTTTATATATATATATATATATATATATATATATATATATTTATTAATGCAAACAGCCAGCTTATATGCTAATTTATCTGAGATGAAATAAATTCTTATTTCTCTACAATAAGGTAAATCCTAAAATATATCTATATAGCTGCAAATATGAAATACTTAGCAGTTTCTTATACTTTACCCAAATAAACAAATCAATATTTCAGCTTCCAGAACTTCTTGTTTCACCTCATATAAATAAAGGTATTGCAATATGGATAATAAAAGGTAGCCCAGTTTTGCTTATAGTGACTGTGTTTCAAAGCAGCAAAGTTATCAGTCAAAAATTTAGCAAACAGCTAGCCAGCCCTCCTCTATCCTCTTGGTTATATCACATGATAATCCCCACATTGTTTTATTCTAATCATCCGTGAACCTTTTTGGCTACGCCCCACGGTGCTGGTCTTTGGATTGGCCCTAACAGAGCTGAGCATTGATTGGCCCTTTGAGCTGAAACATTTGATTGGCCTACTGGGAACATATGTTTTAAACAGTCAATTTGTTTGGCTGTCAAACCAGTTTTAATCCCCTAGGGGGCAGCAAACAACCAGAAATGCAGTTGCATTATCAATGCTGCTACAGTTTAATATAGATTCATATATATTTTTACAATTATAATATTTTCTAGAATTAATAAGTCACATGTTCCATGTGTAGTGGACCACGTCATACCACTCATCCTGAGCATTTCAAGACTAAATATGATATATTTCTCATAATACAAAGTAATTCTTATACATTTAAAATATATGGGTATTTAAAAGGATTTTAATACTTATCATCTTACTATCACATACATACCTTGAGATCAGCAATCAGATGTGGTCTAATATTTATTACTATCCCATATAAATATTTCATATATATATATATATATATATATATATATATATATATATATATATATATATATATATATATCTTTTGCTGAGTGTATAAAAACATATGGTGTTATTTATATTTTTCATTTAGCAGACATTCACATTTAATATTATACGAACAGACAATTTCATATCCATTTATTCGTACCTATCATTTAATAGTCTGAGGTACATATTTAATGTTTGAAAACTATATATATATATGATTTGTCCAAACTTCGGATCCTTAAGACTTCTATGTTTTCAAAAATACATAGGTTAAGCCATGTTGAAATCTGGATTCTTAGGTTTTCAGCTTCCCATATTACCCTTCTTAAGCATAGACAATCTCCCAGATTCATGTGCTCATATTTAATATGTTGACTGAATATATATATATATATACAGCCTTTTCAATTGAGAATGTGAATAAGGTCTCAGCAGGGACAATTTAACACTTGGATGAGAACAGCTACATATTTTGAGTATGGTTGTACATTCCATTATCCTTACAGACGGAGCAACTTGTTTTTTTAGATAAGGAAAAATTCTTTACCCAGGACTCCTTTGAAATGGATAATTGGGACATTCTGGCTTGTGATCTGATAGGAACTTTAACTTCACACATTAGGCAGGAAATCTTTGAAAGCAATTCCTTTGTTCTCAGATGTTCTCAGATGTTCTGTTAATCAGGAAAAAGGGGGGTTGGTCTGTTATGGCTTTAGCCCATACAATTCATGTCAAATTTGATATTGTGGTATATCTGTAGTTTATTTAATGTTACTCATAGATACCCTGACATTATATAAACTCTGATAATAAGCACACTGTAATGTATAATGATGAGTATCTATACACTGATAATGACCACACTGCACTGTATAATGATATTGAGTATCTATACACTGATAATGAATATGCTGCACTGTATAATGATGATGAGTATCTATACACTGATAATGAGCACACTGCACTGTATAATGATGATGAGTATTTATACACTGATAATAAGCACACTGCACTGTATAATGATGATGAGTATCTATAAACTGATAATGAATATGCTGCACGGTATAATGATGTGAGTATCTATATACTGGTAATGAACACACTGCACTGTATAATGATGATGAGCATCTATACACTGATAATTAACAAACTGCACTGTATAATGATGATGAGTATATATACACTGATAATGAGCACACTACAATGATGAGTAGTTATAAACTGATAATAAACATGCTGCACTGTATAATGATAATGAGTATCTATACACTGATAATGAATATGCTGCACTGATAATGATGATGAGTATATATACACTAATAAATGAATATGCTGCACTGTATAATGATAATGAGTATCTATACACTGATAATGAATATGCTGCACTGATAATGATGATGAGTATATATACTCTAATAAATGAATATGCTGCACTGTATAATGATGATGAGTATCTATACACTGACAATGAGTACACTGCACTGTATAATAAAGATTAGTATCTATACACTGATAATGATTAAACTGCACTGTATAAAGATGATGAGTATCTATACACTGATAATGAACACACTGCACTGTATAATGATAATGAGTATCTATACACTGATAATGAACAAACTGCACTTTATAATGATTATGAGTATAATACACTGATAATGAGCACACTGCACTGTATAATGATGATGAGTATCTATACCCTGATAATAAACACACTGCACTGTATAATGATGATGAGTATCTATACACTGATAATGATCACACTGTACTGTATAATGATAATGAGTATATATACACTGATAATGAACAAACTGCACTGTATAATGATGATGAGTATTTAAAAACTGATAATGAACACACTGCACTGTATAATAATGATGAGTATCTATACACTGATAATAAACACACTGCATTGTATAATTATGATGAGTATCTATACACACTGATAAAAAAACACACTGCACTGTATAATGATGAGAAGTATCTATAAGCTGATAATGAATATGATGCACTGTATAATGATGATGAGTATCTAAATACTGATAATGAACACACTGCACTGTATAATAATGATGATTATCTATACACTGTTAATAAACATGCTGCACTGTATAATGATGATGGGTTTCTATACACTGATAATGATCATGCTGCACTGTAGAGTGATGCTGCTGAGTATCTATAAACTGATAATGAACACACTGCACTGTATAATGATGATGAGTATTTATGCACTGATAATGAGTACACTGCACTGTATAATGGTAATGAGTATTTATACACCGATAATGATCACACTGCACTGTATAATGATACTGACAATCTATACACTGATAATAAACACACTGCACTGTATAATGATGATGAGTATCTATATACTGATAATGATCACTAATCACTTATAATGATGATAGTATCTATACACTGATAATGATGATGAGTATCTATATACTCATAATAAACATGCTGCACTGTATAATGATGATTAGTATCTGTACACTCATAATAAACATGCTGCACTGTATAATTATAATAAGTATCTATACACTCATAATAAACATGTTGCACTGTATAATGATGATGAGTATCTATACACTGATAATGAACATACTGCACTGTGTAATGATGCTGAGTATCTATATACTCATAATAAACATGCTGCACTGTATAATGATGATGAGTATCTGTACACTCATAATAAACATGCTGCACTGTATAATGATGATAATATCTATACACTAATGATCACACTGCACTGTATAATGATGTGAGTATACACTGATAATGATCACACTGCACTGTATAATGATGATGAGTATCTATACACTGATAATGAACATGCTGCACTGTATAATTATAATAAGTATCTATACACTCATAATAAACATGTTGCACTGTATAATGATGATGATGAGTATCTATACACTGATAATGAACATACTGCACTGTGTAATGATGCTGAGTATCTATATACTCATAATAAACATGCTGCACTGTATAATGATGATGAGTATCTGTACACTCATAATAAACATGCTGCACTGTATAATGATGATAATATCTATACACTAATGATCACACTGCACTGTATAATGATGTGAGTATACACTGATAATGATCACACTGCACTGTATAATGATGATGAGTATCTATACACTGATAATGATCACACAGCACTGTATAATGATGATGAGTATCTATACACTGATAATGATCACACTGCACTGTATAATGATGTGAGTATCTATACACTGATAATGATCACACTGCACTGTATAATGATGATGAGTATCTATACACTGATAATATATGTGCTGATTTGTATAATAATACAGTGCATCTATACACTGATAATGAACACGTTGCACTGTATAATGATGAGTATCTATACGCTGATAATGAATACGCTGCACTGTATAATGATGATGAGTATCTTTACACTGATAATAATCATACTGCACTGTATAATGATGAGTATCTATACACGATAATGAACACGAGGCACTGTATAATGATGATGAGTATCTGTACACTGATAATGATCACACTGTACTGTATAATGATGATGAGTATCTATACACTGATAATAAACAAGCTGCATGGTATAATGATGATGAGTATCTATACACTGATAATGATCACACTGTACTGTATAATAATGATGAGTATCTCTACACTGATAATGATCACATTGTACTGTATAATGATGATGAGTATCTGTTAACTAATAATGAACACACTGCACTATATAATGATGATGAGTATCTATACACTGATAATGATCATACTGCACTGTATAATGATGATGAGTATCTATACACTGATAATGAACACTCTGCGCTGTATAATGATGGTGAGTATCTATACACTGATAATGAACATACTGCTCTGTATAATGATGATGAGTACATATAGGGGGATATGTATCAAAGCGTCAACTATATTGCATTAGCGGGTGTTAATACGCTCGCCTAACATCGCCAAACATTGTGGCCGCGGATCTGAATACAATCTCTATATTTATAAATAGAGCCGTCAAAAACACACGCACCAAGTACGGGGCAGTAAGCATCGGACTGTTGTTAACTAACAGTCAACGATGATGCTGCTATTCGTGTTTTTCCCAACTTTATTTATACCATTTCACTAAACGCCGCCACTATACTAAAATGTTTAACCCCTATCCCGCCACCGCGGCAACCTAACTAAAGTTATTAACCCCTATCCCGCCGCTCCCCGACACCACCGCAACCTTAATAAACTTATTAACCAATAAACATCTGGCCTCCCACATCACCACCACTAACTAAACCTATTAACCCCTAAACCGTCAGGCCTCCACATCGCCAAAAACTAAATTAAGCTATTTACACCTAAACCTAACAACCCCTTAACTTTAAATTAAAATGACAACATCCTGATCTTAATATAAATTAAAACTTACCTGTAGAATTAAAAGAAACTAATTTTAAACTATTAATTAACCTACCCTAACTATTATACTAAAATGAAATTAAACTATCAATTAAATAAAATAAATTACATATTAAAAAAAAACCTAGCCCTACTAAAATTATTTAAATATACAATTAAAGGGACACTAAACGATTGAAAAAACTTATTTTAAATCCCTCTATCAATCTTTGATATTAATATTTGTAATTGGCTTTGCTTGTCATATTATTACCATTCTCTCTATATTCTGCTTCAAAAATAAATTGAATTCCAAACCCACCGTTATAAGCTTTGGTTTGAAGAACGAATAATTCATGATAACCTGAGTTATCAAGATGGCCGACTTTGTCCGTACTGCGCATGCGCGATCTATCTTACATGTCATCCTCTACAACAAGCCGTATCCTGTGTGAAGGAATAGCTATTCAATCGCTAGGATTTTGTATAGCGCATGCGTTGTGCCAGTAGTTCATTTGCTTTACTGAGGAATCAAAGCGGCTATCTGCGCATGCACGAAACAATGGGTGACGGAACAATGCGATAATTATATGCACGAAAATGCATTGTGATTGGAGACATAATTTTGTATTGAAGGCAGCATAAAAGGGGGTTTGGCTTTGATTACGTTTTTGCTAAAATAATATATATAGTTTTATAACGATTATAACGCTCGTTTTAAGGTCAAAGTGGGTAAGTTTTGATATTTGAATTGTGTAGATTCGTTTATGTTGATTTATTTATATGCAAAAATTGAAACTTTTGGAATCCTTTAAACCTTATTAAAAGTACTAAATTACAACCCCCCCCCCACTAAATTACTAAAAATAACAAACCAAATTATCAAAAATACAAAACAATTAAACCAAATCTAATAGCCCTATCAAAATAAAAAAGCCCCCCCAAAATGAAAAAAAAACCCCTAGCCTACAATAAACTACCAATGGCCCTTAAAAGGGCCTTTTGTAGGGCATTGCCCCAAAGATATCAGCTCTTTTACCTGTAAATAAATATACAAACACCCCCCAACAGTAAAACCCACCACCTAACCAACCCCCCCCCCAAAAAAAAACCTAACTCTAAAAAAAACCTAACCTACCCATTGCCCTGAAAAGGGCATTTGTATGGGCATTGCCCTTAAAAGGGCATTTAACTCTTTTACATTGTGCAGACCCTAATCTAAAAATAAAACCCACCCAAAAAACCCTTAAAAAAACCTAACACTAACCCCCGACAATCCACTTACAGTTCTTGAAGTCTCGCTTGAAGGATCCATCCAGCCATCAAAGTCATCATCCATGCAGCAAGAAGTCTTGATCCAGACGGCCTCTTCGATCTTCATCCAGCCGGCGCGAAGCGGGTCCATCCTGAAGATATCAGGCGCGGAGCATCCACTTCATACGGTCGTCACCGTACACTGGAACTTCAAGGCAAGTGACGCCATCAAAGATGGGGTCCCTTGCATTCCTATTGGCTGAAAGATTTAAATCAGCCAATAGGAATTAGAGCTGCTAAAATCCTATTGGCTGTTCAAATCAGCCAATAAGATTTGAGCAGCTCTCATTTTATTGACTGTTCCAATCAGCGAATAAGATTTAAGCTCTCATTCTATTGGCTAATTGGAACAGCCAATAGAATGAGAGCTGCTCAAATCCTATTGGCTAATTTGAACAGCCAATAGGATTTTAGCAGCTCTAATTCCTATTGGCTGATTGAAATCTTTCAGCCAATAGGAATGCAATGGACGCCATCTTCGATGTTCCGGTGTATGGCGGGACCGTATGAAGAGGATGCTCCGTGCCGGATATCTTCAGGATGGACCCGCTCCGCGACGGATGGATGAAGATAGAAGATGCCGTCTGGATGAAGACTTCTTGCCGCCTGGATGAGGACTTCGCCGGCTGGATGAAGATCAAAGAGGCCGCCTGGATGAAGACTTCTTGCCGCATGGATGATGACTTCGCCGGCTGGATGGATCCTTCAAGCGGGACTTCAAGAACTGTAAGTGGATCGTCAGGGTTAGTGTTAGTTTTTTTTAAGGGTTTGTTGGGTGGATTTTATTTTTAGATTAGGATCTAGGCAATGTAAAAGAGCTAAATTCCCTTTTAAGGGCAATGCCCATACAAATGCCCTTTTCAGGGCAATGGGTAGCTTAGGTTTTTTTTTAGAGTTAGGGTTTTTATTTGGGGGGTTGGTTGGGTGGTGGGTTTTACTGTTGGGGGGGTGTTTGTATTTTTTTACAGGTAGAAGAGCTGATATCTTTGGGGCAATGCCCCACAAAAGGCCCTTTTAAGGGCCATCGGTAGTTTATTGTAGGCTAGGGTTTTTTTTTTTATTTTGGGGGGTCTTTTTTATTTTGATAGGGCTATTAGATTAGGTGTAAAAAAAAATATTTTTAATAATTTGGTTTGTTATTTTTTTAGTAATTTAGTGTTTTTTAATTTTGGTAACGGTTTTTTTTTGTACTTTAGGACTTTGTAATAATGTTTAATAGTAGATTTAAATAATTTTAGTAGGGTTAGGTTTTTTAATATGTAATTTATTTTATTTAATTGCTAGTTTAATGTAATTTTAGTATAATAGTTAGGGTAGGTTAATTAATAGTTTAAAATTAGTTTCTTTTAATTCTACAGGTAAGTTTTAATTTATTTGAAGATAGGGATGTTGTAATTTTAATTTAAAGTTAAGGGGTTGTTAGGTTTAGGGGTTAATAACTTATTTTAGTTTTTTGCGATGTGGGGGACTGACGGTTTAGGGGTTAATAGGTTTAGTTAGTGGTGGTGATGTGGGAGGACAGAGGTTTAAGGGTTAATACATTTATTTTGATTGTGGCGGGGTCGGGGAGCGGCGGAATAGGGGTTAATAACATTTTGTAGGTGGCGGCAATGTCTGGGGCGGCGAATTAGGGATGTTTAGACTCTGGGTTTATGTTAGGGTGTTAGGTGTAAACATAACTTTTTTTCTACCATAGAAATGAATGGGGTATGCTTCATTCTCTTGCAGCATCGAACTTAAGCTTTCAGTGCTTTCATACTCCCATTGATTTCTATGGCATCTGCGGCTTCAAGGGTGGCAGATTGAAAACCAGGTACGATGCGTCCGAATAGCCGCGAGTGTATCTGTTAAAAGTTTGATGAATGGGAAAAAGTGTCAAATAGAGCCGATGATGTATTCGGAACATCTGTAGTGATGTAAGCATCGATCTGCGTTGGATTGAGACCGGCGGATCGTATGTTACGTCACAAATTTCAACATTTGCCAGTCTTGAGGCTTTGATAACTAGGTCAATCACGCAACAATTATGATACAGAATTCCAGCATATTTGCAGTTGACACTTTGATAAATGGGCCCCATAAACTGTATAATGATGATGAGTATATATACACTGATAATGAGCACAGTGCACTGTATAATGCTGAGTATCTATACACTGATAATGACCACACTGCACTGTAAAATGCTGATGAGTATCTATACACTGATAATGTACACGCTGCACTGTATAATGATGATGAGTATATATACACTGATAATGAGCACAGTGCACTGTATAATGTTGATGAGTATCTATACACTGATAATAATCACACTGCACTGTATAATGATGATGAGTATCTATACACTGATAATGAGCACAGTGCACTGTATAATGCTGATGAGTATCTATACACTGATAATGATCACACTGCACTGTAAAATGCTGATGAGTATCTATACACTGATAATGATCACACTGCACTGTATAATGATAAGGAGTATATATACACTGATAATGTACACGCTGCACTGTATAATGATGATGAGTATCTATACACTGATAATGAACACACTGCACTGTATAATGATGATGAGTATATATACACTGATAATGATCACACTGCACTCTATAATGATGATGAGTATCTATACATTGATAATGAGCACAGTGCACTGTATAATGATGATGAGTATCTATACACTGATAATGAACACACTGCACTGTATAATGATGATGAGTATATATAAACTGATTATGATCACACTGCACTGTATAATGATGATGAGTATATATACACTGATCATGATCACACTGCACTGTATAATGATGATGAGCATCTATACACTGATAATGATCACACTGCACTGTATAATGATGGTGAGTATCTATACACTGATAATGATTACACTGCACTGTATAATGATGATGAGTATCTATACACTGATAATGATCACACTGCACTGTATAATGATGGTGAGTATCTATACACTGATAATGATTACACTGCACTGTATAATGATGATGAGTATCTATACACTGATAATGATTACACTGCACTGTATAATGATGATGAGTATCTATACACTGATAATGAACATGCTGCACTGTATAATTATGTAGAGTATCTATACACTGATAATGATTACACTGCACTGTATAATGATGATGAGTATCTATACACTGATAATGATTACACTGCACTGTATAATGATGATGAGTATCTATACACTGATAATGATTACACTGCACTGTATAATGATGATGAGTATCTATACACTGATAATGAACATGCTGCACTGTATAATTATGTAGAGTATCTATACAATGATAATGATCACAATGCACTGTATAATGATGATGAGTATCTATACACTGATAATGAACACACTGTACTGTAATGATGATGAATATATATACACTGATAATGATAATGATCACACTGCACTGTATAATGATGATGAGTATATATACACTGATAATGAACACACTGCACTGTATAATGATGATGAGTATATATAAACTGATTATGATCACACTGCACTGTATAATGATGATGAGTATATATACACTGATCATGATCACACTGCACTGTATAATGATGATGAGCATCTATACACTGATAATGATCACACTGCACTGTATAATGATGATGAGTATCTATACACTGATAATGAGCACAGTGCACTGTATAATGATGATGAGTATCTATACACTGATAATGAACACACTGCACAATGATGATGAGTATATATAAACTGATTATGATCACACTGCACTGTATAATGATGATGAGTATCTATACACTGATAATAATCACACTGCACTGTATAATGATGATGAGTATCTATACACTGATAATTAGCACAGTGCACTGTATAATGATGATGAGTATCTATACACTGATAATGAACACACTGCACTGTATAATGATGATGAGTATATATAAACTGATAATGATCACACTTCACTGTATAATGATGATGAGTATTTATACACTGATAATGAACACACTGCACTGTATAATGATGATAAGTATCTATACACTGATAATGAACATGCTACACTGTATAATGATGATGAGTATCTATAACCTGATAATGATCACACTGCACTGTATAATGATAATGAGCATCTATACACTGATAATGATCACACTGCACTGTATAATGATAATGAGCATCTATACACTGATAATGAACACACTGCAATGTATAATAATGATGAGTAGCTGTACACTGATAATAAACACACCGTACTGTATAATGATGATGAGTATTTATACACAGATAATGAACAAAATGCACTGTATAATGATGATAAGTATCTATACACTGATAATGAACATGCTACACTGTATAATGATGATGAGTATCTATACACTGATAATGATCACACTGCACTGTATAATGATGGTGAGTATCTATACACTGATAATGATTACACTGCACTGTATAATGATGATGAGTATCTATACACTGATAATGATCACACTGCACTGTATAATGATGGTGAGTATCTATACACTGATAATGATCACACTGCACTGTATAATGATGATAAGTATCTATACACTGATAATGATCACACTGCACTGTATAATGATGATGAGTATCTATATGCTGATGATGAACACACTGCACTGTATAATGATGATAAGTATCCATACACTGATAATGATCACACTGCACTGTATAATGATGATGAGTATCTATATGCTGATGATGAACACACTGCACTGTATAATGATGATGAGTATCTATACACTGATAATGATTACACTGCACTGTATAATGATGATGAGTATCTATACACTGATAATGATTACACTGCACTGTATAATGATGATGAGTATCTATACACTGATAATGAACATGCTGCACTGTATAATTATGTAGAGTATCTATACACTGATAATGATCACACTGTACTGTATAATGATGATGAGTATCTATACACTGATAATGATCACACTGCACTGTATAATGATGATGAGTATCTATACAATGATAATGATCACAATGCACTGTATAATGATGATGAGTATCTATACACTGATAATGAACACACTGTACTGTATAATGATGATGAGTATCTATACACTGATAATGATCACACTGCACTGTATAATGATGATGAGTATCTATACAATGATAATGATCACAATGCACTGTATAATGATGATGAGTATCTATACACTGATAATGAACACACTGTACTGTAATGATGATGAATATCTATACACTGATAATGATAATGATCACACTGCACTGTATAATGATGATGAGTATCTATACACTGATAATGAACACACTGCACTGTAATGATGATGAATATCTATACACTGATAATGATCACACTGCACTGTATAATTAAGATGAGTATCTATACACTGATAATGAACACACTGCACTGTAATGATGATGAATATCTATACACTGATAATGATTACACTGCACTGTATAATGATGAGTATCTATACACTGATAATGAACACACTGCACTGTATAATGAATATCTATACACTGATAATGATCACACTGCACTGTATAATGATGGTATCTATACACTGATAATGATTACACTGCACTGTATAATGATGATGAGTATCTATACACTGATAATGAGCACACTGCACTGTATAATGATGGTGAGTATCTGTACACTGATAATGAGCACACTGCACTGTATAATGATGGTGAGTATCTATACACTGATAATGATCACACTGCACTGTATAATGATGATGAGTATCTATATGCTGATAATGAACATGCTGCACTGTATAATGATGATGAGTATCTATACACTGATAATGATCACACTGCACTGTATAATGATGATGAGTATCTATACACTGATAATGATCACACTGCACTGTATAATGATGTGAGTATCTATACACTGATAATGATCACACTGCACTGTATAATGATGATGAGTATCTATACACTGATAATGATCACACTGCACTGTATAATGATGTGAGTATCTATACACTGATAATAAACACACTGCACTGTATAATGATAATAAGTATCTATACACTGATAATAAACATACTGTACTGTATAATGATCACACTGCACTGTATAATGATGAGGAGTATCTATACACTGTATAATGATCACACTGCACTGTATAATGATGATGAGTATCTATACACTGATAATGATCACACTGCACTTTATAATGATGATGAGTATCTATACCCTGATAATGATTACACTGCACTATATATTAATGCCAAGTATATATAAACTCATAATGATTACACTGCACTACATTTAATGCTGTATATATATATATATATATATATATATATATATATATATATATATATATACATATATACATACATACATACATACACACACAGAGATAATGAATATGGTGTTTTATATAATAATGGTGAGTATATATACACAGATAATGAATATGCTGCACTATATAATAATGCTAAGTTTATAGACACAGATAATGAATATGCTGCACTATATAATAATGCTAAGTTCATATACACAGATAATGAATATGCTGAACTATATAATAATGCTGAGTTCATATACACAGATAATGAATCTATATATATATCTGATATACACAGATAATATGCTGCACTATATAATAATGATGATTATAAACATATATAGAGATAATGAATATGATGTTTTATATAACAAGACGAGCATTAATACACTAATAATGAGCGCACTGTACTAATAACTAATGAGCGCACTGTACTAATAACAGGAGCAATAAACATAGTATATACGGTATAATAATGATTACCATTGTCTGTGCACTCACCTATATAACAATGCTGCAGAGATTAAATGAGGTGATTGGTTGGTGATTATGTTTAGAAACCCTCCTTTCTCAGTAGAGCATACTGGGTATTGTAGTTCCAATATGTATTATGTTACGTGTTAAAGGATAATACAAAAACTACCTCTCCCGTCACGCCCTCTGAATTAAGCAATCGCATCCGAATTTTGGTAGCGGCTGGTTCCCATCCTTTTAATAAGATATGCGGACGTCACATGCGTCACGTGACTCAGTGATCACATTGTACTGCGAGTTGAGGAGGCAGGGTGGAAGTCTCAAATCAATATGGAAGTGTTTTTTTCTGCGGCTGGGGGTTGTTGTTTTTTAAAGGAACTTAATGAATTGTTATGGGAAGTTTTGTTTGATATGAAAGAAACAGATGCGTTGCAATAATAAGTGTGAAGAATAATTGTTTTAGCTGAGATCCTGATTAGAGACTTGTTTGTAACAGACACCCATAGCTCTGATTACTGGGAACTTATTTGTGCCTGAGAGTGTTACTAGAAGATCAGGGTGTCTGAGGAGGTTATAGAGGGAGCCCACTATTTATTATACGTTTTTATTATAGGGGACGTGATTACTGATGAACAATAGACCCAGAAATCACTGAATATAGCTGACATTGATAACTATACCCACTATGGTCACTCTCTTCCTCTCTGTCACTCTCTTGTCATTCTATGTCACTGTCACTCTGCCCCTCCCTCTCTCTCTGACACTCACACTCTGTGATTCTCACACACTCTCTCCTGTCATTATATTGTCACACTGCCACTTTGTTCCTCACTGCCACTTTGTTCCTCACACTCTCCTGTCATTCTATGTCACCCTGTCACTCTGTTCCTCTTTCACCTTTGACTCTCACACTCTCATTCTATGTCACTCTGTTCCTCTCTCTCTCTGTCACTCTCTCTCCTGTCATTCTATGTCACCCTGTCACTCTGTTCCCCCCTCTCTCTGTCACTCTCATACTTTCTCCTCTCATTCTATGTCACTTTGTTCCCCTCTATCACTCTCACACTCTCCTGCCATTCTATGTCACTCTGTTCCTCCCTCTTTCACTTGCTCCTGTCATTCTATGTCACCCTGTTCCTCCCTCTCTGTCAGTCTCATACTCTCCTGTCACTATGCTCCTCCCCTTCTATCTTTATCACTCTCTGGTCATTCTATGTCACCCTGTTCCTCCCTCACTGTCAGTCTCATACTCTCCTGTCACTATGCTCCTCCCCTTCTCTCTTTATCACTCTCCGGTCATTCTATGTCACCCTGTTCCTCCCTCACTGTCAGTCTCATACTCTCCTGTCACTATGCTCCTCCCCTTCTCTCTTTATCACTCTCACTCTCCTGTCATTCTATGTCACCCTGTCACTCTGTTCCCCTCTCTCTCTGTCACTCTCACACTCTCCGGTCATTCTATGTCACCCTGTCACTCTGTTCCCCTCTCTCTCTGTCACTCTCACACTCTCCGGTCATTCTATGTCACCCTGTCACTCTGTTCCCCCCTCTCTCTGTCACTCTCACACTCTCCTCTCATTCTATGTCACTCTGTTCCTCCCTCTTTCACTTGCTCCTGTCATTCTATGTCACCCTGTTCCTCCCTCTCTGTCAGTCTCATACTCTCCTGTCACTATGCTCCTCCCCTTCTATCTTTATCACTCTCTGGTCATTCTATGTCACCCTGTTCCTCCCTCACTGTCAGTCTCATACTCTCCTGTCACTATGCTCCTCCCCTTCTCTCTTTATCACTCTCCGGTCATTCTATGTCACCCTGTTCCTCCCTCACTGTCAGTCTCATACTCTCCTGTCACTATGCTCCTCCCCTTCTCTCTTTATCACTCTCACTCTCCTGTCATTCTATGTCACCCTGTCACTCTGTTCCCCTCTCTCTCTGTCACTCTCACACTCTCCGGTCATTCTATGTCACCCTGTCACTCTCTTCCCCTCTCTCTCTGTCACTCTCACACTCTCCGGTCATTCTATGTCACCCTGTCACTCTGTTCCCCCCTCTCTCTGTCACTCTCACACTCTCCTCTCATTCTATGTCACTCTGTTCCTCCCTCTTTCACTTGCTCCTGTCATTCTATGTCACCCTGTTCCTCCCTCTCTGTCAGTCTCATACTCTCCTGTCACTATGCTCCTCCCCTTCTATCTTTATCACTCTCTGGTCATTCTATGTCACCCTGTTCCTCCCTCACTGTCAGTCTCATACTCTCCTGTCACTATGCTCCTCCCCTTCTCTCTTTATCACTCTCCGGTCATTCTATGTCACCCTGTTCCTCCCTCACTGTCAGTCTCATACTCTCCTGTCACTATGCTCCTCCCCTTCTCTCTTTATCACTCTCACTCTCCTGTCATTCTATGTCACCCTGTCACTCTGTTCCCCTCTCTCTCTGTCACTCTCACACTCTCCGGTCATTCTATGTCACCCTGTCACTCTCTTCCCCTCTCTCTCTGTCACTCTCACACTCTCCGGTCATTCTATGTCACCCTGTCACTCTGTTCCCCCCTCTCTCTGTCACTCTCACACTCTCCTGTCATTCTATGTCACTCTGTTCCCCTCTCTCTCTGTCACTCTCACACTCTCCTCTCATTCTATGTCACCCTGTCACTCTGTTCCCCCCTCTCTCTGTCACTCTCACACTCTCCTCTCATTCTATGTCACTCTGTTCCTCTCTCTCTCTTTCACTCTCACACACTCCTCTCATTCTATGTCACTCTGTTCCTCTCTCTCTCTGTCACTCTCACACTCTCCTCTCATTCTATGTCACTCTGTTCCTCTCTCTCTCTGTCACTCTCACACTCTCCTCTCATTCTATGTCACTGTGTTCCCCTCTCTCTCTGTCACTCTCACACTCTCCTGTCATTCTATGTAACTCTGTCACTCTGTTCCTCCCTCTCTCACTTTCTCCTGTTATTCTATATCACCCTGTTCCTCCCTCACTGTCATTCTCATACTCTCCTGTCACTCTGTTCCCCCCTCTCTCTGTCACTCTCACACTCTCCTGTCATTCTATGTCACACTGTCACTCTGTTCCCCTCTCTCTCTGTCACTCTCACACTCTCCTATCATTCTATGTAACTCTGTCACTTTGTTCCCCTCTCTCTCTATCACTCTCACACTCTCCTGTCATTCTATGTCACCCTGTCACTCTGTTCCCCTCTCTCTCTGTCACTCTCACACTCTCCTATCATTCTATGTAACTTTGTCACTCTGTTCCCCCCTCTCTCTGTCACTCTCACACTCTCCTGTCATTCTATGTCACCCTGTCACTCTGTTCCCCTCTCTCTCTGTCACTCTCACACTCTCCTGTCATTCTATGTAACTCTGTCACTTTGTTCCCCTCTCTCTCTGTCACTCTCACACTCTCCTGCCATTCTATGTAACTCTGTCACTCTGTTCCCCTCTCTCTGTCACTCTGTTCCTCCCTCTCTCACTTGCTCCTGTCATTCTGTCACCCTGTTCCTCCCTCACTGTCAGTCTCATACCCTCCTGTCACTATGCTCCTCCCCTTCTCTCTTTATCACTCTCACACTCTCCTGTCATTCTATGTCACCCTGTCACTCTGTTCCCCTCTCTCTCTGTCACTCTCACACTCACCGGTCATTCTATGTCACCCTGTCACTCTGTTCCCCTCTCTCTCTGTCACACTCTCCTCTCATTCTATGTCACTTTGTTCCCCTCTCTCTCTGTCACTCTCACACTCTCCTGTTATTCTATGTAACTCTGTCACTCTGTTCCTCCCTCTCTCATTTGCTCCTGTCATTCTATGTCACCCTGTTCCTCCCTCACTGTCAGTCTCATACCCTCCTGTCACTATGCTCCTCCCCTTCTCTCTTTATCACTCTCACACTCTCCTGTCATTCTATGTCATCCTGTCACTCTGTTCCCCTCTCTCTCTGTCACTCTCACACTCACCGGTCATTCTATGTCACCCTGTCACTCTGTTCCCCTCTCTCTCTGTCACTCTCACACTCTCCTCTCATTCTATGTCACTCTGTTCCTCTCTCTCTCTGTCACTCTCACACTCTCCTGTCATTCTATGTAACTCTGTCACGCTGTTCCTCCCTCTCTCACTTTCTCCTGTTATTCTATGTCACCCTGTTCCTCCCTCACTGTCATTCTCATACTCTCCTGTCACTCTGTTCCCCCCTCTCTCTGTCACTCTTACACTCTCCGATCATTCTATGTCACGCTGTCACTCTGTTCCCCCCTCTCTCTGTCACTCTCACACTCTCCTGTCATTCTATGTCACCCTGTCACTCTGTTCCTCTTTCACCTGTTACACTCTCATTCTATGTCACCCTGTCACTCTGTTCCTCCCTCTCTCTGTGTCACTCTCTCCTATCATTCTATGTTACCCTGTCACTCTGTTCCTCCCTCTCTCTGTGTCACTCTCTCCTATCATTCTATGTTACCCTGTCACTCTGTCCCCCTTGCTCTCTGTCACTCTCACACACTCCTGTCATTCTATGTCACTGTTCCCCTTGCTCTCTTTCACTCTCACACTCTCTTGTCATTCTATGTCATACTGTCACTCTGTTCCTCCCTCTCTCTGTCACTCTCACACTCTCTCCTGTCAGTCTGCCCTCCCTCTCTCTGACACTCTCACCCTCTCCTAGGTCATTCTATATCACCCTGTTCCTCACTCTCTGTCTGTGTCATTCTCACACTCTCTCCTGTCATTCTATTGTCACCCTGCCACCATGTTCCTCCCTCTGTCATTTTCACACTCTCCTCTCATTCTATGTCACCCTGTCACTCTTCCTCTTTCACCTGTAACTCTCATTCTATGTCACTCTGTTCCTCTCTCTCTGTGTCACTCTCACTCTCTCCTGTCATTCTGTGTCACTCTGCCCCTCCCTCTTTCTCACTGACACTCTCACACTCTCTCCTGTGTCATTCTATATCACCCTGTTCCTCACTCTGTGATTCTCACACACTCTCTCCTGTCATTATATTGTCACATTGCCACTTTGTTCCTCCCTCTGTCATTTTCACACTCTCCTGTCATTCTATGTCACCCTGTCACTCTGTTCCTCTTTCACCTTTGACTCTCACACTCTCATTCTATGTCACTCTGTTCCTCTCTCTCTCTGTCACTCTCTCTCCTGTCATTCTATGTCACCCTGTCACTCTGTTCCCCTCTCTCTCTGTCACTCTTACACTCTCCTGTTATTCTATGTCACTCTGTTCACCTCTCTCTCTGTCACTCTCATACTTTCTCCTCTCATTCTATGTCACTTTGTTCCCCTCTCTCTTTATCACTCTCACACTCTCCTGCCATTCTATGTCACTCTGTTCCTCCCTCTTTCACTTGCTCCTGTCATTCTATGTCACCCTGTTCCTCCCTCTCTGTCAGACTCATACTCTCCTGTCACTATGCTCCTCCCCTTCTATCTTTATCACTCTCTGGTCATTCTATGTCACCCTGTTCCTCCCTCACTGTCAGTCTCATACTCTCCTGTCACTATGCTCCTCCCCTTCTCTCTTTATCACTCTCACACTCTCCTGTCATTCTATGTCACCCTGTCACTCTGTTCCCCTCTCTCTCTGTCACTCTCACACTCACCGGTCATTCTATGTCACCCTGTCACTCTGTTCCCCTCTCTCTCTGTCACACTCTCCTCTCATTCTATGTCACTTTGTTCCCCTCTCTCTCTGTCACTCTCACACTCTCCTGCCATTCTATGTAACTCTGTCACTCTGTTCCTCCCTCTCTCATTTGCTCCTGTCATTCTATGTCACCCTGTTCCCCTCTCTCTCTGTCACTCTCACACTCTCCTGTCATTCTATGTAACTCTGTCACTCTGTTCCTCCCTCTCTCACTTTCTCCTGTTATTCTATATCACCCTGTTCCTCCCTCACTGTCATTCTCATACTCTCCTGTCACTCTGTTCCCCCCCTCTCTCTGTCACTCTCACACTCTCCTGTCATTCTATGTCACACTGTCACTCTGTTCCCCTCTCTCTCTGTCACTCTCACACTCTCCTGTCTTTCTATGTAACTCTGTCACTTTGTTCCCCTCTCTCTCTGTCACTCTCACACTCTCCTGCCATTCTATGTAACTCTGTCACTCTGTTTCTCCCTCTCTCACTTGCTCCTGTCATTCTATGTCACCCTGTTCCTCCCTCACTGTCAGTCTCATACCCTCCTGTCACTATGCTCCTCCCCTTCTCTCTATCACTCTCACACTCTCCTGTCATTCTATGTCACCCTGTCACTCTGTTCCCCTCTCTCTCTGTCACTCTCACACTCACCGGTCATTCTATGTCACCCTGTCACTCTGTTCCCCTCTCTCTCTGTCACACTCTCCTCTCATTCTATGTCACTTTGTTCCCCTCTCTCTCTGTCACTCTCACCCTCTCCTGTCATTCTATGTAACTCTGTCACTCTGTTCCTCCCTCTCTCATTTGCTCCTGTCATTCTATGTCACCCTGTTCCTCCCTTACTGTCAGTCTCATACCCTCCTGTCACTATGCTCCTCCCCTTCTCTCTTTATCACTCTCACACTCTCCTGTCATTCTATGTCACCCTGTCACTCTGTTCCCCTCTCTCTCTGTCACTCTCACACTCACCGGTCATTCTCTGTCACCCTGTCACTCTGTTCCCCTCTCTCTCTGTCACTCTCACACTCTCCTCTCATTCTCTGTCACCCTGTCACTCTGTTCCCCTCTCTCTCTGTCACTCTCACACTCTCCTGTCATTCTATGTAACTCTGTCACTCTGTTCCTCCCTCTCTCACTTTCTCCTGTTATTCTATGTCACCCTGTTCCTCCCTCACTGTCATTCTCATACTCTCCTGTCACTCTGTTCCCCCCTCTCTCTGTCACTCTTACACTCTCCGATCATTCTATGTCACGCTGTCACTCTGTTCCCCCCTCTCTCTGTCACTCTCACACTCTCCTGTCATTCTATGTCACCCTGTCACTCTGTTCCCCCCTCTCTCTGTCACTCTCACACTCTCCGGTCATTCTATGTCACCCTGTTCCCCTTGCTCTCTGTCACTCTCACACTCTCCTGTCATTCTATGTAACTCTGTCACTCTGTTCCCCTCTCTCTCTCTGTCACTCTCACACTCTCCTGTCATTCTATGTCACCCTGTCACTCTGTTCCCCTCTCTGTCACTCTCACACTCTCCTGTCATTCTATGTAACTCTGTCACTCTGTTCCCCTCTCTCTCTGTCACTCTCACACTCTCCTGTCATTCTATGTAACTCTGTCACTCTGTTCCCCTCTCTCTCTGTCACTCTCACACTCTCCTGTCATTCTATGTAACTCTGTCACTCTGTTCCCCCCTCTCTCTGTCACTCTCACACTCTCCTGTCATTCTATGTCACACTGTCACTCTGTTCCCCCCTCTCTCTGTCACTCTCACACTCTCCTGCCATTCTATGTAACTCTGTCACTCTGTTCCTCCCTCTCTCTCTGTCACCCTCACACTCTCCTGCCATTCTATGTCACCCTGTCACTCTGTTCCCCCCTCTCTCTGTCACTCTCACACTCTCCTGTCATTCTATGTCACTCTGTCACTCTGTTCCCCTCTCTCTCTGTCACTCTCACACTCTCCTGTCATTCTATGTAACTCTGTCACTTTGTTCCCCTCTCTCTCTGTCACTCTCACACTCTCCTGTCATTCTATGTCACCCTGTTCCCCTTGCTCTCTGTCACTCTCACACTCTCCTGTCATTCTATGTAACTCTGTCACTCTGTTCCCCTCTCTCTCTCTGTCACTCTCACACTCTCCGGTCATTCTATGTCACCCTGTCACTCTCTTCCCCTCTCTCTCTGTCACTCTCACACTCTCCGGTCATTCTATGTCACCCTGTCACTCTGTTCCCCTCTCTCTCTGTCACTCTCACACTCTCCGGTCATTCTATGTCACCCTGTCACTCTGTTCCCCCCTCTCTCTGTCACTCTCACACTCTCCTGTCATTCTATGTGTTACAGAAGCATTAGTTATTTTGTTGTGAAGAGCTTATTTCCCAGCAGCAATGCCTGAACCAGCAAGCCAGCGCCTAAGAAGGGCTCCAAGAAAACCGTAACAAGTATCATTTCATAAAGAGTTGACTCGTTTTTGTGGGCAGAAGGGTATCCTAGCTGTACTGCAGCTAAGGGAGATTATTCTATATTTGCGAGACTCATATAGAATACTATGGAAAGCAGCTTCTCCCCTCTTTAGCAATAGGGATCCAGGCTACTAAGCGGTCCATCTCTCAGCGAGACTAAGGGTAACCGTAACATTTGGCGGCAGCGGCGGGATTTTCCTGGATTTCCTAGGAGAGGTACAGAACGGATGGAGAGCGCTTACGAAAAATTGAAGCGTACAACCCTAAAGGATTTACTTGAAAGCAGAGGGGGGTACGCCAGCAACCGGCCGAGGAGAGAGCTGATCGCAGAATTGACCGAACTGGATCAGAGCTTCACAATGGCGGAAACACCGACCACGATTAGTGACGAAAAAACCAGGATTGTTCGGGAAAGGCTCTCATTATACGGGCCGAACCCCTCCATGGAATTGGTACAGCAGTTGATGGCAGAGGCGGACGAGGATATACGAGAGACTCGAGCCCACGAACTCAACCTAGCGAACGCACACCGCAATGCTGAAGCACCGCAGGTAATCATCCCTGTCGAAAATGCTGGGAGGCCCAAGATACCCTATGCGGCATTTCGACCCTTCCTAGAGAGCGAGACAGGGATTGATGAATATTTGGCGGACTTCGAAAGGCAATGTGCCCTGCACCAGATTCCCAACAGAGAGTGGCCCACGATATTGTCTGGGAAACTATCCGGGCGAGCCCTGGAAGCCTTTCGTACTCTGGGTGCTGAGGAAGTGACACAGTATGAGCTAGTTAAGGAGACACTGTTGCGACGGTACGCTGTAACTCCGGACACGTATCGCCGACAGTTTCGGGGCACGGAAAAGAAGCCTAACGATACCCATATGGAATGGGCGCACCGAATGCGGAGAGCGGCAAATCACTGGCTGAGCGGATGTAAAGCGGTGACTGGGGAGGAAATTTTACAATTGTTTCTCTTAGAACATTTTTATAATGGCATGGAACAGCAAGGGAAGGAATGGCTGCGAGACAGGCGGCCTTCTACCTTAGAAGAAGCAGCCAAATTGGCCGATGAACATTATGACTCCCGTCTTCACGAACCCATGAACTACCGAGCTCCAGCACGGGTCGAACCCAGAGAGGTTTACCGTGCACCCCCTCGTGCTGAATTCCGAGCCCCGGTGCCCACAGGGCCCGTCCGACACTCAGGACCACCCAATAACAGCTCTGAGCGTCCCAGACCGACTTGCCACCGATGCAAGCAACCAGGGCATTTCATGGCTAGCTGCCCCCTTAATACGCACCAGACACCCAGGAATTACAATTACCCCTCTGGGTCCTATCGTCCGGCCCGGGCCCTCTGTGTTAACCAAGAGGCCCCTATGGAGGGATATGTGGGGCCGCTTCACGAGGCAGACCCTGTATATGCTGCCTCAGATAACCGCCAGCACCATCGGCAGAGGGTATGGCTCGAGGGGCGATCTACCGAGGGATTGCGAGACACAGGGGCTACTATCACGCTGGTACAGAGTCATTTGGTGCCAGAGCACAAGCGATCCGGACAGACTGTGGCCGTTAGAGTGGCGGGGGGGGATGTGTACAAAATTCCAACAGCTAAAGTACATCTTGATTGGGGAGCGGGAAAGGGGGCTGTGAACGTGGGCCTAATGGATAATTTACCTGCCGAAGTACTACTGGGCAACGATTTGGGCCCCATGACTTCTGCCTATGCTCCAGTATGCAACAACGAGGCGGACCCAGTGACTACACGGGCCCAAGCCCGGACGGAGCGAGAGCTCTCACCAGTGCGGGAGACACAGGTAAGACCTACCCCGACCTTGCCTGACAGGTTAGGCCCCATACCCTGGGACACCCCAGATGCTTTCGAGGCAGAGTCTAAGACTGACCCGACCTTACAAAAGTACCGGGAACGAGCAGAGACCGGAGGGGGCGGGGCAGATAACGAAACATTCTTATGGGAAAAAGGGAAACTATACCGCTGGACAGAGAAAAGGGGACAGCGTAGGCGACAGCTGGTAGTGCCCCACAAATACCGTCAAGAAATCCTCAAAATAGGCCACGACATCCCCTTAGCAGGCCACCTAGCCGTTACCCGTACCCTACACCGCATTACTCACACGTTCTTTTGGCCAGGGGTGCACGCTGACGTTAGAACTTACTGTAACACCTGCGATGTGTGTCAACGAGTAGGAAGGCGAGGCGATCACCCTAAAGCCCAGCTAGTAAATATGCCCATTGTAGAGGAACCCTTCAGCCGGGTTGCTATTGACCTAGTGGGACCACTGGCTACCCCTAGTCCCTCCGGTAAGCGATACATTCTTACCGTAGTGGACTACGCTACCAGGTACCCAGAGGCTGTCGCCCTATCCAACATACAAGCGGATACGGTAGCGAATGCACTAGTACAGGTGTTCTCCCGGGTAGGATTTCCAAAAGAAATCCTATCCGACCGAGGCACCCAATTTACGGCTGAATTGACCCAACAACTCTGGCAGGTTTGCAAAATTAAGTCCCTCCTGAGCTCCCCATACCACCCCCAGACGAACGGGCTGTGTGAGAGGTTCAATGGGACCCTCAAGCAAATGCTCAAGACGTTCACTCAGGAATACCGAGACTGGGAACGCTTCCTGCCGCACCTCCTATTTGCTTATCGGGAGGTGCCCCAGGAAACGACAGGGTTCTCTCCCTTCGAGTTGCTCTACGGAAGAAAGGTACGGGGACCCCTAAACCTGATCCGGGAGCACTGGGAGGGAGAGATGGAGGCTGACGGTGTCCCCATTGTGCCATACGTGCTGGAACTCAGGGACCGAATGGAGCAATTAGCCAAATCCGTGCGGGCTAATCTCCAGTTGGCCCAGAGAAGACAGAAAGTATGGTACGATCGGGGGGCCCGAAAGAGAATCTTCACCATAGGACAAAAGGTGTTAGTACTTAAGCCGGTGAAGACAGACAAATTGCAGGCGTCCTGGCAGGGTCCCTACCAGATCGTAGAGAAAAGGGGAGACACCACTTATGTGATAGCTAGCTGCCACGACAACAATCTTAGAAAGACATTCCATGTAAACATGCTCAAGGAATATTTTGAGCGACCAGAGAACGTGACGGCCGTATGTTGTTCCCCTCAGGAAGACCCCGACAGTTTACCCATTCCAGACCTATTAGAAAAGAGCCTCCCCACAGGTATAGTGGCACAGGTTCAGATAGGGGACCGACTTAGCCCCACTGAAAGGGAGCAGCTCAACCAACTCCTCCAGTCCAAACACCTCACCTTCTCCCCGAAGCCAGGGTACACTACTTTAACCACCCACCAGGTAGATACTCCGGGACAAGCTCCCTTGCGCCAGGCTCCGTACCGAATCCCCGAAGCAGTTAGGACAGGAATGAAGAAGGAGATCGATGAGATGCTCCAGCTCAGGGTAATTGAGCCCTCCGATAGTCCCTGGGCCTCCCCAGTTGTCTTGGTGCCCAAGAAAGATGGGACCACCCGGTTCTGCGTAGACTATCGGAGGCTCAATGAAAATACCGTGACGGACGCTTACCCTATGCCCAGGGTAGACGAGCTACTCGATCGTATAGCCAGGGGAAATTACCTGACCACTATTGACCTCTGCAAAGGTTACTGGCAGATTCCCCTGGCCCCGGAGGCTATCCCCAAGTCGGCATTCGTCACCCCATTCGGCTTATATCAGTTTAGGGTAATGCCGTTTGGGATGAAGAATGCCCCAGCTACATTCCAGCGCTTGGTGGATAGGCTCCTGGATGGCTTCCAGAGTTTTGCTTGCGCCTACCTGGACGACATAGCGATCCACAGTGAGTCCTGGGAGGACCACTTAGCTCATGTGGGAATGGTTCTGGATCAGATCCGGGCTGCTGGCCTGACTCTGAAGCCAGAGAAATGCCACTTTGGGATGGCCGAGGTACAGTACCTGGGTCACCGGGTGGGGTGTGGAAAACAGCGACCAGAGCCGGCCAAAATAGAAGCTGTCGCCAATTGGCCCACCCCCATCACTAAGACTCAGGTCCTAGCCTTCCTGGGCACGGCAGGGTACTATAGACGGTTCGTACCAGACTACAGCACACTTGCCAAACCCCTGACTGACTTGACCAAGAAGAACTTACCTCGACAGGTCCTGTGGTCTCCCCACTGTGAAACGGCTTTCCAGGCTCTCAAAAATGCTCTAATTAACGCTCCTGTCCTGGCGGCCCCAGCCCTTAACAAACGTTTTATCGTCCATACAGATGCTTCCATGTTCGGGCTGGGAGCCGTCCTCAGCCAAGTAGGCGAAGATGGAGGGGAGCATCCAGTTGCCTACATCAGCCGGAAGCTCCTGCCCCGCGAAGTCAGCTATGCAGCGGTCGAAAAGGAGTGTTTGGCTTTGGTGTGGGCATTAAAGAAATTGACTCCCTATTTATATGGTCAGGAGTTCACTCTGGTCACCGACCATAACCCGTTGGTGTGGCTGAACCGGGTCTCTGGAGATAACGGCAGGCTATTACGTTGGAGCTTATCGTTGCAACCCTTCAATTTCACCATTACTTACAGACCTGGGAAACAGAATGGCAACGCCGACGGGTTGTCCAGACAAACCGACCTCAGCCCCGCATAACCAGCGGTCTGGACAGCCTTAGTCTGCCCCGAAAAGGGGTCAGACCGTGTCTGCCAGAGTGTTCCACAGAAAGGGAGCACTGTTACAGAAGCATTAGTTATTTTGTTGTGAAGAGCTTATTTCCCAGCAGCAATGCCTGAACCAGCAAGCCAGCGCCTAAGAAGGGCTCCAAGAAAACCGTAACAAGTATCATTTCATAAAGAGTTGACTCGTTTTTGTGGGCAGAAGGGTATCCTAGCTGTACTGCAGCTAAGGGAGATTATTCTATATTTGCGAGACTCATATAGAATACTATGGAAAGCAGCTTCTCCCCTCTTTAGCAATAGGGATCCAGGCTACTAAGCGGTCCATCTCTCAGCGAGACTAAGGGTAACCGTAACACTATGTAACTCTGTCACTCTGTTCCCCTCTCTCTCTCTGTCACTCTCACACTCTCCGGTCATTCTATGTCACCCTGTCACTCTCTTCCCCTCTCTCTCTGTCACTCTCACACTCTCCGGTCATTCTATGTCACCCTGTCACTCTGTTCCCCTCTCTCTCTGTCACTCTCACACTCTCCGGTCATTCTATGTCACCCTGTCACTCTGTTCCCCTCTCTCTCTGTCACACTCTCCTCTCATTCTATGTCACTTTGTTCCCCTCTCTCTCTGTCACTCTCACACTCTCCTGTTATTCTATGTAACTCTGTCACTCTGTTCCTCCCTCTCTCATTTGCTCCTGTCATTCTATGTCACCCTGTTCCTCCCTCACTGTCAGTCTCATACCCTCCTGTCACTATGCTCCTCCCCTTCTCTCTTTATCACTCTCACACTCTCCTGTCATTCTATGTCACCCTGTCACTCTGTTCCCCTCTCTCTCTGTCACTCTCACACTCTCCGGTCATTCTATGTCACCCTGTCACTCTCTTCCCCTCTCTCTCTGTCACTCTCACACTCTCCGGTCATTCTATGTCACCCTGTCACTCTGTTCCCCCCTCTCTCTGTCACTCTCACACTCTCCTGTCATTCTATGTCACTCTGTTCCCCTCTCTCTCTGTCACTCTCACACTCTCCTCTCATTCTATGTCACCCTGTCACTCTGTTCCCCCCTCTCTCTGTCACTCTCACACTCTCCTCTCATTCTATGTCACTCTGTTCCTCTCTCTCTCTGTCACTCTCACACACTCCTCTCATTCTATGTCACTCTGTTCCTCTCTCTCTCTGTCACTCTCACACTCTCCTCTCATTCTATGTCACTCTGTTCCTCTCTCTCTCTGTCACTCTCACACTCTCCTCTCATTCTATGTCACTGTGTTCCCCTCTCTCTCTGTCACTCTCACACTCTCCTGTCATTCTATGTAACTCTGTCACTCTGTTCCTCCCTCTCTCACTTTCTCCTGTTATTCTATATCACCCTGTTCCTCCCTCACTGTCATTCTCATACTCTCCTGTCACTCTGTTCCCCCCTCTCTCTGTCACTCTCACACTCTCCTGTCATTCTATGTCACACTGTCACTCTGTTCCCCTCTCTCTCTGTCACTCTCACACTCTCCTATCATTCTATGTAACTCTGTCACTTTGTTCCCCTCTCTCTCTGTCACTCTCACACTCTCCTGTCATTCTATGTCACCCTGTCACTCTGTTCCCCTCTCTCTCTGTCACTCTCACACTCTCCTGTCATTCTATGTAACTCTGTCACTTTGTTCCCCTCTCTCTCTGTCACTCTCACACTCTCCTGTCATTCTATGTCACCCTGTCACTCTGTTCCCCTCTCTCTCTGTCACTCTCACACTCTCCTGTCATTCTATGTCACACTGTCACTCTGTTCCCCTCTCTCTCTGTCACTCTCACACTCTCCTATCATTCTATGTAACTTTGTCACTCTGTTCCCTCCTCTCTCTGTCACTCTCACACTCTCCTGTCATTCTATGTCACCCTGTCACTCTGTTCCCCTCTCTCTCTGTCACTCTCACACTCTCCTGTCATTCTATGTAACTCTGTCACTTTGTTCCCCTCTCTCTCTGTCACTCTCACACTCTCCTGCCATTCTATGTAACTCTGTCACTCTGTTCCCCTCTCTCTGTCACTCTGTTCCTCCCTCTCTCATTTGCTCCTGTCATTCTGTCACCCTGTTCCTCCCTCACTGTCAGTCTCATACCCTCCTGTCACTATGCTCCTCCCCTTCTCTCTTTATCACTCTCACACTCTCCTGTCATTCTATGTCACCCTGTCACTCTGTTCCCCTCTCTCTCTGTCACTCTCACACTCACCGGTCATTCTATGTCACCCTGTCACTCTGTTCCCCTCTCTCTCTGTCACACTCTCCTCTCATTCTATGTCACTTTGTTCCCCTCTCTCTCTGTCACTCTCACACTCTCCTGTTATTCTATGTAACTCTGTCACTCTGTTCCTCCCTCTCTCATTTGCTCCTGTCATTCTATGTCACCCTGTTCCTCCCTCACTGTCAGTCTCATACCCTCCTGTCACTATGCTCCTCCCCTTCTCTCTTTATCACTCTCACACTCTCCTGTCATTCTATGTCATCCTGTCACTCTGTTCCCCTCTCTCTCTGTCACTCTCACACTCACCGGTCATTCTATGTCACCCTGTCACTCTGTTCCCCTCTCTCTCTGTCACTCTCACACTCTCCTCTCATTCTATGTCACTCTGTTCCTCTCTCTCTCTGTCACTCTCACACTCTCCTGTCATTCTATGTAACTCTGTCACGCTGTTCCTCCCTCTCTCACTTTCTCCTGTTATTCTATGTCACCCTGTTCCTCCCTCACTGTCATTCTCATACTCTCCTGTCACTCTGTTCCCCCCTCTCTCTGTCACTCTTACACTCTCCGATCATTCTATGTCACGCTGTCACTCTGTTCCCCCCTCTCTCTGTCACTCTCACACTCTCCTGTCATTCTATGTCACCCTGTCACTCTGTTCCCCCCTCTCTCTGTCACTCTCACACTCTCCGGTCATTCTATGTCACCCTGTTCCCCTTGCTCTCTGTCACTCTCACACTCTCCTGTCATTCTATGTAACTCTGTCACTCTGTTCCCCTCTCTCTCTCTGTCACTCTCACACTCTCCTGTCATTCTATGTCACCCTGTCACTCTGTTCCCCTCTCTGTCACTCTCACACTCTCCTGTCATTCTATGTAACTCTGTCACTCTGTTCCCCTCTCTCTCTGTCACTCTCACACTCTCCTGTTATTCTATGTAACTCTGTCACTCTGTTCCCCTCTCTCTCTGTCACTCTCACACTCTCCTGTCATTCTATGTAACTCTGTCACTCTGTTCCCCCCTCTCTCTGTCACTCTCACACTCTCCTGTCATTCTATGTCACACTGTCACTCTGTTCCCCCCTCTCTCTGTCACTCTCACACTCTCCTGCCATTCTATGTAACTCTGTCACTCTGTTCCTCCCTCTCTCTCTGTCACCCTCACACTCTCCTGCCATTCTATGTCACCCTGTCACTCTGTTCCCCCCTCTCTCTGTCACTCTCACACTCTCCTGTCATTCTATGTCACTCTGTCACTCTGTTCCCCTCTCTCTCTGTCACTCTCACACTCTCCTGTCATTCTATGTAACTCTGTCACTTTGTTCCCCTCTCTCTCTGTCACTCTCACACTCTCCTGTCATTCTATGTCACCCTGTCACTCTGTTCCCCTCTCTCTCTGTCACTCTCACACTCTCCTGTCATTCTATGTCACTCTGTTCCCCTCTCTCTCTGTCACTCTCACACTCTACTGTCATTCTATCTCACCGTCACTCTGTTCCTCTCTCTCTCTCTCTCTCTCTCTCTCTCTCTCTCTCTCTCTCTCTCTCTCTCTCTCCTGTCATTCTATGTTACCCTGTAACTCTGTTCCCCCTCTCTCTGTCACTCTCACACTCTCCTCTCATTCTATGTCACTCTCACACTCTCCGGTCATTCTATGTCACCCTGTTCCCCTTGCTCTCTGTCACTCTCACACTCTCCTGTCATTCTATGTAACTCTGTCACTCTGTTCCTCCCTCTCTCACTTTCTCCTGTCATTCTATGTCACCCTGTCACTCTGTTCCCCTCTCTCTCTGTTACTCTCACACTCTCCTGTCATTCTATGTAACTCTGTTCCCCTCTCTCTCTGTCACTCTCACACTCTCCTGTAATTCTATGTAACTCTGTCACTCTATTCCCCTCTCTCTCTGTCACTCTCACACTCTCCTGTCATTCTATGTCACTGTCACTCTCCTGTCATTCTATGTCACCGTCACTCTGTTCCCCTCTCTCTCTCTCTCTCTCTCTCTCTCACACTCTCCTGTCATTCTATGTCACCCTGTCACTCTGTTCCCCTCTCTCTCTTTCACTCTCACACTCTCCTGTCATTCTATGTTACTCTGTCACTCTGTTCCCCCCTCTCTCTGTCACTCTCACACTCTCCTGTCATTCTATGTAACTCTGTAACTCTGTTCCCCTCTCTCTCTGTCACTCTCACACTCTCCTGTCATTCTATGTAACTCTGTCACTCTGTTCCTCCCTCTCTCACTTTCTCCTGTCATTCTATGTCACCCTGTCACTCTGTTCCCCTCTCTCTGTCACTCTCACACTCTCCTGTCATTCTATGTAACTCTGTCACTCTGTTCCCCCCTCTCTGTCACTCTCACACTCTCCTGCCATTCTATGTAACTCTGTCACTCTGTTCCTCCCTCTCTCACGTTCTCATGTTATTCTATGTCACTCTGTTCCTCCCTCTCTCTCTGTCACTCTCACACTCTCCTGTCATTCTATGTCACCCTGTCACTCTGTTCCCCCTCTCTCTGTCACTCTCACACTCTCCTCTCATTCTATGTCACTCTCACACTCTCCTGTCATTCTATGTCACCGTCACTCTGTTCCCCTCTCTCTCTCTCTCACACTCTCCTGTCATTCTATGTCACCCTGTCACTCTGTTCCCCTCTCTCTCTTTCACTCTCACACTCTCCTGTCATTCTATGTTACTCTGTCACTCTGTTCCCCCCTCTCTCTGTCACTCTCACACTCTCCTGTCATTCTATGTCACCCTGTCACTCTGTTCCCCCCTCTCTCTGTCACTCTCCTCTCATTCTATGTAACTCTGTCACTTTGTTCCCCTCTCTCTCTGTCACTCTCACACTCTCCTGTCATTCTATGTAACTCTGTCACTCTGTTTCCCCCTCTCTCTGTCACTCTCACACTCTCCTCTCATTCTATGTCACTCTGTTCCCCTCTCTCTCTGTCACTCTCACACTCTCCTGTCATTCTATGTCACCGTCACTCTGTTCCCCTCTCTCTCTCTCTCTCTCTCTCTCTCACACTCTCCTGTCATTCTATGTCACCCTGTCACTCTGTTCCCCTCTCTCTCTTTCACTCTCACACTCTCCTGTCATTCTATGTTACTCTGTCACTCTGTTCCCCCCTCTCTCTGTCACTCTCACACTCTCCTGTCATTCTATGTAACTCTGTAACTCTGTTCCCCTCTCTCTCTGTCACTCTCACACTCTCCTGTCATTCTATGTAACTCTGTCACTCTGTTCCTCCCTCTCTCACTTTCTCCTGTCATTCTATGTCACCCTGTCACTCTGTTCCCCTCTCTCTGTCACTCTCACACTCTCCTGTCATTCTATGTAACTCTGTCACTCTGTTCCCCCCTCTCTGTCACTCTCACACTCTCCTGCCATTCTATGTAACTCTGTCACTCTGTTCCTCCCTCTCTCACGTTCTCATGTTATTCTATGTCACTCTGTTCCTCCCTCTCTCTCTGTCACTCTCACACTCTCCTGTCATTCTATGTCACCCTGTCACTCTGTTCCCCCTCTCTCTGTCACTCTCACACTCTCCTCTCATTCTATGTCACTCTCACACTCTCCTGTCATTCTATGTCACCGTCACTCTGTTCCCCTCTCTCTCTCTCTCACACTCTCCTGTCATTCTATGTCACCCTGTCACTCTGTTCCCCTCTCTCTCTTTCACTCTCACACTCTCCTGTCATTCTATGTTACTCTGTCACTCTGTTCCCCCCTCTCTCTGTCACTCTCACACTCTCCTGTCATTCTATGTCACCCTGTCACTCTGTTCCCCCCTCTCTCTGTCACTCTCCTCTCATTCTATGTAACTCTGTCACTTTGTTCCCCTCTCTCTCTGTCACTCTCACACTCTCCTGTCATTCTATGTAACTCTGTCACTCTGTTTCCCCCTCTCTCTGTCACTCTCACACTCTCCTCTCATTCTATGTCACTCTGTTCCCCTCTCTCTCTGTCACTCTCACACTCTCCTGTCATTCTATGTCACCGTCACTCTGTTCCTCTCTCTCGTCACTCTGTTCCCCTCTCTCTCTGTCACTCTCACACTCTCCTGTCATTCTATGTCACTCTGTTCCTCCCTCTCTCACTTTCTCATGTTCTATGTCACTCTGTTCCTCCCTCTCTCACTTTCTCATGTTCTATGTCACTCTGTTCCTCCCTCTCTCACTTTCTCATGTTCTATGTCACTCTGTTCCTCCCTCTCTGTCTCTGTCATTCTCACACTCTCCTGTCACTATGTTCCTCCCCTTCTCTTTTTGTCATTTTCACACTCTCCTGTCATTCTATGTCACTCTTTCACCTGTGATTCTCACACTCTCATTCTATGTCACTCTGTTCCTCTCTCTCTGTGTCAGTCTCCTGTCATTCTATGTCACTCTGCCCCTCCCTCTCTCTCTGACACTCTCACACTCTCTCCTGTGTCATTCTATATCACCCTGTTCCTCACTCTGTCATTCTCACACTCTCTCTCCTGTCATTCTATGTCACCCTTCCCCCCTTGCTCTCTGTCACTCTCACACTCTCCTGTCATTCTATGTAACTCCGTCACTCTGTCCTCCATCTCTCTCTCCTGTCATTCTATGTCACAATTTCACTCTGTTCCCCTCCATCTTTGGCACTCTGACACTCTCTTGTCATTCTATGTCACCCTGTCACTGTTCCTCCCTCTCTCTGTCACTCCCACTCTCTCCTGTCATTCTATGTCACCCTGTCACTCTCACACTCTCTCCTGTCATTCTATGTCACCCTGTCATTCTCACACTCTCTCCTGTCATTCTATGTCACCCTGTCACTCTGTTCCTCCCTCTCTCTGTCACTCTCACACCCTGCCCTGTAATTCTGGGTCACTCTCTTTCTCCCTCTCTGTCATGCTCACTCTCTCCTGTCATTCTATGTCACCTTGTCACTCTTCCTCCCTCTCTCGGTGTCACTCTTACACTCTCTCTTGTCATTCTATGTCACCCTGTTACTTTTCCTCTCTCTCTCTCCTGTCATTATATGTCACACTGTCATAAAAATAAATAATGTGTGTGTATTTGTGCATTGTCAACAATCTGTACAATTTATTCAGGACTTTCAGAGCAGCCCAAAAATACACCTGCTAAATAATCCAGACGAAACCTGTGTTCCTGTTTTCCCTTGTTGTAGCTGATTTAAGTTTGCTCTTAAAGGGGACACTGTAGTCAGAAAATAAAGTACAAAATTTAATAAAAGAATAGCTTAAATGGTATTTTTGCAATGTATATTTATTATTTTTTTTGCAGCTTAAGTTGTCAAAGTTGAGAGTAAACTTGCCTGTGATGTCATTTCCTGTTATGTTTTGTATTATACTATACTATAGTACTGTTTCCTCTCCACACAGCTCACTGTTGCCAATACAACAATCCAAAGGGTAATAGATCTTACTAGAGCCATATAGAGTGGAGTCAAAACTGCAATTGCAAGTCTATCTAAAGTATCATATTTGGTTAAAGGAGTTGTGCTTGCATCATAAAAACCTTACGTCATTTTGGAAAGAAACGCCAAGAAAATGATGCTATATAGCACTATGTTTCAGACTTATGTGAGACTGGGTATGTTAAGACATTTGATTAAAATAAGAGTAAAACTGTGCGTGCTTTGTCACTTTTCTGGGTGATCTGCATAAAATTGTAATTTGTGAATACATTTAAATATTCTATTCTTACTTCCAGGAATGTCAACTGTGTAAAGTGCAATCAAATTTCTTTGCAGTAGATCTAAATCTGCCTACCCCCAATGGCCACTTCCTGTGAGGGCGGAGCTAGCAGAGAACACGCTAGCACGGAGCTCTGAGGAAAGAGCCGGGTTCAACGGGCCCAAGCGACCATATTCCTTGACCCAAAGCCTAAGGGGTCTGGAACCACAGAAGTAGTCGCAAGGAAGTCTGCTTATACCTATTGGCCCTGTCGGTGAGGGCACTACAGTCGGGCGGGGATAGCCTAGACATCTATCTGCCTTGCAACTGGGAAGTACAGCCAGCACAAGAGACGGAGGTGACAGTTTAAGCCCTACACATTACTCCGAGAGGGCTGTGGCACAATAACCCGCTGGAGGAATCCCTAGCAAGTATCGAGTATCCAGGTTGGAGATAAAAAGCTGAAAGCGACATAATGCTCCCACGCTCTGAACCCTACCTGTAATTGACTAGGTCGAGGGAGGCCGAGGTGAGCTGCCGCTGGTCCCAGGATTAACGGAGGTGGGAGATCTGTGCCCCTGAAGGTGGAGATCGGCATATACTCCATAACACGCCGGGCCACTGGCGCAAGGTGCGCAGGGCTACAGGAGGAAAGGTCGAGGCACACAGAAACGCCGGAAGACGCGTGTAGAGACACGCTGCAGAAGTGACGACACGCAGCTGCACAGTCTCCTGGAAACAATCCCAGAGCGGCTACGGAGAGCGACCGGAGGACCACACAGACTTGTGAGTTGTATCTTATGATACTACATGTGTTATTACTTTTTCTGTGGGGTAGGGTCACTGAAGCTAAGGGCCGATAAAACCTGGAAGGCCACTAAATGACCATAACTTATCCTGTGCCTATATAATTGAGCTATTTTACCAGCGCGCAAGTTAGAAATAACTTAAAGGATTTCTTTGCTGTGTTTGTGGCTGTGTTTGTTGCAGAGAACTGAGCCTGGGAGCACATTTGCTTGCAGTTAGCTACCATAAGCAAACACACGCTAATAGCATTAAACCAGGTATAAGTTTGGAAGACCCCTACTCTGTTTAATCAGTGGCTGAATTAACAGGCCAAAGCTGGGGTGAAAGTTAGATTTTGTACCGGACCCCTCTGAGGCGCATATAAGCTATACTTTCTCTGGCTTAGCAACACTTGACTCTGGACAAGATTAAGCCCAGCTGGTCCTGTGATTCAGAACGGGAGATCGAGGAATAAGAGGTGATCAGGACTGCAAGGCTATAACATTTTCTAACTCTGGGGGAACTGAACCCAACTCCGGCCAGGCATTTGGGTAGCATTCAGGGAGAACAACTTCCCAAAATTGTCTGTAGGATTTCTCTTTTTCCACTAGCCAGACTACCCCAGGAGCTGGAACAAGTAACTGTACCAATCTAAGGAGAAGGGAGTTGTGAGTCCCCCACTGATCTAGTTGGAATCAAGGCCCCTGAGACCCCTGGACTTACTATCTGCTATAGGGGGAAAGGGAAAAAAAAAAAAAAAAAGAAAGCCTGCTTTGTCTAGTCAACTATTGGTATTTGTTAGACTTATTAGCAGGGTGTGAGCCAAGGTGCCACATCCTACAATTTAAGGTTCAGCTATTGGATAGTAATAGACATTGGTCATAGCCAGTATTCTTATTATCTCACTTCGTATATTGTGTTGTATCTAGTGCTAATCATTGTTGAAATTACTGTATGTAGTGGAATGAGCATATTATAACCTTTTGTAGGCTTTTCAGAAGGCTAATTTTCACACCTGGTAATCCTAAGAGTATAATTACCTGGGACAAGAATATATAAACGGAACCTTGAGGGTAATTTTTTGTTCTGGCCCAAAGATTTATTTGTTATACTGGCTGAGTATTATCTCTAGTAAAAGGTATATACTGAGGTTTTTTTGATTAAATACCCGGGATCTGGGCAAATTACCCTGGCCAGGGTGTTTAGATACTTAAATAGGAGTACCCGCAAGGGATCCCTATTTGACATTCTATTGAATCTGAATAATGTCAACAGGGTTTCTCCCTCTGTGTTTCTATTAGTCCTTGGGTGTTAGATTAGTTGTGAAACAGTGAAATAATATCCGGTAAGTGTCAGAACTAGTAGTGGTAAATAACTATCCTAAAAGCAGTTCGCTGTGGCTCTATTTCTAGAATTTTTGACCTAGTTAAAAGGTTTAGAGAAATTTGCTGGAGGATTTAGACTCGCTGTTTTATCTGGTCCTATATTTCTGGATGGCGCCGCATTAAAAACTCACTCACGTTCACTTGAATTGATTTGTGGGGGTCTTTTGTGTTGTTTTCCCCCTCTCCTTTGAGACTTTACACTTCTCTATTTTTCTCCTTCACTATATCTATGACACATTCACTCTTCCGTTTTTTCACGATAGCACAGAAGCACAACAATTTGGACTCAATTCCCCACCTTCTTTCTCACAACTATTGGGAACGTCTTTTTCCGGTTTCTTACTCATGGACAAATATATGTCCCACTCCAAACCAAATTCACCCGCGATGCCACCCAGACAGAAGGACAGGAGGACTAAGCCCAGTGAACCTGAAACCTGCAGCGAATCAGGTACGAGCAGTATTGACACCACAGCACTACTACATCAAATATCTGAACTGCTGATGCCCCAGTTTGATGTTTTGAAGCAAGAAATAAGCAACCTGTCGGTTGAAGTTAAGCAGTTTTCTCCCAGACTTATGGAATTGGAAACAAGAGTTTCCGATTTAGAAGATAAATTATCTACCCAGGAACAGGTTAATGAAACACAAAGCAAGACTTTACACACACTACAAGCTAAGTTAGAGGACTTAGAGGACAGGTCACGGCGCAACAACCTTAGGGTTGTTGGGCTCCCCGAAACGGCAGAATACTCCGACCTTCTTAAATTTGCCTCCACTATACTCCCGCAAATGGTGGGTAGCCAGATAGAAAACTTGGTGATCCCAGTGGAAAGAGCTCACAGATTAGGACCAGTACAAGACAAAGCCACAGCTATGCACAAGCCTAGACCAGTAATAATAAAATACTTAAACTTCCAAGATAAGTTCCATCTTCTAAGGCTATACCGTAAGAATAACGGAATTAAGGTAGGCCAGACAAGGATACTGCTGTTTCAAGATTTTTCGATAGAAACCCAGACAAAGAGACGGGAAATGGCGCCATACTGCTCCAGACTCATCAATGCCAATTTGAAGGCTAGAATGTTGTATCCTGCGAAAGTGGTGCTGGAGAGGGATGGCGCCATGCTCACATTCTCAAAGGTGGACGAAATTAAGGCTTATTGTCACAAGACTGGGATATAGTATTAGTAGGTAGTCTAAAGGGAAATATGTAGATACTGTATTGATGTTAGTTTTTATGTTGAAATTGTTTTTATTTTTAGATGTAAGGTATTTCAATGCTTGTTATCCCTCAGTTCCCCCCATTCCCAACAACCCAGGGAGGCGTATAAAAAAGGGGTTGAGAATTAAACGCAATAGTGATGAGGGAATTTTTCTCCCCCATCCACTAGGGAAATATGGTATCCTCTCCAGAGGTTTGAATATTATGCAGAGACAGGCTAGATTTAGCACTTGGCTCGCTGGGACTTTGAATAATGGTACAGGCTTAGCTGGGGTTTTTTCTTTCCAGCTTCTTACTTTGTACTCTCCCCTCCCTCCCCTTTTTCGGCTTTTTTTTTTCTCCCTTCCCTTTTTTTTTTTTTTTTTTTCTCTCCCTTCTCTCCCTTTTCTCCTTTGTCCTCTCTTTTCTCCCCCCTACCTTTCTTTCGTCCTTCCTCTCCCCTCCGTACGCTGCAAACTAATATATGGCCTGATAAATGGAGATGAATAAGCTTAAACTGTTGTCCTGGAACATAGGAGGTATATCCTCACCTATCAAGCGAAAACTGATGATTAAACTTCTGGGCTCCCATAATCCCGACTTAGCTTTTATCCAAGAAACCCACTTATCCCCGTCTGAAGCGGTCAAATTACAGATTAAATGGGTAGGGAAGGTTCTCTTTACTTCCTATAATCAAAGGAAAAGAGGCCTAGCTATATTGATCAATAAACAATTAGAACACCAGATTGTATCAACACATAATGATCCGGAGGGAAGGTACCAAATATTAGAAATCACAATTAACAGAAAAACATATGTTTTCTGCAATATTTATGGTCCCAACAAAACTGATAGAGATTTCTGGGAATCATTGGGCCTCAAACTGTTCCAGTTTGTAGGCAAAAACATTATAGTAGCTGGTGACTACAATATGACATTCTCAAATTTGTTAGATAGATTCAATAGTAGAGCATTGGACAAAAAGACGCGGGAATCAAAGATACTCCGTAAATTTTGTCAGAAACTTGCTTTAAAAGACGTTTGGCGAATCCAGCACCCAGATCAGAAGGGTTATACGTGTGAGTCCAGATCATTTAGATCCCTCTCTAGGATAGATTTCTTTTTAGTATCTGGTCAATTAATGAAATCCGACATTAAATCGGACATCCACGATATCATCTTATCGGACCATGCAATTATTTCACTTGAGATCCATCACAAGATCTCAATTCGGAATAGTAAGGCCCGCTTTTTTTTCCCACAATATCTGGTACAAAATATTAAATTTAGGTCATGGCTCCAAGAAAAATGGAGAGTTTTTTTTAATCACAATAAAGAATATATGGATAAACCTGAAATTTTATGGGAAACCTCAAAAGCGGTCTTTAGAGGTGAAATAAAAGCATATCTTATTAGGTTAAAGAAAAAAAGAGATCAGAGAGGGGAACAACTTGCCAACACACTTAAAAACGCATACACACGTTATATCCAAGACAAAACTACAACTAATTGGGATAAATATAGAAAGATTAGAGGGGAGCACAATCTCTTTCTTAAGCAAAAAATGGCAGAGGAGGAGCAGAAGCAGAAAGCCTTCTTTGCAGGGAGCCAGGGCATATCGGCTAAAATATTAGCTAAAATCACAAAAACCAGACAACAGAAAAACTTCATTTCAACCATTAATTATCGAAATAAGACTCTCAACAAGAGTTCCGAAATAAGACAGGCTTTCTTAGATTACTATCAAAATCTTTACTCCCCTAGTGTAATTGAACAAAGCAATAAGGAGAAATTCTGGCAGGGGATCAAAGTGCCTCAGGTCTCAAAGACTGACTTACAAAGATTGAACGAACCAATCACAATAAAAGAAATATCCGATGCTATAATTAAGCTCAAAGGAGGTAAAACTCCAGGGCCGGACGCTATGCCTGCCGAATTCTACAAACTTCTGCGAGAACAAATCCTTCCCCTACTACATTCACTTTTTAATGCATATTTCATTGAAAATAAACCACAATCCCCGCTATTCACATCCTCCAATGTAGTTCTGATTCTAAAGAAAGGTAAGGATCCCACTTCCCCCGCGGCATATAGACCTATCTCCCTCCTGAATCAGGACTATAAATTGTTGACGACTATCATTTCTAACCGGCTCAAAAAATGTTTACATTACATTATTCACCCAGACCAATCAGGATTTATGATAGGACGCAATCCCGTCAAAAATATACGGAAAGTACAGCTCGTCCTAGATTATTTTGCAAATAAAGTTTATAAAGCGGCACACTACAAACCAGACCTGGCAATACTTTCAGTTGACGCCGAAAAGGCTTTCGACTCGATCGGGTGGGATCACCTCTTCGAATAGTTAGAGAGATTTGGAATATTAGGGCCGGTTCATAAATTTATACAGATAATTTACAAAAACCCAATGTCAGCAATCATAGTAAACGGTGAAGTGTCTGAATATTTTCCATTAGGGCGGGGGACAAGACAAGGTTGCCCGATATCCCCCCTTCTCTTTAATCTATCTCTCGAACCGCTGGCAATTTTTTTAAGGCAGGAGTTAAAGGGGATCAGAATAGGCCATCAGGATATAGTGCTCTCACTTTTTGCGGATGATCTCTTATTATTTCTAAGTAACACGGCTCAATCGATACCACATGTTCTATCCATATTTGAGTTGTTTGGATCCTTTTCGGGGTATAGGATCAATAATAAGAAATCGGAACTCCTATGGATATATAAACCTACACAGGTAGTAACTCATCCGTTCCATGAAACGATGTGTATACAATATTTGGGCTTAAACCTGAGTAGAAACCACAGGGATTGGTATGATTTGAACTTTCCGAAATGTATTAAAGAGCTACAAGACAAAGTTCAACTTTGGTCCAACCTACCACTCAGCATCTCGGCTAGAATTATGCTCATAAAAGTTATCATATTCCCCAAACTGTTGTACTTTCTCCAAAATTTCCCACTGCTATTATATAACAAGGATGTCCAGACATTACAAAGGGCCTTTAATAATTTTATCTGGCGGGGAAAAAAGCCCCGAATAGCATTTTCAACTTTAACACTCCCAAAACAGTATGGAGGTTTAGCATGCCCTAACATTAGAACCTACAATTACGCAGCTGTTGGCAAATTCGCGCTAGACTGGATAACCGAGAAAGGCCACGTCACTCTGCAGGACATTGAGTCATATCTGGTAGCCCCCTTCACTCTAAAAGCAATTTTACATAATCCAGCAAGTAAGTTGCCAGCTAATATAATGCAGTACGTCACTATCAAAGATGTTGTAAGGACGTGGCAAAAAGTTTGCTCAGGATCTAGGACCAATTTTCGCAAATCGACCTTCCTTCCATTAACAGGAAACCCAAGTTTTGCACCAGGGTTGAATATGTCAGTCTTTTCTAGATGGGCCCAGGCCGGTCTGCAGTCTCTAGGGCAAATATGCCAGGAAGGAAAGTTGATAGTAAGACCCTTTGAAGAGCTGAAAGGTAAATACAACCTAGAAAGGTCTTCTCTATATGCCTATTTACAAGTCAGCCACTGGATAGCGAACTTAAGAATTGATACAGGGATGGAATTGGAAAAAGGCGAACTAGGTAGAGTAATCCAATCTTACGCTGACGGGACTAATAGAATCTCATTAATATATAGAATGTTAACTAAGGCTCAAGGGGAAATTCATTTGAATAGACTATTTGGAAAATGGGATAAGATTTTACCGATAACCGAAAAAGAGCGGATCTCTGCCAGTATCAAACTTGCAATGAAAGCAACTACCTTAGTCACCTGGTGGGAATCCCACACCAAATTACTGAATATGGCATACTTTTCCCCTGACCGTATAGCTAGATGGAGTGATAATATAACACTAGGAGAATGCTCTAAATGCAGACAAGAAAGAGCAGATCTGTTCCACTGTGTGTGGAAGTGCCCGAAAGTTAGACAGTTCTGGAACAAAGTTAACTACTGGTGTAACAAGGTTATGGGAGTCCAGATGGAATTTACACAGTTTGAGGTAATCTTTCTTGTCCACTATAGCAATATTAGACACGGAATTAATCACAAATTTCTAAATGCAATGATATTAGTGGGTAGAAATGTAATTTTCACCAATTGGAAGGGTAGGGGCGACCTAAAATTTTCGGAATTTATCCGGAAAGCTCAGCATCAAATAATATTAGACCAGTATAATATAAAAATTACCAATAATAAACAAATACGGCAATTTTTCAGTAAGTGGAAAAAGATGATCCTCTCCCTCCCTATAATTTCGCAGAAACAAATAGTGACAACTTTTCAGAAATCGGAATGGTTTATACAGCAAATACAGACAGGAGAATTTCCAAGTACGTGGTCACTTGACTGGGCTGCCGACGTGAGGGGGGATTCATTTATTAATTACTGACTTACTGGATTATCTCTCTTTCTTCTCTTTCTCCCTTCCCTCTCTCCCTATCCTTTCCCTACCTCTCCTCCCCCCCCCTCCTTTTTTTTTTTTCTCCTTTTTTCCTTCCCTAGTTACCAGCTGGGTATATGTTAGTCACAAGTTAGAACCATGAGACTGAAACTAGATTAAGTTGGGGGCGAGAAATCTAGCACTGTAGAACTGAATATATATCGGAAATTGTGTAGTGAACTATTAGTGCACCATATTAATGGATTAATACAAATTCAAAATACCCTACTCCCAGTAGATGCCAGTAATGGCAATCAGTTTTTGTTTGCAGTTTTGAACTCTTCTTTCTTATTTTTTCCTTTTCCCTTTTTCTTTCCATGTATGTAATATAAGATGTATGACTCAGCCATGGTTAGGTAAAATGAGTACCTGCCATAGGAAATTTTCCTTTCTATTATGTTATTGTTTGTTTCAATCAAACCATGTATGTTACTAATTTCAATAAAATCTTTAAAAAAAAAAAAAAAAAAAAAATTTCTTTGCAGTACACTCTGCTTTAATAGATTTTTGCTTTATGGATTGTCTTAGTCTAATTTCTTTATTTGATAGATCAAAAAAATGATATAATTACCTAATGTTTATTAATCTTATCACCTAATGTTAATACAATATAATATATTGTCTGGTCAGATTCAAAGATATATTTCATTTATTTATGGCAACCTGTACTTCTTAGTGGGCCACCTTAAAAAACCGAGATAGGCCCAACCTTCATCCCCGGAAACCCACTGTGCAGGCAAGAGACAAAGATGAGATAGGCAGCAGACTTTATTTTTTTGCGTGAGCTGGGTATCATACGGGTGACGGCTCTATGAGTGGTGAGCAGCAGTATATCAGAGAGCACCCTGTTCTTCTCTGAGATCAACTTTTCTAATTTGCTGTTCATGTAAATGTGCAGGTAATGCCGATATAAATATATATATATATATATATATATATATATATATAGCCTCCGGCAATGGAGAAGATAGTGGGTCTATAGTTGGCAGGGTAATCAAACTTCATGTAGTTGGTGAAACGGTTCTCAATAGGTCCACAACACTCCTACCTCTTCATCTAGCTAATGATTGTGATGAACCGCAGCTGACCCCTGATGAGATAATAAAAGATCATCCAACCTTCTAATTATCTTTCTATCAAAGTCTTCTAGAAGACCTCTCAGAATAACACAAACTCTTCAATTGTAGGCACAATCAGAGGGCAAACAATATGGTAATACATTGACTGGTTTAGAAGAGCTAGTAAACTGGAGCTGAAGCCAGTTGTCCAATAATGACTGCCTTGGCCAGATCACTGATGGCGTCAAGGACTTGTTGGTAGGCCACCGCCTAGAGACTCAACAGTTTGGATTAGAGCCTAGTGGTCATAAAAAGAGTAGGGGGTAGATATCCAGCATTAATTGACAGATTAGTAGGGTCTTACTGGCAGCTTCTGATAATGCAACCAAACATGGTCACTGTCGAGACATCCCCCCCCCCTTTTTTTTTAAAACCAAAAACATACCATTGGACTGCTAGTTCTAAATGCTTACTAAGGACCACAGCTGTATTCAAACTCACATGCACCAGATTTCAAAGCACCTAAGCTTACTACTATACCAAACAGTCCAGCTCAGAAGAAGGGAATGTCCCTCTTGAATGAAGACAATTAGGTGGTCTGATGTAGAGCTTTGTTTTCTATTAAAATTCAATACTCGTCCACACATAAGTATAGTTGCAATTTTTGTTGCATTATCTTTAAAATGAACATGAAGATACGCGTTTTGGCTTAATTGACATGGACATAAATTGTATGACGTATGCGCTCACATGGCAGATCTATTTGAATCTAGAGACTAGTGAGAAACAAGCATTCAATTAATAATACAATGCTCTAACAAAAAAGATTTTATTATTATTATTACAGAGTTTTTTTTAACATGCACACTCACTTAAATACATATAGTGACAAAAGTAATTTACACATATTCACTAAGATATGTTTGCTCACTCAGGCCTAGATTTGGAGTTTGGCGGTAAAAGGGCTGTTAACGCTCCGCGGGCTTTTTTCTGGCCGCACCATAAATTTAACTCTGGTATCGAGAGTTCAAACAAATGCTGCGTTAGGCTCCAAAAAAGGAGCGTAGAGCATTTTTACCGCAAATGCAACTCTCGATACCAGAGTTGCTTACGGACGCGGCCGGCCTCAAAAACGTGCTCGTGCACGATTCCCCCATAGGAAACAATGGGGCTGTTTGAGCTGAAAAAAAACCTAACACCTGCAAAAAAGCAGCGTTCAGCTCCTAACGCAGCCCCATTGTTTCCTATGGGGAAACACTTCCTACGTCTGCACCTAACACTCTAACATGTACCCCGAGTCTAAACACCCCTAACCTTACACTTATTAACCCCTAATCTGCCGCCCCCGCTATCGCTGACCCCTGCATATTTTTTTAAACCCCTAATCTGCCGCTCCGTAAACCGCCGCAACCTACGTTATCCCTATGTACCCCTAATCTGCTGCCCTAACATCGCCGACCCCTATATTATATTTATTAACCCCTAATCTGCCCCCCTCAACGTCGCCGACACCTGCCTACACTTATTAACCCCTAATCTGCCGAGCGGACCTGAGCGCTACTATAATAAAGTTATTAACCCCTAATCCGCCTCACTAACCCTATCATAAATAGTATTAACCCCTAATCTGCCCTCCCTAACATCGCCGACACCTACCTTCAATTATTAACCCCTAATCTTCCGAGCGGAGCTCACCGCTATTCTAATAAATGGATTAATCCCTAAAGCTAAGTCTAACCCTAACACTAACACCCCCCTAAGTTAAATATAATTTTTATCTAACGAAATAAATTAACTCTTATTAAATAAATGATTCCTATTTAAAGCTAAATACTTACCTGTAAAATAAACCCTAATATAGCTACAATATAAATTATAATTATATTATAGCTATTTTAGGATTAATATTTATTTTACAGGCAACTTGGTAATTATTTTAACCAGGTACAATAGCTATTAAATAGTTAATAACTATTTAATAGTTACCTAGTTAAAATAATAACAAATTTACCTGTAAAATAAATCCTAACCTAAGATATAATTAAACCTAACACTACCCTATCAATAAAATAATTAAATAAACTACCTACAATTAACCTAACACTACACTATCAATAAATTAATTAAACACAATTCCTACAAATAAATACAATTAAATAAACTAGCTAAAGTACAAAAAATAAAAAAGAACTAAGTTACAGAAAATAAAAAAATATTTACAAACATAAGAAAAATATTACAACAATTTTAAACTAATTACACCTACTCTAAGCCCCCTAATAAAATAACAAAGCCCCCCAAAATAAAAAATTCCCTACCCTATTCTAAATTTAAAAAGTTACAAGCTCTTTTACCTTACCAGCCCTGAACAGGGCCCTTTGCGGGGCATGCCCCAAGAATTTCAGCTCTTTTGCCTGTAAAAAAAAACATACAATACCCCCCCCCAACATTACAACCCACCACCCACATACCCCTAATCTAACCCAAACCCCCCTTAAATAAACCTAACACTAAGCCCCTGAAGATCTTCCTACCTTGTCTTCACCATCCAGGTATCACCGATCCGTCCTGGCTCCAAGATCTTCATCCAACCCAAGCGGGGGTTGGCGATCCATAATCCGGTGCTGAAGAGGTCCAGAAGAGGCTCCAAAGTCTTCCTCCTATCCGGCAAGAAGAGGACATCCGGACCGGCAAACATCTTCTCCAAGCGGCATCTTCGATCTTCTTCCATCCGGAGCGAAGTGGCAGGATCCTGAAGACCTCCAGCGCGGAACATCCATCCGGACCGACGACTGAACGACGAATGACTGTTCCTTTAAGGGACGTCATCCAAGATGGCGTCCCTCGAATTCCGATTGGCTGATAGGATTCTATCAGCCAATCGGAATTAAGGTAGGAATTTTCTGATTGGCTGATGGAATCAGCCAATCAGAATCAAGTTCAATCCGATTGGCTGATCCAGATTGAGCTCGCATTCTATTGGCTGTTCCGATCAGCCAATAGAATGCAAGCTCAATCTGATTGGCTGATTGGATTCTATCAGCCAATCGGAATTAAGGTAGGAATTTTCTGATTGGCTGATGGAATCAGCCAATCAGAATCAAGTTCAATCCGATTGGCTGATCCAATCAGCCAATCAGATTGAGCTCGCATTCTATTGGCTGTTCCGATCAGCCAATAGAATGCAAGCTCAATCTGATTGGCTGATTGGATCGGCCAATCGGATTGAACTAGATTCTGATTGGCTGATTCCATCAGCCAATCAGAAAATTCCTACCTTAATTCCGATTGGCTGATAGAATCCTATCAGCCAATCGGAATTCGAGGGACGCCATCTTGGATGACGTCCCTTAAAGGAACAGTCATTCGTCGTTCAGTCGTCGGTCCGGATGGATGTTCCGCGCTGGAGGTCTTCAGGATCCTGCCACTTCGCTCCGGATGGAAGAAGATCGAAGATGCCGCTTGGAGAAGATGTTTGCCGGTCCGGATGTCCTCTTCTTGCCGGATAGGAGGAAGACTTTGGAGCCTCTTCTGGACCTCTTCAGCACCGGATTATGGATCGCCAACCCCCGCTTGGGTTGGATGAAGATCTTGGAGCCAGGACGGATCGGTGATACCTGGATGGTGAAGACAAGGTAGGAAGATCTTCAGGGGCTTAGTGTTAGGTTTATTTAAGGGGGGTTTGGGTTAGATTAGGGGTATGTGGGTGGTGGGTTGTAATGTTGGGGGGGGGGTATTGTATGTTTTTTTTTACAGGCAAAAGAGCTGAAATTCTTGGGGCATGCCCCGCAAAGGGCCCTGTTCAGGGCTGGTAAGGTAAAAGAGCTTGTAACTTTTTTAATTTAGAATAGGGTAGGGAATTTTTTATTTTGGGGGGCTTTGTTATTTTATTAGGGGGCTTAGAGTAGGTGTAATTAGTTTAAAATTGTTGTAATATTTTTCTTATGTTTGTAAATATTTTTTTATTTTCTGTAACTTAGTTCTTTTTTATTTTTTGTACTTTAGCTAGTTTATTTAATTGTATTTATTTGTAGGAATTGTGTTTAATTAATTTATTGATAGTGTAGTGTTAGGTTAATTGTAGGTAATTGTAGGTAGTTTATTTAATTATTTTATTGATAGGGTAGTGTTAGGTTTAATTATATCTTAGGTTAGGATTTATTTTACAGGTAAATTTGTTATTATTTTAACTAGGTAACTATTAAATAGTTATTAACTATTTAATAGCTATTGTACCTGGTTAAAATAATTACCAAGTTGCCTGTAAAATAAATATTAATCCTAAAATAGCTATAATATAATTATAATTTATATTGTAGCTATATTAGGGTTTATTTTACAGGTAAGTATTTAGCTTTAAATAGGAATCATTTATTTAATAAGAGTTAATTTATTTCGTTAGATAAAAATTATATTTAACTTAGGGGGGTGTTAGTGTTAGGGTTAGACTTAGCTTTAGGGGTTAATACATTTATTAGAATAGCGGTGAGCTCCGATTGGAAGATTAGGGGTTAATAATTGAAGGTAGGTGTCGGCGATGTTAGGGAGGGCAGATTAGGGGTTAATACTATTTATGATAGGGTTAGTGAGGCGGATTAGGGGTTAATAACTTTATTATAGTAGCGCTCAGGTCCGCTCGGCAGATTAGGAGTTAATAAGTGTAGGCAGGTGTCGGCGACGTTGTGGGGGGCAGATTAGGGGTTAATAAATATAATATAGGGGTCGGCGGTGTTAGGGGTAGCAGATTAGGGGTACATAGGGATAACGTAGGTGGCGGCGCTTTGCGGTCGGAAGATTAGGGGTTAATTATTTTAAGTAGCTGGCGGCGATGTTGTGGGGGGCAGGTTAGGGGTTAATAAATATAATATAGGGGTCGGCGGTGTTAGGGGTAGCAGATTAGGGGTACATAAGTATAACGTAGGTGGCGGTCGGCAGATTAGGGGTTAAAAATTTTAATCGAGTGGCGGCGATGTGGGGGGAGCTCGGTTTAGGGGTACATAGGTAGTTTATGGGTGTTAGTGTTCTTTAGGGTACAGTAGTTAAGAGCTTTATAAACCGGCGTTAGCCAGAAAGCTCTTAACTCCTGCTATTTTCAGGCGGCTGGAATCTTGTCGTTAGAGCTCTAACGCTCACTTCAGAAACGACTCTAAATACCAGCGTTAGAAAGATCCCATTGAAAAGATAAGCTACGCAAATGGCGTAGGGGGATCTGCGGTATGGAAAAGTCGCGGCTGAAAAGTGAGCGTTAGACCCTTTAATCACTGACTCCAAATACCAGCGGGCGCCCAAAACCAGCGTTAGGAGCCTCTAACGCTGGTTTTGACGGCTACCGCCGAACTCCAAATCTAGGCCTTAGATTTCAAATATATATGTAGTAAGGGTAGTTCTAGATTTTGAACACTAGATGGCAGGCTTGTTTTAAGTGTGAAATAAATGTGTGTGTATATAGATATTGATATATAAAGATTTAGATATAAATATAAGGAATAATAAATATATATAAAACTAAGAATGTGTGCAATCATTTTTGTGTGCTCCGGGGACCTGTGGTGGGTTGGCAAACAAGGTGGCCACTCAAAAGAGCCCTCTGCAGGGGAGAGCAGAAGTTACCATGCAACCTTACCTAATTCTGGTCTTGTGCCCCTGGACATTTTTAGTAAATATATTTTTATTTGAGTGTTTGATAGCTATATATTTATATATGGCCCTTACAGGGTCAGTAAAGTCAAAATTAAATTTTCAGAATTGAAACAAAACATGCAATTTCAAACATCTTTCCAATTTGCTTTGTTCTATTGGTATCTTCTGTTGAAAACCATACCTAGTAATGCTCAGGGGTAGCAATGCACTACTGGGAGCTGCCTGCTTATTGGTGCATACACACATATGTCTCTTGTCATTTCCTCCCTCACTAGGAGGTTCTAAAAAGTCAGATTTTACCACGGGGTGTTCCCTGTATTTCTGTATGTGAAAGAGAGACAAGCAAAGTGCAATATAGTACATGAGAGTTTGTCTGCATTTACACTTTGTGCTTTGTATTTTATATAACGTTACACCAAATTAAGTTTTATTACATTTAAACTTTCTATTTTGTATTTTATTTTGTATACAACAATATATTTACGTTTGTGATTTTCCAAATTTTGCACTTTGATAGTTTAATAAATTAGGCTCATACTTTGTATATTTATGTGTATCTTTTTAAAATTAAATTGCACTTGACAGCTTCAGTTTTCCAGAGAGCTTCATTACTTTCTAAGAGCCCAATAAGCAAATGTTCTCTAATACATTTATTAACCCCTATCCTGCTCCTCACTACACCGCCGCCACTGTAATAAAAGTATTAACCCCTAAACCTAAGTCTAACACTAACCCTAACACCCCCCTAACTTAAATATTAATTAAATAAATCTAAATCATATTTCTATTATGAACTAAATTAATCCTATTTAAAACTAAATACTTACCTTTAAAATAAACCCTAATATAGCTACAATATAAATAATAATTATATTGTAGCTATCTTAGGATCAGCCAATAGAATGCAAGCTCAATCTGATTGGCTGACTGGATTAGCCAATCGGATTGAACTTGAATCTGATTGGCTGATTCAATCAGCCAATCAGATTTTTCCTACCTTAATTCCGATTGGCTGATAGAATCCTATTAGCCAATCGGAATTGAAGGGACGCCATCTTGGATGACGTCCCTTAAAGGAGCCTTCATTCGTCGGTAGTCCGTCGGGAAAGAAGGATGTTCCGCGTCGGCGGGATGAAGATTCAAGACCCGGCTTTGAAGATGACCTCGCCCGGATAGAAGACTTCTTCAGCACCTCTTGGAAGATGACCTCGCCCAGATGGACGATTTCTTCAGCGCCCCTTGGATGATCACTTCTGCCACTCCGGATGTCCTCTTCGGTTCCATCGCTGCTTGGTTGAGTGAAGACGACTCAAGGTAGGATGATCTTCAGGGGATTAGTGTTAGGTTATTTTAAGGGGGGTTTGGGTTAGATTAGGGGTATGTGGGTGGTGGGTTTTAATGTTGGGGGGGGTTGTATTTTTCTTTTACAGGCAAAAGAGCTGAATTCTTTGGGGCATGCCCCCACAAAAGGCCATTTTAAGGGCTGGTAAGGTAAAAGAGCTTTGAACTTTTTAAATGTAGAATAGGGTAGGGCATTTTTTTATTTTGGGGGGGGGGTTGTTATTTTATTAGGGGGCTTAGATTAGGTGTAAGTATCTTAAAATTGTTGTAATGTTTTTTTAAATGTTTGTAACTTATTTTTTTTATTTTTTGTAACTTAGCTTTTTTATTTTTTGTACTTTAGTTAGTTTATGTAATTGTATTTAATTGTAGTTATTTGTAGTTAATTTATTTAATTAATGTAATGATAGTGTAGTGTTAGGTTTAATTGTAACTTAGGTTAGGATTTATTTTACAGGTAATTTTGTATTTCTTTTAGCTAGGTAGTTATTAAATAGTTAATAACTATTTAATAACTATTCTAACTAGCTAAAATAAATACAAAGTTACCTGTAAAATAAATATAAATCCTAAGATAGCTACAATGTAATTATTAATTACATTGTAGCTATCTTAGGGTTTATTTTACAGGTAAGTATTTAGTTTTAAATAGGAATAATTTATTAAAGTATAGTGTAGTGTTAGGTGTAATTGTAACTTAGGTTAGTTTTTAGTTTACAGGTAAATTTCTCTTTATTTTAGCTAGGTAAGCTATTAAATAGTTAATAACTATTTAATAGCTATTGTACCTAGTTAAAATAAATTGAAAGGTACCTGTAAAATAAAAATAAATCCTAACATAGCTACAATATAATTATTATTTATATTGTAGCTATATTAGGGTTTATTTTATAGGTAAGTATTTAGTTTTAAATAGGATTAACTTAGTTAATAATAGAAATATTATTTAGATTTATTTAATTAATATTTAAGTTAGGGGGGTGTTAGGGTTAGTGTTAGACTTAGGTTTAGGGGTTAATAAATTTATTACAGTGGCGGTGGTGTAGGGGGGGCAGGATAGAGGTTAATAAATGTATTATAGGTGGCGATGGTGTAGGGGGGGCATGATAGGGGTTAATAAATTTAATATAGGTTGCGGCGGGTTCAGGGAGCGGCGGTTTAGGGGTTAAACTATTTATTTATTTGCGGCGAGGTGCGGGATCAGCAGGATAGGGGTTAATAACTTTATTATAGAGGGCGACGGTATAGGGGGGGCAGGATAGGGGTTACTAGGTATAATGTAGGTGGCAGCGGTGTCCGGGAGCGGCGGTTTAGGGGTTAATACATTTATAAGACTTGCGGCAGGGTCTAGGAGCGGCGGTTTAGGGGTTAGTAACTTTATTTAGTTGCGGGGGCTCCGGGGGCGCCGGTATAGGGGGTAGAACAGTGTAGTTTAGTGTGAGTGCTTAGTGACAGGCTAGCAAGAAAGCTGTCAAACAGCCGAAGAGCAGCGAGATCGGATGAGTGATAACTCTCACAGTCCGCTGCTCATCGCCCCGTGGCTTTTTGACAGCTTTACTTGATAACTTAGGCAAATTTTTTCAGGTCTGCGGCGGCGATGTGAGGCGAGCTTAGGCGGGCGTATTGGGCCGGCGAAGGCAGGTAAAATAGACACTTTGATAACTACCCCCCTATATCTAAGAGGCTTTGAGGGTTCGAATATCCGGCTCTGCTAGAAAGAAGCTGGTTGGACAGGGCTGCTATACTACCAAAAATAAACGGTCCTAGGACAAAAAAAGAATATAAATAGCACAGTTGTTTATGTCCTTATGCGAGGCCCCACCATGATTGAGGGCTTAAGCGTTCGCCTATTTGGCCTAACACTAGGGCCGCTTATGTTGTATTTAGGAGTGTCAGTGGCGTCTCTAGAAAATAGTTGTATGGGGAACTTATCGGAGTGCTGGTTGTTAGCTGGTTGTGGGTTAATCACAACATTGCGCTTATACGATTGAGCTCCTTTTAAAGCACAAACACACGGGAGTACACCAAATAAAAGGTGCTCTAAGTGAAATATCCAACAGGATTGCGCTATATATTTTTGCTCTGTCCCCTTTGATGTGTCCTGTTACTGAATATCATCTAGAGGACGTGTTGGGTGTGAGCCTATCATATCACTGGGGATTTACAATAGAGCTTGTCAAAAGCTCTTAAATTTTATTATTATTATTATTATTATTATTGGTTATTTGTAGAGCGTTAACAGATTCCGCAGTGCTAGTTAAATATGTGAGTAATATAGCCCTATTGTAACAGATGTTTTGTTAAAGGGACAGTCTAGTCGAAAATAAACTTTCATGATTCAGATAGGGAATGCAATTGTAAACAACTTTCCAATTTACTTTATCACCAATTTTGCTTTGTTCTCTTGGTATTCTTAGTTGAAAGCTAAACCTAGGTAGGCTCATATGCTAAATTCTTAGCCCTTGAAGGACGCCTCTTAAAAATGTATTATTATTAATATTAAAAAATAAACACCACTCTATCCAATTGCAACACAAACTCATGGATATATTAACCACAATAACCCACAATAAAAGCAAACACGCACTAAAAGGGGCCATGTTAATTTTGAGGAGGGTTAAGATGTTTGTTGCACAGTTTGTGTATCGATACGGTTTTTAGGGATCGAAAGTCATTACAGGTAAAATTTCCCAAATCCTGAATTCCAAAATCCAAACTTATTCTGAAATCTAAACTTTTAAATTAATTTTTTTTTTTAAAATGATAACAAATTTACTATTTTCTCCACTTGTAAGTTACAATCTTCTCTGCTTGTGTCTTTGTTTTTTTTAGTGATCTAAAATGCAAATAATAATCTATATTTATTTGAATCAACTATTACCCTTCTGATTACAGTACTGTACTATCAGTCTGATGTTACTAAAGTATTAAAATAATATAAAATTGCCTTAACGCTTTAAGGACACAGCTTTCAGTTTGCTCAATTGTTTTATGACGGAAAAATTCCATCATATGTCCTTAAGAGGTTAAAGGACCAGTCAACACAGTAGATTTGCATAATCAACAAATGAAAGATAACAAGGCAATGCAATAGCACCTAGGGGGCCTGTCTGATATGATCCGAGATTGTGGATCATGTCCGACAGACCTCGCTGAATGCAGAGAGCAATACGCTCTCCGCATTCAGCATTGCACCAGCAGCTCTTGTGAAGTGCTGGTGCACAGTGGCGTCACTAGGGTTGGTGTCACCCGGTGCGGTAAGTTATGGTGTCACCCCCCCCCAGAAAGCAGACACACACAAACACAAAAACACAGGCACACACACATACAAACACTCAGACACACTTAAAAACACACTCAGATGCACACACAAACACTCAGAAACACACACACAAAAACACACACACAAAAAACACTCAGACACACACAAAAAAACTCAGACACACACAAAAACACTCAGGCACACACACAGAAACACTCAGAAACACACACACAAAAACTCAGACACATACATATAAAATATGTAAACTGCACTGTATTAATTATAAAGCTCATGCTTAGAGCTGCTCCCTGGCTCAGCAGAGCATCAAATGAAAGATAAATGGAGCATTTTAAAAATAAATCACTAAAGAAAAGGTTTAGGTGCGCAAACTATGAAAATTCTGCTCTCTGACTCTGTCAGTGCACAGCCTCGGGCCGCGTGCATACCGCTTCTTATGGCCAAGCACCTCTGCTCTCTGACCACCCCCAGACCCCTGTCCGCCTTTCCCTCCTACCTCTTCAGTGTGCACTTAGTGTACCGTAACCGTACCGGTCTGGTGGGCATCATACGTAGCTCCTTCACTTTAGAGACAGTGTCAGACAGTCATGCAGTCAGGTGCCAGGCATCCCCCTCATAATTTCCCAGTTCCCGTTTAGAGAGACATCACAGCAGTGAGTGATTTCACTGCTCCACACGTCATTGAGCAGTGAGCACAGATAGGCAGGCAGGTTTAGGCTAGTAGCGCAACTTCGCAAGCCCCACGGCACGCCCACAACATTCATAGTGAAATTGGGCTAAGGAGGAGCAAAGTACAAACAAGCAAAAGCAGCCGGAAAAAACTATTTGTGGAAATTGCAGCGCTGGCTCAAGGGGCAAAAAAATGAAGTGTCTACAACTTCCCCAATCCCACTAATGTTCACAAATGCTGGCCCCTCTAATAAAAAAATATATGCATCTCTACATTGTATTTCTTTGAATTTCAATAAAATTTAAATTTTTTTGGTGGTGTCACCCCCTGGAGGGTGTCACCCGGGTGCAGCCCGCACCCCCTAGTGACGCCACTGCTGGTGCAATGCTGCCCCCTGCAGATTCGCAGCCAATCGGCCGCTAGCAGGGGGGTGTCAATCAACTCGATCGTATTCGATCGGGTTGAATTGCGGCGATGTCTGTCCACCTCCTCAGAGCAGGCAGACAGGTTATGGAGCAGTGGTCTTTAGAAACACTGGGTTTCAAGCTCCCTATACGGAGCATGATAGATATGCCCCATAGAGGCTCTTTTTAAGCCCAAAATCCCTAACCTAAAAATAAAACCCACCCAATAAACCCTTAAAAAAACCTAAAACTAACCCCCAAAGATTCACTTACAGATTTCGAAGACCGGACATCCATCCTCATCCAAGCGGCAGAAGTCTTCATCCAAGCGGGCCGAACTCTTCATCCAAGCCGGCAGAAGTATTCATCCAAGCGGTCCGAAGTCTTCATCCAGACGGCATCTTCTATCTTCATCCATCCAGCGCGGAGCGGCTCCATCTTCAAGACATCCGGCGCGGAGCATCCTCTTCTTATGATGAATCTTGAAGAATGAAGTTTCCCTTTAAATGACGTCCTCCAAGATGACGTCCCTTACATTCCGATTGGCTGATAGAATTCTATCAGCCAATCGGAATTAAGGGGGGAAAAATCCTATTGGCTGTTGCAATCAGCCAATAGGATTGAGTTTTCATCCTATTGGCTGATCCATTCATTTAAAGGGAAACTTCATTCTTCAAGATTTGTCGTAAGAAGAGGATGCTCCGTGCCGGATGTCTTGAAGATGGAGCCGCTCTGCGCCGGATGGATGAAGATAGAAGATGCCGTCTGGATGAAGACTTCGGCCCGCTTGGATGAAAACTTCTGCCGGTTTGGATGAAGACCTAGGCCCGCTTGGATGAAGACTTCTGCCGGCTTCGCTGAGGACTTCTGCTGCTTGGATGAGGATGGATGTCTGGTCTTCGAAAACTGTAAGTGGATCTTCAGGGATTAATTTTAGTTTTTTTTAAGGGTTTATTAGGCAGGTTTTATTTTTAGCTTAGGGACTTTGGGCTGAAAAAGCGCTAAATGCCCTTTTAAGGGCAATGCCCATACAAATGCCCCTTTCAGGGCAATGGGGAGCTTAGTTTTTTTAGATATGATTTTATTTGGGGGGTTTGGTTGTGTGGGTGGTAGGTTTTACTGTTGGGGGGTGTTTGTATTTTATTTTACAGGTAAAAGAGCTGATTTTTTTGGGTCAATGCCCCGCAAAAGGCCCTTTTAAGGGCCGTTGGTAGTTTATTGTAGGCTAGGTTTTTTTTTATTTTGGGGGGGCTTTTTATTTTGATAGGGATATTAGATTAGGTGTAATTAGTTTAAATATTTGATAATTTACTTTTTATTTTGTGTAACTTAGTGTTTTTTATTTTGTGTAGCTTAGTTGTTTTTTTTGTAACTTAGTTGTTATTTTTTTGTAACTTGGGGCACGATCCGATATACATCGTAGTTTGCGGCACAAGTGAGGGAACCCCCGCCGCCCGTAGTTTCAGCTCGCAACTCGAGCTATCCAATATACCCCGCCGGCAATTGCTAAAGTGCCGTAAATCGGATAAACCAGCGATGTCCAGAAATCTGCGTAAGTACAAATTTCTGGAGTCGCCAGTGACTTACGGCACTTTAGAAACTGCCGGCGCCTACAAAACCTGACTAAGTTATTAAATCTCCCGTACTGTATAACACGCCTCCCAAACATAGCCCGACACGTATACCCCTCTATCCGCTATCCCCCCTCACTCTCCTAATAATAAATCTATTAACCCCTAAACCGCCGCACCTAATAAAGTTATTAACCCCTAAACCACTGCTCCCGGACCCCGCCGCCACCTACATTAACTACCCCCTAATGTGAGCCCCTTACACCGCCGCCACCTACATTAACTAACCCCTAATGTGAGCCCCTTACACCGCCGCCACCTACATTAACTACCCCCTAATGTGAGCTCCTACCCCGCCGCCAGCTATATTAAAATTATTAACCCCTAATCTAATCCCCCTACCCCGCTGCCAGCTATATTAAAATTATTAACCCCTAATTTAATCCCCCTACACCGCCGCCAGCTATATTAAAATTATTAACCCCCTAATCTAATCCCCCTACACCGCCGCCAGCTATATTAAAATTATTAACCCCTAATCTAATCCCCCTACACCGCCGCCAGCTATATTAAATGTATTAACCCCTAATCTAATCCCCCTACACCGCCGCCACATATATTAAATTAATTAACCACTAAAATACTAAAATATCCCTACCACTAAACCTAAGTCTAACCCTACAAATAGCCCTGAAAAGGGCTTTTTGCGTGGCATTGCTCCAAAGTAAACAGCTCTATTGCCAGCCCTTAAAAGGGCTTTTTGCAGGACATTGTCACAAAGTAATCAGCTCTTTTGCCTCTAATCTAAATCCCCCTACACCGCCGCCACCTATAATAAATGTATTGCCCCCTAATCTAATCCCCCTACACCGCCGCCACCTATATTAAATACATTAACCCCTAATCTAATCCCCCTACACCGCCGCCACCTATATTAACTATATTAACCCTAATTATATTAGGGTTAATATAGTTAATATAGTTATTATATTATATATATTAACTATATTAACCCTAATTATATTAAGGTTAATATAGTTAATATAGTTATTATATTATATATATATTAAGTATAATAACCCTATTCAACTCTAACACCCCTAACTAAATTCTTATTAAAATAAATCTAATTAATATTAATATTATTAATTAAAATATTCCTATTTAAATCTAAATACTTACCTATAAAATAAACCCTAAGATAGCTACAATATAATTAATAATTACATTGTAGCTATTTTAGGGTTTATATTTATTTTACAGGTAACTTGGTATTTATTTTAACTAGGTACAATAGCTATTAAATAGTTAATAACTATTTAATAGCTACCTTGTTAAAATAATGACCAATTTACCTGTAAAATAAATCCTAACCTAAGTTACAAATACACCTACACTATCAATAAATTAAATAAACTACAAATATCTTAACTAAAATACAATTAAATACACTAAACTAAATTACAAAAACAAACACTAAATTACAAAAAATAAAAAAAGATTTCAAGAATTTTAAGCTAATTACACCTATTCTAAGCCCACTAATAAAATAATAAAGCCCCCCAAAATAAAAAATGCCCTACCCTATTCTAAATTAAAAATTAACCAGCTCTTTTACCAGCCCTTAAAAGGGCTTTTGGTGGGGCATGCCCCACAGTAATCACCTCTTTTGCCTGTAAAAAGAAACACAATACCACCCCCAACATTACAACCCACCACTTACATACCCCTACTCTAAACCCACCCAAACCCCCCTTAAAAAAAACCTAACACCAAGCCCCAGAAGATCTCCCTACCTTGAGTCGTCTTCACCCAGCCGGGCCGAACTCTTCATCCAATCCGGGCGATGTCTTCATCCAAGCGGCAAAGAAGAAGTCTTCCATCCCGGCGATGTCTTCATCCAAGCGGCAAAGAAGAGGCCCTCCATCGGGGCAAAGTTTTCCTCCAAGCGGCATCTTTAATCTTCTTTCTTCAGACCTCTGATGCGGAACATCCAGCTGGCCCGACGACTGAACGACGAATGAAGTTTCCTTTAAATGACGTCATCCAAGATGGCGTCCCTCGAATTCCGATTGGCTGATAGGATTCTATCAGCCAATCGGAATTAAGGTAAGAAAATCTGATTGGCTGATTCAATCAGCCAATCAGATTCAAGTTCAGATTGAGCTTGCATTCTATTGGCTGTTCCGATCGTAGGAGTTATCAAGCTAGGCTGTGATTGTTTGATAATTAAATAAAATTGTTCTATCATGTTTTTCTGATATTGAATGAGAACTGCAAAAAGATTTGAAACAACCTAATAGAAATCTAGGATAAGTAAATCAAGAATGAGAGGTCTAGGGATTTAACTCATGTCATTTTTTTTAATCAGAACTGAAAAATAACAGTTATGCATAAAGATAATTGTGCACTCATTCTATAGAAATGAATTTGTCGTATCGATGAAACCGCCAAATGAGTCACAAGTCACATGCAAATAAATGAAATCGTTATTACAGCTATAACATTAGGTAAATAGCAATCTGCTGTACAAACAATATAAGACGCTCTACAGTAATATTTTGTTTAAACAGACGCGGTCTGCAGGTACAATAAACAGAGATAACAGCAGACTGCTTAGGTTATAAGGTATGTCTTGTATAGCTTTATTATCATTGGCAGTTTCTTATTAAAGGGACACTGAACTCAAATTTTTTCTTTCGTGATTCAGATAGAGCGTGCAATTTTAAGCAACTTTCAAATTTACTCCTATTATCAATTTTTCTTCGTTCTCTTGCTATCTTTATTTGAAAAAGAAGGCATCTAAGCTAAGGAGCTATCAATATTTTTGGTTCAGGACCCTGGACAGAACTTGCTTATTGGTGGGTGAATTTATCCACCAATCAGCAAGAACAACCCAAGTTGTTCCCCAAAAATGGGCCGGCATCTAAACTTACATTCTTGCTTTTCAAATAAAGATACCAAGAGAATTAATAAAATTTGATAATAGGAGTAAATTAGAAAGTTGCTTAAGAATCTGAATCACAAAAGAAAAACATTTGGGTTCAGTGTCCCTTTAAGACAATGGAAATAAGCAAATTTATCAGATAGTAGGTAGTAAATAAATTCATGAGTTGACATACGTTACTGTAGCACCTTACTGATAAGATTATCCAGTTAATAATGCAAATAAGGGAGTTAACCAAGGAACTTACATTGTATTGGTAGAAGATAGAGAGTTTGCAGTAACACACTTGTGCTTAAAGGAACAGTATACACCAATTTTCATATAACTGCATATAATAGACACTACTTTAAAGAAGAATATGCACAGATACTGATCCAAGAATACAGTATAAAACCATTTAAAAACTTACTTAGAAGCGCCCAGTTTAGCACTGTTGGTGAGGTTAGCTGGAACACCTAGTGAAAGGGGCTTGGTAAACATAAATAGCAGACACTCCCCACCTTCCCCCTTCCCTGCATATGAAAAGACAGATAAAATATACAGGAGCCTGCAGGAGTCTGTAAACGCGTGTATACATCTGGCACTGTGGGGCTTGGTTAGGAGTCTGAAAATCAGCACAATGTTATTAAAAAATAAACAAAGCTATACATTGTTACAGATGGGCTACATAAATGGATCATCTATAAAACATTTATGCAAAGAAAAATCTAGTGTATAATGACCCTTTAAGGAATCGTTAAAGGGACAGTCTACACCTTAGTAAAGTCTTACATTAGATTAAGCTGCAAACCGCCTCCTGCACCTTTTCTATATCATGCAGCAGGAATGGTAAAAAAGTTATTTTAAAATGAATATTGTTTCTGGCCACTTTAAAATGTATGCCATTCAGCAGATTGCCTAGATGCAACCCAGATTGTGAAGTCATCAGTGGGCGGAGCTTGGCAGCCATTTCAAAGTGGTCAGAAACTATATTCATTTTAAAATAACTCTTTTACTGTTCCTGCTGCATGATATAGAAATGGTGACGAAGGCTATTTGCAGCTTAATCTAAGGTAAGACTTTAAGATAACTAAGGTGAAGACTGTCCCTTTAAATACAAGGGAATTGCATAAAAAAGTGCGCAATAAAAAGATAATACAATAACACATGCTTTGCATTTCAAATGAGCAGTAGAAAAATGTTTATGATACATTTGAAAATTCCTTCCATTTTCTGGCCCCCAGTATCATGTGACAGCCATTCTCCAATCACAAACTTATATACATACTATATACTATGAACTCCTTGCACATGTTTAGTAGCTGGTGCCCCAGAATGTGTGAGTATAAAAATATGCACAATTTGATAATATAAGTAAATTGCAAAGTTGTTTAAAATTGTGTGCTCTAAATCATGAAAAAAAAAAACATTTTAGACTTTAGTGTCCCTTTAAAGGGGCATTAAACACTACATACATCAGTGCTTACATGATGTATTCAGAGCAAAGATTAGTCTGAGAATAATTTGTACATGAATTGCTTTAAAAAATATTAGTTTTAAATATTAAAAAAAATGAGTAAAGTTAATGTCCGGGAAGCAGTGGGAGTCACCATATTGTAACTTTTTCTGCATTGGCCAATTAGGAATAGTTATAAATGGCTTACTAGAGTGTGCAACCCATGACTGTGTGGAATACAGCTGTGTCTGCACTTTCATGTTTTACATTAATTGGAAAGCCCTCAATATTCATAATTAAATTACAGGAGAGGAGAACAAAATAAAATGTAATTAAGCAATTTATATTAATATTCTCAGGTGTTTAATGACCCTTTAAAGGGTCTGTAAGCACCTTGTAATTGCAACATTTATTAGCAGTCTTCCATTAGATAAACCTATTAGCAGAGTCTGAAGTATAACAGAAAAGATACGCACGTTGTTTACAGCAATTGTTTTTCTATGTCAGGCTCCACCCACAATGTTTCTTATTTGGAGTAGTCAATCGAGACTTGAATCTGGAGATAAGAGGACTTAATTGTTTGACCGTAGCAGAAATGATAAGATAGAACATACAATTTTAAACAATTTTCCAATTTACTGTACTTCTAGTGTCAGATTTGCTTCATTCTCTTGCTATCCTTTTGTTGAAAGAGTAGCAATGCACTACTGGGAGCTAGCTGAACACACCAATCATCAGCTAGTTCCCAGTAGTGCATTGCTGCTCCTGAGCCTACCTAGGTATCCTTTTCAACAAAGGATACCAAGAGAACAAAGGACGTTTGATTATAGAAGTACATTGGAAAGTTTTTAAAATTGTATCTGAATCATCAAAGAAACCTTTTGTGTTTTGTGTCCTTTTAAAAGAGATATGGAAGTCCAAATTAACGTTTTATGGTTCAGATAGAGCATGCAATTTAAAATATATATATAATGTCCATTTTTATTATAAGGCACTCTTCTGAGCCTACCTCAGTATGCTCTAATGATAAGGAGAATATTTTAACAAAGGTTACATAGAGAAAGAAGTTAATTTTACCATAAGTTATTCATAAAAGTTACAGTTTGCCTTTAATGTCCCAATAATGAATTGTTATTATACTCGTGCCAGGCGCTCCCTTACAGTGTTTGTCCTTATCATCTCTATTGGAAGTCTATTCCATTAATCAAACGCCATTTCTGTAAAAACGTACTTCTGCAAATTAGTTCTGAACCTAGTACCCTGCTACTTGAGATCATCACCCCTTGTTCTAGTGTTGCTCTTTTGGAAAACATTCTGTCTATCTCTTTCAAAATGACAACTATCTATCTATCTATCTATCTATCTATCTATCTATCATTTATCTATCTATTATCTATATCTATCTATTATCTATATCTATCATCTATCTATCTTTCTATCTATCTATTATCTATCTATCTGTCTATCTATCTGTCTATCTAATATCTATCTATGTATCTATCTAATTATCTTTCTATCTAAATGATAACTATCTGTCTATCTATCTATCTAAATTATAACTATCTATCTATGGAAAAAAATCAATAGTGTTAAAATGTGCCCCAAAAAAAGGAGAAACAAATTTGCCACGCTTTGTCAGTATAAAAAAATCAGTAAGATCTGCTGCTTTCTGTTTGTCTATCTATCTGTCTGTGTTTTGAATGACTTGGTTATATAGTGTCCTACAATAACTCTCTCTCTTACCCCAATCCATCTATAAATACATTTTCCTTTTAAGTTCACCTTTGCACTTTTAGGTAATAAATGGAGAGATAAAGGATTATATGTATTGGGCGTGGGACAATCGGTGCCCACCTTCACACAACAAACAGACACGTTTTAATTTAAGCAGTCACCTTCCTGCTTGAATGACAGAGGAACTCTGGATAAAAATATCGTACACCGAATTCTCAAAGTCAGTCATTATTGTTTTAAAATTCATCCAACGACTATCTTTTGAGTTCCATCTCTGTTTTTTATGCCTCTAATTGTCTTCATATCTTGGGGAAATTTTAATTTTGTATAATTTTTTTCTGGATACATATTTTCTACATTGGATAATTTGATACAATTGGATAAAGGGGACACTGTCAAGCTGGATTTCCCAAAGAGACTCCTTCTTCTGGATCGTGAAGAGCAAAGAGTAGGATGAAAATCTTTATATTTAGTTATCTTTTCCTCTCGCACAATCTGCTTCCCTCATATGGGACCGGTAAGTAGGTTATTTTATACCCTAACCAAAAAAAAACACTGTAAATATAACATTAAGTGGTAGATTTATTAAAGGTTGAGCGGACATGATTCACTGTAGCGAATCATGTACGCTTGACCTCGCTAAATGCCGAATGCATATGCTGTCTACATTTAACATTGCACAAGCATTCCTTGTGAAATGCTTGTGCAATGCCGCCCCCCTGCAAACTCGCGGCCTTTAGCAGGGGGTGTCAATCATCCCGATCGTATCAGATCGGGTTGATTTCAGTCAGCCACCTAAAAGGTGGCGGAGAAGTTAAAGGGACACTGAACCCAAATTCTTTCTTTCACGATTCAGATAGAGCATGCAATTTTAACCAACTTTCTAATTTACTCCTATTATCAATTTTTCTTCATTCTCTTGCTATCTTTATTTGAAAAAGAAGGCATCTAAGCTAAGGAGCCAGCCAATTTTTGGTTCAGGACCTTGGACAGCACTTGTTTATTGGTGGGTGAATTTATCCACCAATCAGCAAGAACAACCCAGGTTGTTCAGTAAAAATGGGCCGGCATCAAAACTTACATTCTTGCTCTTCAAATAAAGATTCCAAGAGAATGAAGAAAATTTGATAATAGAAGTAAATTAGAAAGTTGCTTAAAATTGCATGCTCTATCTGAATCATGAAAGAAAAAATTTGGGTTCAGTGTCCCTTTAAGGACAAATGCTGCTTTTTTAACTTCGGTTTCAGGCAAACCTAAAAATGATGGGCGTAGAAAGCAGCATCAACTGCTTAATATATTTACCACTCATACTCAAGATTCATGTTATGGTTTATATGGTATCCCTAATATCCATCTAAAATGATCAATATTTATTTGTATTTTTTTATTTGAGTATTTATTACATGTCTGTGATATCTGCAAATAAAGGGACATGAAATCCCAAAATTTTGTTTTATGATTCATATGCTTTTCAACAAAGGATACCAAGAGAACAATGCAAATGTGATAATTAAAGCAAATTGGAAAATTGTTTAAAATTGTAGGTCTGAATCAGGAAATAAACCTTTTGGGTTTCATGTCCAAGAGATATGTAAGTCCAAATTAAGCTTTTAATGATTCAGATAGAGCATGTAATAAAAAAAAATCAATTCAACTTCTATTATCAATTTTCAGTGGGAGCCTACCTCAGTATGCTCTCATGGAAGGAGCTCATTTTCAAGAAAGGTTACAGAGAGAGAAAATTATTTTATCATAAGTTAATCCTTTAACCCTTTAAAGGGACAGTCTGGTCAAAATATAAGCTTTCATGATTCAGACAGGGCATGCAATTTTAAACAACTTTCCATTTTACTTTTATTCTCAAATTTGCTTTGTTCTTTTGGTGTTCTTAGTTAAAAGCTAAACCTAGGTATGCTCATCTGCTAATTTCTAAGCCCTTGAAGACCACCTCTTATCTCAGTGCATTTTGACAGATTTCTCACAGCTAGACAGCGCTAGTTCATGTGTGTCATATAGATAAAACTGTGCTCACTTCCGTGGAGTTATTTAAGATTCAGCACCGGTTGGCTAAAATACAGGACTGTCAAAAGAACTGAAATAAGGGGGCAGTCTGCTGAGGCTTAGATACAAGGTAATCACAGAGGTAAAAAGTATATTATTATAACAGTGTTGGTTATGCAAAACTGGGGAATGGGTAATAAAGGGATTATCTATCTTTTAAAACAATAACAATTCTAGAGTAGACTGTCCCTTTAATTTAATCTTAGGATAGCATTATACACATCCCAGACGTTCCCTTACAGTGCTTGCCCTTACCACCTCTATTGGAAGTCTATTCCATGAACCAACCACCCTTTCTGTAAAAACGTGCTTCTGCAAATTAGTCCTGTACCGATTACCCTTCAACTTCAGATCATGACCCCTTGTTCTAGTGTTGCTCTTTTTGTGAAAATTACTTTCAGCTTCAGAATTATGAAATACCTAAATTTACATGAAGGTTTCTGTCATCATATGACCTCCCTCCCTTGTCTTCTCTAAGTTGTACATATTAGCACAGCTCCATAAAGGGACATTAAACACAAAATACATTTCAGATTATTCCCCGTCTCCCTCCTGTCATGGGTGTGGCCATGTTGGAATCTATTTTTCACGACATTCCAGTGCTGACTTGTTTGCACATGTGCAGTAACTTTCCTTCAGATACCTGCAATGAAACCTTAGTTCCATAATGGCAGCGCCCATGATTTGAAGGAGGTCCATAAAATGTATTTAGTTGCCCTTTAAAATGTGATAACATTAAAACAGTGATTGTCAACTTCCTAGCAGATGAGGGCCACGGATCAACATTTTAGAAGCATTAAGGGTCACATATAAATTTATGGCTAGTTCTAAGGGCTTAAACAAGAAACAGAACAAATTCCCAAAGCGCCACCCTAAATGTATAATAGACCCACTGATTTGATAATAAATAAGTCAAAATAAACAAATAAAAATACAGGTATCTATTAAATACAGTTCAATCCTAATAGAATATATAGTCTATAAACCATACACACTAAACCCTGTAATATAACAGGTAAAAAATTGTATTCTTACCAAATATATGTTTAAAAAAGGGGTTATAATAAATCACTGCAGTCCATGCATAAATGTGAGATCCACAGTCTTTTTCCACACTGTCCTGCTGCTCCTTAAAGTCCACTGGTGTGTATTCCGTGGATACAAAGAATAAAGAAAATCCCTGTCAAGATACAAGAAAACAGGAGCGCAACTCCATGCACCAAACAGTACACGGATGATCTAAGTGTAGATTAAAAAACTTTTTAATGGTTAAAACAAAAGTACAAAAAGCCAAACATATAATTGAACACTCACATCGATGCCCTCAAACATATGAGGTATGTATGCGCATCTATGTTGTTTAAAGTGAGCGTCTCTCCACCGGTCTCCTCCTCTCACCCTCCTGTGATATTCGATAGCTAGTGGGTAAGTCCTCTCATAGGTATTAGGACCCTCTCTGCTCCGATCTGATAAGCGCTGCTCTGTGAAAAGCCGGCTCCAGTGCAGACGCTATCCTTCTCGTCAGAGTACGTCCTACGTGTCGTCAAGTGGGCGTGGCCTAACGCGTTTCACGAGGCTCCTCCTCGCTTCGTCAGAGGCAATGCCCACATTGCTTGTCATAGCCTTTTTATATCGTCCACACCTCTTTATCCTTTGCGGTATATAGGACTTCATATATTGTACAGTATGAGCTCAAGCCATCCTTATTCAGTTATAGGCAAACTCTGTAATAGTCCTATTCATTGTGGCTATTTGCTCATTGGTTATAAATACGAATCTCCTATCAATATACATGAATGGTATTAATCTAAGAGTTAATTACAAATAAATACATGCATAAAAACATGTAACAACATATCATTACACAGCAAACTAATTATATTAAAAACCACATAATTTCATATTGTATAGAAACTTAATAAGATTGAAGAATATAAAGATTTCATAACTACTCCTACACTTATAATAGATAAATAAATAAATAATCAGTAAAACCCATATTACCCTGCACACAATGGATCATTAATATAGTTGAAAGGATATACAAAATTCATAAAATTCATAAACTTCATAGAAAATTGCTTCATTATTAATATAAACTTTTATAGGGACGTTTAAAAAAATGATAATGAAATTTATTAGTACTATTACCTATGTACTACACTTAGAGCACATATTATCCTACACCGACTCAATCATACATGTAAATAAGATATTAAATACATTAAAAATATAAAAAAAAATTTTATTTGTAAAAGTTATTATTTATAATTTATAAAGAGGTGCAAGGTCTTCACAGAAACCTCCTCCCTTTGTATACCTATTAGTGATGTCGCGAACATAAAAATTTGGGTTCGCGAACGGCGAACGCGAACTTCCGCAAAAGTTCGCGAACGGGCGAACCGCCATAGACTTCAATAGGCAGGCGAATTTTAAAACCCACAGGGACTCTTTCTGGCCATAATAGTGATGGAAAAGTTGTTTCAAGGGGACTAACACCTGGACTGTGGCATGCCGGAGGGGGGTCCATGGCAAAACTCCCATGGAAAATTACATAGTTGATGCAGAGTCTGGTTTTAATCCATAAAGGGCATAAATCACCTAACATTCCTAAATTGTTTGAAATAACGTGCTTTAAAACATCAGGTATGATGTTGTATCGATCAGGTAGTGTAAGGGTTACGCCCGCTTCACAGTGCGCAGTGTAGGTGATATACCTGCCCTGACCATGCTTTGCAGATCAGGTATCAGTGGTCAGATGGACCCTTGCCCCAACACTGTGTGCCAGACATGCCATTATAGCAGACTTATATGGCTTTGGCGTTGCTTTTTGGTAATTAGAAGGCTGCTAAATGCCACTGCGCACCACACGTGTTTTATGCCCAGCAGTGAAGGGGTTAATTAGGGAGCATGTAGGGAGCTTGTAGAGTTAATTTTAGCTTAAGTGTAGTGTAGTAGACAACCCAAAGTATTGATCTAGGCCCATTTTGGTATATTTCATGCCACCATTTCACCGCCAAATGCGATCAAATAAAAAAAAATTGTTCACTTTTTCACAAACTTTAGGTTTCTCACAGAAATTATTTACAAACAACTTATGCAATTATGGCATAAATGGTTGTAAATGCTTCTCTGGGATCCCCTTTGTTCAGAAATAGCAGACATATGGCTTTGGCGTTGCTTTTTGGTAATTAGAAGGCTGCTAAATGCCACTGCGCACCACACGTGTTTTATGCCCAGCAGTGAAGGTGTTAATTAGGGAGCATGTAGGCAGCTTGTAGAGTTAATTTTAGCTTAAGTGTAGTGTAGTAGACAACCCAAAGTATTGATCTAGGCCCATTTTGGTATATTTCATGCCACCATTTCACCGCCAAATGCGATCAAATTTAAAAAAAAACTTAATTTTTTTCGCAATTTTAGGTTTCTCACTGAAATTATTTACAAACAGCTTGTGCAATTATGGCACAAATGGTTGTAAATGCCTCTCTGGGATCCCCTTTGTTCAGAAAATAGCAGACATATATGACTTTGGTGTTGCTTTCTGGTAATTAGAAGGCCGCTAAATGCTGCTGCGCATCACACGTGTATTATGGCTAGCAGTGAAGGGGTTAATTAGGTAGTTTGTAGGGTTAATTTTAGCTTTAGTGTAGAGATCAGCCTCCCACCTGACACATCAGACCCCCTGATCCCTCCCAAACAGCTCCCTTCCCTCCCCCACAATTGTTCCCACCATCAGAAAGTCTGCCAGTACTAAAATAAAAGGTTTTAACATTTTTGTTATTTTTTTTAACCCCTTAATGACAACTGACGTACCAGGTACGTCATGCATTAACAAGCAGTTAATGACAATGGACGTACCTGGTACGTCAGTTGTCTAACAGAGTGCTGGAAGTGATCACAATCACTTCCAGCAGCTCTGAGGGTATTGCAGTGATGCCTCGATATGGAGGCATCCTGCAATACCCCTTTACAAGACTCCGATGCAGAGAGAGCCACTCTGTGGCCCTCTCTGCACCGGTAGTGATGGTGCCGATGGTGCCTTTGACCGGTGGGAGGAGTGTGCGTGTGCGCGTGGGCGCGCGTGCACGTGGGCGCGCGTGCACGTGCACATGCGCACATTAGCCACACTGACACCAATGAAAAAGTAAGGGGAAAAAAAGTTTTTTTTTTATATTTAAAAGGATCTGTGAGGGGGAGGGGGTGGGGGTATTGTGGGGGGGCTGCTACACTACAGAAATAATTAAACAAATAAAAAAATAAATACAATTAAAATAAGTTTGGTTTGTGTGACCAAACTGGGTACTGGCAGACAGCTGCCAGTACCCAAGATGGCGGTAATTAGGTAGGGGAGAGGGTTAGAGAGCTGGAGGGGGGATCAGGGAGGTTGGGGCTAAGGCAGGGGTCCATCACAACTAAAATATTTTATAATTTTTATTTAAAAAAAAAAAAAAACTCTTTTATTTAGTACTGGCAGACTTTCTGCCAGTACTTAAGATGGCGGTAACAATTGTGGGGTGGGGGAGGGAAGAGAGCTGTTTGGGAGGGATCAGGGGGTGGGATGTGTCAGGTGGGAGGCTGATCTCTAAAATTAACCCTGCAAGCTCCCTACAAGCTACCTAATTTAACCCCTTCACTGCTGGGCATAATTCACGTGTGGTGCGCAGCAGCATTTAGCGGCCTTCTAATTACCAAAAAGCAACGCCAAAGCCATATAAATCTGCTATTTCTGAACAAAGGGGATCCCAGAGAAGCTTTTACAACAATTTCTGCCATAATTGCACAAGCTGTTTGTAAATAATTTCAGTGAGAAACCTAAAATTGTGAAAAATGTAAAGTTTTTTTTTTTATTTGCTCGCATTTGGCGGTGAAATGGTGGCATAAAATATACCAAAATGGGCCTAGATCAATACTTGGGGTTGTCTACTACACTACACTAAAGCTAAAATTAACCCTACAAGCTCCCTACAAGCTCCCTAATTAACCCCTTCACTCCTGGGCATAAAACACGTGTGGTGCGCAGCGGCATTTAGCGGCCTTCTAATTACCAAAAAGCAACCACAAAGCCATATAAGTCTGTTATTTCTGAAAAAGGGGATCCCAGAGAAGCATTTACAACCATTTGTGCCATAATTGCAGAAGCTGTTTGTAAATAATTTCAGTGGGAAACCTAAAGTTTGTGACAAAATTTGTGAAAAAGTGAACTTTTTTTTTTTTTTTTATCGCATTTGGCGGTGAAATGGTGGCATGAAATATACCAAAATGGGCCTAGATCAATACTTTGGGATGTCTTCTAAAAAAAAATATATACATGTCAAGGGATATTCAGGGATTCCTGACAGATATCAGTGTTCTAATGTAACTAGCGCTAATTTTGAAAAAAAGTGGTTTGGAAATAGCAAAGTGCTACTTGTACTTATTGCCCTATAACTTGCAAAAAAAGCAAAGATCATGTAAACATTGGGTATTTCTAAACTCAGCACAAAATTTAGAAACTATTTAGCATGGGTGTTTTTTGGTGATTGTAGATGTGTAACAGATTTTGGGGGTCAAAGTTAGAAAAAGTGTGTTTTTTTCCATTTTTTCCTCATATTTTATCTTTTTTTTTTTTAGTAAATTATAAGATATGATGAAAATAATGGTATCTTTAGAAAGTCCATTTAATGACGAGAAAAACGGTATATAATATGTGTGGGTACAGTAAACGAGTAAGAGGAAAATTACAGCTAAACGCAAACACTGCAGAAATGTAAAAATAGCCATTGTCATTAAGGGTAAGAAAATTGAAAAATGGTCCGGTCATTAAGGGGTTAAGCATATTTACATATGCTGTGGTGTAGCATCCCCCCTTAGCCCCCAACCTCCCTGATCCCCCCCAAAATAGCTCTCTAACCCTCCCCATCTGCCGTATTGGCGGCCATCTTGGGTACTGGCAGCTGTCTGCTATTATTTCACAGTCAAAAAAGTGTTGTTTTTTTAAATGTACACTACTGTTACACCAGATATGAGTGGTGGCACTGGGCGTGCTGTCCTTACAGCAGAGATCAGATGAGTCCTTCAGGACTGTAGTGGATACTGAATACACTAGCCTAGCTATCGATTTCCCTATTAAATCAGCAGCAGCTGCACTGTCCCTCCTCTCACTAAGAATGCAGCTTCCGAATGAATCTAAAATGGATGCTGTCCAGGAGGTGGGAGGGTCTGGGAGGGAGGGTCTGCTGCTGATTGGCTGTAATGTGTCTTCTGACTGTGAGGTACAGGTAGGGTTGCTACCTTTGTGTCAGAAGATTCCTGGACATTTTTTAAATGGGGTGTAGAGGGCGTGACTTGGGGGCGTGACTTGGGGGCGTGGCTATGGGTGTGGTTATGGGCGTGGCTTCTCACAACCTCATATGATAAAAAATTTAAAATTTTTGTTTGCAATTCAAAAATTGAGTGTTATAGTGATAACTAATCACTATAACAATCAATTTTAGCGATTTAATAGTATTAATACACACATACAACACAATTTCATATATAAAATAGTCTTTATTGTATTTATATGTTACTTAAGAAAAATACCTTATGTATTTGTTAAAGGTCAAGCTTAAATACAATAAATATAACTGCAAAGAAAAATGCAAGCACCACTGCCACAGTTCTGTAAAGTTTAGCTTGCTCAACTTGTTTTTCTAAACAAAGATTCCTTTCCATGATAATTTATGAGCACCATTTTATGTTCCATATTTTATGTTGGCACATGAACAGCTGTAATAAAAATAGTAAGCTTACAAATTTTACTTCTGTAAAGTTTAGGTAGATAGATTTTTTTTGTGAACAAAGATTCAATGCCTAAATAAACAGTTTGGATAAACATGAAATGGTGCTCATTTTTTACGTTACTTTTAATAATACAACAGGAAAGATAACATAAAACACTGTAAAATGCAGTCACAGCTGTACCAAGATTATTCTGTGTGCACAATCACATACATATCTATTAATCAATCATGCCCATTGACTAGGTGGTTCTTTGTACACTAACGGCTGTAATAACACTAGAAAGCTTATAAATTTAACTTTTGTAAAGTTTAGGTTGCTAGATTTTTTTTGTGAACAAAGATTCAATGTCTAAATAAACAGTTTGGATAAACATGAAATGGTGCTCATTTTTTATGTTACTTGTAACAATACAACAGGAAAGTTTATATAAAACACATAAAGTGCAGGCATAGTTTTACCAAGATTATGCTGTTTGCACAATTACATACATATTGATTAATCAATCATACCTATTCACTTTGTCTTTCTTTGCACAGCAACAGCTGTAATAAAAACCAGTAAGCTTATACATTTTTATTCTGTATATTTTAGGTTGCTATTTTTTTTTGTGAAAAAAGTTTCAATTTCTTCAGAAAAAAGGCCACTTTGGTAAAGGACAAAACATAAAAATGCAACAAGAGCCATGAGTAATTGTATTTTTTTTGCAAGAAAGAATCCAAATGAAAGAACATGCTGAAGAAGTCAGTCTACTTAGGTTGGGGGGGGAGTGTGCTTCTTTGTTTTACGTTACAATAACAAACCAATCTGATGGTTAACTTAACATAAAACTACAATTAAAAATGTACTATAGTTTTATAAAAGGTTTATTAACATTGGTTAAGATTTTTTCATCAACACAAATTTTGTTTTAATAAATATTCATCCAAACTGTTCTTCTTTATAAAGCTTCTAATCTCATTTTGATCAATTCTTAAGAATGGATCAGTCAGGAAAAAGGAATTTGTCGGAAAAGCATTGCAATGATCAATTTCTAGACCAGCAGCAGAAAACTGGCATCACAAGGTTTAAAAAAATAAAAAATTCTGGGAATTTCATGTATATACCTGCTTCATCACTACCATCCCTATATGTCTTGTGCTGATTTAATTTGGAATTTTATTTCACCTTCAGTTTTAGATAAAACTAAAAGCTTGAAAGCAGAACAGCTACATAAGCAAGAAATACATTTATCAGGTAAGGATAAATTTGTTTTTTCCCCCTAAGATATGGTGAGTCCACAACGTCATCAATTACTATTGTGAACCAACACCAAAGCTAGAGGACACAGATGTCTAGGGAGGGAAAACAAGACAGGCAGACCTAAACAGAAGGCACCGCTTGAAGAACTTTTCCTCCAAAAGAAACCTAGGTAATAATATCACAGTTATAAAGTTTTAAAGAAGTATGCAAAGAAGACCAAGTTGCAGTCTTGTAAAATTGTTCCACAGAAGTTTTATTTTTGAAAGCCCAAGAAGGAGACAGCCCTCGTTGAATGAGCTATAACTCTTAGGAGTCTGCTGACCAGCAGTCTGAAATCATTACACTTTCCAGAGAACCAAACAAACAGGGCAGAAGACCTGCCGAAAATCCCTAATCACCAAAATATATTTTTTTAAAACATGCACAGTATCCAAGTTGTGCAACAAAGGTTCCTTATAAATATAAGGACAAGGACATAGAAGGAACAACAATTTCTCTAATAATATTTCTATTCGAAACCACTTAGGGTGAAGAACCACCTTCTCCGAAAAATAAGAGAAAGTGAATCACACTGCAAGCCGATAGTTCTGAAACTCTCAGAGCAGAAGAGATATCAAAAGAAATAAAAACTTGACAAGATAAAAACTAAAAATCTATGGAAGGCAATGCCTCAAATGAAGCCTGCTGCAAAACCTTAAGAACAAGGTAAAGGCTCCAAGTCGGATCAACAGACTTAAACACAGGCCTGATTCTAACCAGTGCCTGACAAATACACATGATCTGGCACATCCACCAGACACTTGTGTAACAAAATAGATCATGCAGAATTCTGACCCTTCAGAGAATTGACTGACAAACCCTTCTCCAGACCAATGTGGAGAAAGGACAAAATCTTCCGAAGAATTCCGACCCTACTTCTAAGAGTAGCCCTGGATACACTCCAACAAAGGAATATGTCATACCTTATGATAAAAGATACCAGTAACAGGCTTGGGAGTCTGAATCATGGTCAATTAAGAAAAATCACGCCTAGACAGAACTAAATGTTCAATCTCCAAACAGAGAGCTTCAGATAAAAGAAAACTTAGAAGGAAAGCCATCAGAGCATTGTAGATCACTCAACTCCAAGACACTTTAGGTCTAGATCGGATGAAAAGTTCCCTCTTTTATGGGAACCACGAATGGACTAGAATAAAATACCGAACTAGAACTATCACTCCCAGGGAGGATAGGTCCTGAACACATTTCAAGAACGCCTTTCTTCCATCTGGACAGCAAATAATCTAGATAATTTTAAGATTAGGAATGTGCCCCTGGAAGAAAGAGTTTGAAATCTATTTGTGATACTTAACAGCTTTGCTGTGGTGGTGCTCTTTGCCTCCTCCTGCTGACCAGGACTCAGGAGTGATATTCCTACTAGTAATTGATGACGTTGTGGACTCATCAGATCTTAGGAAAGAAAGGTGTATTTACTTCTTCCATAAATATTTAGAATTGCTCTTTGCAGCTTTAATAATTTTCTTTCCAGATTGATATTCAAGAAAGTTAGAGAATTCAGAGCATGAGTACTCAAAATTTAGTCGGATCTGCAGCTCTGCTTTGACTAAATCAATGTTCATGCGGTTTCTCTCTCTTGACCAGACATTAGTTAAGTTACTGAAAACTCTCTCAGCATAGGCGTTACTGACGGGCACAGATAATACAAAAGAAATAATTTTCTTAAGTTGTGGTGCATCTTGCTTTTGGAGGAAATCTTTCCAAATATTGGCATTCTCTGTATTTTTGGGGAGTGCAGGAAAAGCAACACGAAGACTGCAAAAATCTTTATATAGTGCATCAAGATCAACATTGATATGAAGCAGTGAAGGTATTGCACACAATTCCTCCCATGTCAGTTGAAGTTCTTGAGAGTTACTTGAATTAAGAGTAAGACAGCTAAACTTTTTATAAATACATTCGTCACTAAAATCATACCGTTCTGTGAGATAAGATATAGCTTTCCTTAGGAACTGGTTTGCTTCTTCTTTAAAAAGCTTCTGCTCTCCTGGTGACAAATTTTTAAGTATGGAACGCACCTTACTGCCATAGAAACTATCCTTAAATCGGCTCTCTAAATGAGAAAGCAGCTTATGCAATACTTCATTTATCTCCAAAGCAGTGCAAGAATCACTTTCTAGTTGAAGCACAGCAGTAGAAAACTCTGGCATCACATTGTGTATAAAAAACAGGTAACACTCAGGAAGACCTTCAACTTCTGCTTCATCACTTCCATCCTGGCGTCTTGGTGAAATAAAATTCCAAATTAAATCAGCACATTTGTCTTTACCTTTAGATAAAAAGTAACGCTTGAGAGCAGGCCAGCTATATACCAGTCGTTCTATTGCAGGTAAAAGGGACAGCCACCTTGTGGGAACATGTCTGAGAAGTTCCCTGTATTCAATTTTTGAGAAATCAAAAAGTTCTCTTAGTTCATCTGTGCGTTTAGCTGAAGAGCTAAACTCATTATATATTTTGATAACCACACACTCAACATCATATGAAAGGGCTTTGTTAGCATATTTCACACAATTATTTATTATATGGCAGTTACAATTAGCCTTGATAACATGTGTATTGGCATCTCTTAACTTCTGGTACACAGAGTTATGTTCTCCATAGTTGACAGACGCATTATCAGCACTGTAGGCACTAATCTGATGTAGATTAAGGCCATTTCCCTCAGTGATTGTCTTCAAACATTGAAAAATATCCTCTGAACTCTCTTTGGGATCATCATAAAAGTCAAGCAATTTCCGACAAATTCCTTTTTCCTGACTAAAATATTGAACAGCATAAACAAAGGTTTTAACGTTTCCAACATTTGAGGCGTCAGAGGACACTGAAAAGTATGAGATACTG